>NC_134360.1:33466274-33518774 GCF_048569485.1 Anomaloglossus baeobatrachus | reverse complement strand
ATACAGCAGTCCCTGCGTCTCCTATGTGATGTATATGCCAACAGCCCCTTCAGTGATGTATGTGTCCTGTGATTTATATACTCCAGTCCCTGTGTCTGTTGTGTGATGTATATAGTCTACCAATCTTATTATCACAAAGAGTTGCCTGCGCTCCAGACCGAGACAAACCTGGAAAAGATAGAAGCAACATAAGTATCACCGAACATCACAGCCGCACCAAAGAGAAGCCGCTCCGGCCACCACAATAGGGGTGAGTTAATTAACTGTTTGACCAAATATGGTTGGTTCATTTTCACATTGATAATTTTGTGCGGCCCCCGAAGGTTGGCAGAAATTTCCAAATGGCCCCAAGGCAGCAAAAAGACTCCCCACCCCTGCTTTAGGGGAACCAAACAGAATTCTGGTGGATTGAGGGGTTGAATAATAAATGACCCTCTGAATAAACTTTTCACAATTTAAAAAAAAAATAAAAAAAAAAAAAATTCCTTTTTGCTGCATTTCACACTTCCAGGCTGATCTACAGTCCAAATGTCACAATGCCAAGTTAATTCCGAATGTGTAAACCTGCTAAATCTGCAGGGGGTTGAATACTACTTGTAGGCTCTGTGTGTGTGTGTGTGTGTGTGTGTGTGTGTGTGTATATATATATGTGTGTATATATATATATATATATATATATATATATATAATCTGTATTAAAAAGAGAAATGATATAATATGTATGTTAATATATCTATTTTTTATAACGCGCACACGCACCGGTTCAAACGTTTGGGGGTCACCCAGACAATTTTGTCTTTTCCATGAGAAATCATACTTTTTATTTATCACATATTGAATAGAGAATATCGTCCAGACAGTGACGAGGTTAGAAATAATGATTTTTACTTGAAATAATAATTTTCTCTTCACATTTTGCTTTCGGCACAGAATTCTCCTTTGCAGCAATTCCAGCTTTGCAGACCTCTGGCATTCTAGCTGTTAATTTGCGGGGGTAATCCAGAGATATTTCCCCCCCACAAGTTGGATTGGCTTGATGGGCAGTTTTTGGTACCATACGGTCAAGCTGCTCCCACAACAGCTGAATAGGGTTGAGATCTGGTGACCGGGCTGCCACTCCATTACAGATGGAATACCAGCTGCCGGCTTCTTCCATAATAGCTCATGCATAATTTGGAGGTTGCTTTGGGTCATTGTCCTGTTGTAGGATGAAATTGGCTCCAATCAAGCGCTGTCCACAGGGTATGGCATGGCATTGCAAAATGGAGTGATTGCCTTCCTTCTTCAAAATCCCTTTTACCTTGTACAAAGCAACCCCAGACCATCACATTACCTCCACCATGCTTGACAGATGGCGTCTGCATCTTTTCAGTTGTTCTGCATCTCACAAATGTTCTTCTGTGTGATCCAAACACCTCAAACTTCGATTCGTTTGTCCATAACACTTTCTTCCAATCTTCCTCTGTCCAATGTCTGTGTTCTTTTGCCCATATTAATCTTTTCCTTTTATTAGCCAGTCAGATATGGCTTCTTTTTTGCCACTCTGCCCTGAAGGCCAGCATCCCGGAGTCACCTCTTCACTGTAGACATTGACACTGGCGTTTTGCAGCTACTATTTAATGAAGCTGCCAGTTGAGGACCTGTGAGGCGTCGATTTCTCACACTAGAGACTCTAATGTAGTTGTCTTGTTGCTCAGTTGTGCAACGCGGCCTCCCACTTCTCTTTCTACTCTGGTTAGAGCCCGTTTGTGCTCTCCTCTAAAGGGGGTAATACACACCATTGTAGGAAATCTTCAGTTTCTTGGCAATTTCTCGCATGGAATATCCTTCATTTCGAAGAACAAAAATAGACTGTTGAGTTTCACATGAACGTCCTCTTTCTGACCATTTTGAGAGTTTAATGGAACCAACAAATGTAATGCTCCAGATTCTCAACTAGCTCAAAGGAAGGTCAGTTTTATAGCTTCTCTAATCAGCAAAACTGTTTTCAGCTGTGCTAACATACTTGCACAAGAGTTTTCAAGAGATTTCTAAACATCTATTAGCCTTCTAACACGGTTAGCAAACACAATGTACCATTAGAACACTGGAGTGGTGGTTGTTGGAAATGGCCTCTATAGACCTGTGTAGATATTGCATTAAAACTCAGACATTTGCAGCTACAATAGTCATTTACCAGATTAACAATGTATAGAGTGATTTCTGTTTTTAGTGTTAGCTTCATTGAAAAAAATGTGCTTTTCTTTAAAAAATAAGGAAATATCTAAGTGACCCTAAACTTTTGAACTGTAGTGTATATAGTTATGCTACTTAAAAAAAAAAAAAAAAAAAAAAAAAACCGAGAGACTATAAATTTGTTATAGTTATATAGATTTATCCAATATTTTTACTGCAAAAAAAAAGTTATGGAAAAATAAGAAAAATATCCACATTTCCTAAGGGAAAACTTTTGACTTGTATAAAGTCAGTGGCCACAGGTTGGTCAATTTCATGTTTTTTTTTTTTTTTTTTTTTTAAGGCTTTCCTCTCACTTTGAAAACTACTAGTTAAAGGGGTTGTCTACTACTAGGACAGCTGCTTCTGATTCCACGTTTCTCCCATGTAAAATATCTCCGTGGCTGGTGCGGTTCTGGGGCTCACGTGACGTCCTACCTGCGCTGGCTTCTGTCTTCCCGCCTTTGGACTCGGGAGCAATCAACAAGACTTATGCGGCAGCCGCAGCGCTCAATTCTTGTTGATTAACGTGTTTGCCTGAAGGCGGGAAGACCAAAGCCAGCGCTAATAGGATGAGGGCTCACGTGACGTTGCGAGCCCAAGCACTGCTGAAACCACACCGGCCGCGGAGTTGAGTAGAAGCTTTTTTTATTTTACCTGCGGGGAGAACGTGGACTCACAAGGGGTCATCCTAGAGTGGAAAACTGGAGGGACCTGTTGAAGTGTCTTACACGAAACGGCTGTAGTCCAAATGTTCCTAGCTCTTCCCTTTGTTCTTTTTTTAAGGATGAACCAATAAAGTACAAGAATTTTATTTAAGGATGTTGAGTGCTACTTCCATTTTTCTCTACATTGTTTCAAGTCGTCCTAGTAGTGGAAAACCCCCTTTAAGAAAATGAATGAATAGCTCCTACTATCCCTGGGGTGAGGCACACAGGACCTCGTGCCTCAGTGTTTATTATGACCAGTTTCACCGACCCAGGTCAAAACAAAATTCACATGAATTAGACGACTTTGGAAACTTTGTGTTTTGTAACAGAGAGAATTGAAAAGATTGAGGCGGCACATTTCAGCGCCTGTGGGGTAAAGGGGAAAAAATGGAAGTGCAGCGCGGAGATTATGCAAGATTTGCTATTTCATTAGGACCAGATGTGATCCGCCGGCTGATTTTAGCAGCTTAATTTTGGACCAGGCTGCAGATTTATAAAAGTTGAAAACCCCAGGGAACAGTAGAATGTAGAAATGTATAAAAACAAGGTACAGTCCTGAAAATACAGGATTTTTTTTTTTCCTTTTAACCACTCAGTTAGTATTGGGCTGTCCGACATAACCATAAAAAATTAATAAAAAGGAAAACATTTAAATATAGACTTATGTCCAGCTGTTAGAAAGCATTCAGCCATTTCTTATTTAAAGGGGTCCTCTCCACTCCCCCAACATTCTCCGAGCATTAGCAATTCTAGAGTAACTTTCTGCTTTTATTCCTTCCTTTTTAATACTTCCAAGCATTACCATTTCCCTACAGTCTCGCAATATCACCACTGATGGGACAAATTGGGTGGGGGGTTGGGTGGGGGGGCACATACCATTTTTTTTTTTTTTTTTTTTTTTAATACTGAAATGCATCAATTTTGGAGCTTAAAATAATTTCTGCATTTGGGTCTGATTTTATATACGGTCATATGAAAAAGTTTGGGCACCCCTATTAATGTTAACCTTTTTTCTTTATAACAATTTGGGTTTTTGCTATTTCAGTTTCATACATCTAATAACTGATGGACTGAGTAATATTTCTGGATTGAAATGAGGTTTATTGTACTAACAGAAAATGTGCAATCCGCATTTAAACAAAATTTGACCGGTGCAAAAGTATGGGCACCTCAACATAAAAGTGACATTAATATTTTGTAGATCCTCCTTTTGCAAAAATCACAGCCTCTAGTCTCTTCCTGTAGCTTTTAATGAGTTCCTGGATCCTGGATGAAGGTATATTTGACCATTCCTGTTTACAAAATAATTCCAGTTCAGGTAAGTTTGATGGTCGCCGAGCATGGACAGCCGCTTCACATCATCCCACAGATGTTCAATGATATTTAGGTCTGGGGACTGGGATGGCCATTCCAGAACATTGTAATTGTTCCTCTGCATGAATGCCTGAGTAGATTTGGAGCGGTGTTTTGGATCATTGTCTTGTTGAAATATCCATCCCCTGCGTAACTTCAACTTCGTCACTGATTCTTGCACATTATTGTCAAGAATCTGCTGATACTGAGTTGAATCCATGCGACCCTCAACTTTAACAAGATTCCCGGTGCCGGCATTGGCCACACAGCCCCAAAGCATGATGGAACCTCCACCAAATTTTACTGTGGGTAGCAAGTGCTTTTCTTGGAATGCCGTGTTTTTTGCCTCCATGCATAACGCCTTTTTGTATGGCCAAACAACTCAATCTTTGTTTCATCAGTCCACAGGACCTTCTTCCAAAATGTAACTGGCTTGTCCAAATGTGCTTTTGCATACCGCAGGCGACTGTTTGTGGCGTGCTTGCAGAAACTGCTTCTTTCGCATCACTCTCCCATACAGCTTCTCCTTGTGCAACGTGCGCTGTATTGTTGACCGATGCACAGTGACACCATCTGCAGCAAGATGAAGCTGCAGGTCTTTGGAGGTGGTCTGTGGATTGTCCTTGACCGTTCTCACCATTCTTCTTCTCTGCCTTTCTGATATTTTTCTTGGCCTGCCACTTCTGGGCTTAACAAGAACTGTACCTGTGTTCTTCCATTTCCTTACTATGTTCCTCACAGTGGAAACTGACAGTTTAAATCTCTGAGACAACTTTTTGTACCTTCCCCTGAACAACTATGTTGAATTAATCTTTGTTTTCAGATCATTTGAGAGTTGTTTTGAGGAGCCCATGATGCCACTCTTCATAGGAGATTCAAATAGGAGAACTACTTGCAAGTGGCCACCTTAAATACCTTTTCTCATGATTGGATACACCTGCCTATGAAGTTCAAAGCTCAATGAGGTTACAAAACCAATTTAGTGCTTTAGTAAGTCAGTAAAAAGTAGTTAGGAGTGTTCAAATCAAGAAATTAATAAGGGTGCCCATACTTTTGCACCGGTCAAATTTTGTTTAAATACGGATTGCACATTTTCTGTTAGTACAATAAACCTCATTTCAATCCAGAAATATTACTCGGTCCATCAGTTATTAGATGTATGAAACTGAAATAGCTGCTGCAAAAACCCAAATTGTTATAAAGAAAAAAGGTTAACATTAATAGGGGTGCCCAAACTTTTTCATATGCCTGTATGTTACACGGTTATAGTCTTAGGGCCACACCACTGTATAAGTGTTATCCGATTTATTTATTTCACATTGCACTCTTACCCCTGTTATGGCTCAATGAGTCAGTGCTGATGACCGATTTTCTCTCATTGATAGAATCTGTGTAAAAAAAATTAAATAATAATCATTTATATAGCGACAACATATTCCATAGCGCTTTACATCCATCATCACTGGTTAGAGTAATGGCTAGGATCTGTTGGACCAAATTTGAACTTTTAGTATAAGGATTAGATATACAATTAGCAGTATGGTTAGGATTATTTGTAGGACTAGTTTTAAGATAAGGACTAGGATTAGCATTAGGAATATGTTTAGTGTTATGGTTATGATTGGGATTATTGTTTAAAATGAAGGTTAAGATTATGGTTGTTTTACGATTAGGACCAGGATAGGGTAATGGTTATGTTTTAGGATCCTGATTGCGATTATGGGTAAGATTCGTTTTAGGAGAACGACTAGGATTAGCATTATGGATAGGTTTAGCATTGATTTCGTATTATTGTTAAGATTAGGGTTAGGATTATGGATATGTTTGAACTATTTTATGTAAAGATTAGATTTACAGCTAGCAGTTTGGTTAGGTTTAGGATCATGGTTAGCATTAGTTTTAGGATAAGGACTAGGATTAGCATTATGGTTATTGGGATTATTAATACAATTAGGATTATGGATATATTTAAGACTAAATTTGAGCTATTTTAGGATAAGGATTAGATTTAAATTTAACAGTAGGGTTAGGTTTAGGATCATGATTAAGATTATTTCTAGGACAAGTTTTAGGATAAGGACAAAGATCAGCATTATGGTTATTGGGATTATTATTAAGGTAAGGATTATGGATATATTTAAGACTAAATTTGAACTATTTTAGGATAAGGATTAGATTTACAGTTCACAGTAGGGTTAGGTTTAGGATCATGACTAGGATTATGTGTAGAATTAGTTTTTGGATAAGGACTAGGATCAGCAGTATGGTTATTGGGATTATTAATAAAATTAGGATTATGGATATATTTAAGACTAAATTTGAACTATTTTAGGATAAGGATTAGATTTACCATTAGCAGTATGGTTAGGATTATGATTAGGATTAGAGTAATGTTTTGGATAGGTTTATGATTTGGATTATGGTTGGGATTAGTTTTAGATTATATGGTTAGGATCAGCATTAGAATTCGGCTTGGTATTATGTTTGGGATTAGCACAACAATCAGGATTAGGCTTCGCTTTTACGTTACTGGGAACACTAAATGTAATTTTTGGATTTATAAGATGGAGCGCACATCCTGTTTGCTCAAGACTGTTCTTATTAGGATGAAGCCTTGAACGAGATACAATCTACAGATTCTCAAGGTCGGTGGGGTGTTTATTTTGGACGACATTTCCAAACACAGACAAAGAATTATTTGTTTGCACTAATCGGGTAACTGAAAAGAAATAAATGATCCCGTACCACAGTTACAGCCCCGGTCAGATGGGGTACGTATCTGGTCACTGTTGAAGGGGGCGCCACTGGTCCAAATTGTGTTGCGTGGAGAAGCAGTTAAACGGAATTCCGCGACATTCCGTTTCGTATTCATTAGGCTTTTTCTATGTGTAATTGCCTTGAGCTTGCGCCTGTTATTTCTGGCTGATGGAGGTTACAGTATCTGTGTTTTCGCAAAAAGTCAAATCTGGAACTTGCTGCAGTTTGAATCTTGCAGCGTTTTTTTTTTCTCTGGCGGATGAACAGTGTGTTCTGCCAAATTTTTCCTTTTTTTTTTTTTTTTTTTTTTTCTTGCAAAAGGTAACCGAAACAAGACATCATTTCCAACATCTGTGCCGAGTGTCGGATATCTAACGGCCGAAACAAAGAATGACAACTGTTCAGTGTCGTGGTGGCGGTGGGAATCTCTGTTTCACTTCTATGTCTGTCTCTCAGGAGTCGGCCAAAAAGAAGCATTAGCAAATGCAAAGTGAAAGAATCTTACCCCGGAGCGAGGGTCGGATGTCATTTTCAATTCCAGGAATTTAGGAGGAAAAAAAAAAAAATTCTGCTCTACCTGCAAATTTTCAGAGGATAACATTACAAAATGCCACATTAATCTAATATCCAAATGCGTAAATGTAAAATGAAAGAACATTCTGGATAAAGTTGGCCAAAGACAACATTAATGTGCGCTACAAAGATTGTCTCTCTCTGGAGGACTCGGCAGGTCAATGCGTTAAAGAGACAACGTATAGATTTCATTAAGCAGCATGCAATACACTAGTTCTCCAGTGTTGGCGCTAAAGGGAAACGGAACACTTGCTAGTTAGTCTACTCTAGATTATCATGTTTCCCCAAAAATAGAACTCTGTCTTTAGAATATTTTTTGCCCCGAAAAATGTGCTAGGGCTTATTTTCAGGGAAACCCGTTTGAAGGAACGTTTATCCCCCCAAAAAAATTACCAGGCCACGGACGTTTGTGTCTCTCCCAGGTCCTCCTACAATCTTCAGTGGGCGCTTGCAGCAGGGATGGTCCATATGGTCCTCCCCTGCTTCTGACCTACACTCATACATCAGATCGTGCGCAAACACTCATATCTATACACACGCGCACACGCATGCATATCAGATCACACACATACTCACCACATCCAGCAATTCCGATTGCTTCTGGTCAGCAGAGGAACCTGGGAAGCGGTGTGGTGGAACGCATAGATGCATTCCACCTACGGTCTATAAATGTTCCACTGCAGGTCCTCGCGCTCCTCCACATTCCATCCCAGGTTCTTCTGTCAGCCAGAAGCAATCAGAATCGCTGTATGTGGTGAGTGTGTGTGCAATCTGGTGTGTGGGGGTGTGTGTGATCTTGAGTGTGCATGCCACCACAGAGCCTTGATGCGCTCCACTGCATCTCCTCCCGTTCGGCGTTTGGTGAGTAGGATTGCGGGGTTTTACTTCTCTCTTTTGGGGGTGTCTGCGTTCTATAGTGAAGTGTCCTGCAGTATTTTTTAACTTTTTACCTGCACGGGCACTTCATTATAGAACCACGACTAAGGCTTATTTTCGGGGTAGGGCTTTTATTTAAGCCTTACCCCGAAAATGCTAAAAAAATTCCTCCTAGGGCTTATTTTCAGGGAAACACGGTAGTACTGATAACTTGGGATCTGCTTATTTTGAGGGCTCTTCTAGCAAAAAAAGAATTGTTGAAAAGCTAAAGAAGTGCAGTTAGTGGCTGCGTCATCTCAGTTACTGTTGCCAATTCCTATGCAGAGCATAGCAGTCCAGGAAAGGTTGTCATCGGCTGCGCTCTGCATAGTGAGCGACCAAGATGACAATGCTCTCAGCAGAAGGAAATGATCTTCGTTTGTCTCTGTTGGTGACTATGCAGAGTGATGCAGCCGATGACACTCATCTCAATTGTTGCACTCCGCATTGGCACTGGCAAGAATGTACCAAAGCTGAGCAAGAAAGTATTGAATAGTAATTGTCTCTGTCTCTCTCCCAGTCTCCCTGTCTGTCTGTCTGTGTCTTTCTTTGTCTGTCTGTGTCTGTCTGTTTCTATCTCTGTCTGTATTTGTATCAGTCTAATGGGGGCTTTACACGGTAGCGATATCGCTAGCAATTTCTAGCGTGTAAGTACCCGGCCCCGTCGCGCATGCGATTGTTTGTGATCGCTGCCGTAGCGAACATTATCGCTACGGCAGCGTCACACATCCTTACCTGGTCGTCGTCGTCGCTGTGACTGTCGAACAATCCCTCCTTCAAGGGGGAGGGACGTTCGGCATCACAGCGACGTCAAAGCAACGTCACTAAGCGGCCAGCCAATCAAAGCAGAGGGGCGGAGATGAGCAGGACGTAACATCCCACCCACCTCCTTCCTTCCTCATTATGGCCGGCGGCAGGTAAGGAGACGTTCCTCGCTTATGCGGTGTCACACATAGCGATGTGTGCTGCCGCAGGAGCGATTAACATGGATAAACAACCCTTACCGATTTTTGAGTTTGGGACGACCTCTCCATGGTGAACGATTTTCATCATTTTTGAGGTCGCTTAAGGTCGCTGGTCAGTGTCACACGCTGCGATATCGTTAATGACGCCGGATGTACGTCACTAACAACGTGACCCCGACGATAAAACATTAACAATATCGTAGTCTGTAAAGCCCCCTTATCTGTCTCCATCTCTGCATCTGTCTGTCTCTCTCTATCTCTGTGTGTGTATGTCTGTCTCTCTTTCCCTGTCGGTCTCTCTTTCTTTCCCTGTCGGTCTCTCTTTCCCTGTCGGTCTCTCTTTCCCTGTCGGTCTCTCTTTCCCTGTCGGTCTTTCTTTCTTTCTCTGTCGGTCTCTCTTTCCCTGTCGGTCTCTCTTTTTCCCTGTCGGTCTCTCTTTTTCCCTGTCGGTCTCTCTTTTTCCCTGTCGGTCTCTCTTTTTCCCTGTCGGTCTCTCTTTCCCTGTCGGTCTCTCTCTTTCCCTGTCGGTCTCTCTCTTTCCCTGTCGGTCTCTCTCTTTCCCTGTCGGTCTCTCTCTTTCCCTGTCGGTCTCTCTCTTTCCCTGTCGGTCTCTCTCTTTGCCAGTCGGTCTCTCTCTTTGCCAGTCGGTCTCTCTCTTTGCCAGTCGGTCTCTCTCTTTGCCAGTCGGTCTCTCTCTTTGCCAGTCGGTCTCTCTCTTTGCCAGTCGGTCTCTCTCTTTGCCAGTCGGTCTCTCTCTTTGCCAGTCGGTCTCTCTCTTTGCCTGTCTCTGTCCTCATTTTCCCTGTCTCCCTCTCTCTGCCCGTCTCCCCACCGACATCATATTACCTCACACATAAGCTTCTTATACTAATAGTTTATTTTGTTCCTATAGCAACCACTGACAGTTGCTATTAATAGCCTGTAGCTCCCACCTCCATTCAGTTTAATGGAGGCAGGATTTTGGAGAGTAACTGTAAAGCACGGGGTTAATTTTTCCCATCAAAACAGTCTGACGTTCCCTGGGTCACACAGGGCGTCTGTGCAAAATTTTGTGATTTGTAAATGTGACGGTGCAAATTCCTTTAGTGGACACACACACACACACACACACAGAGCTTTATATATAAGATTTATTTTTTTTATTATATATATATATATATATATATATATATATATATATATATATATATATATTATATTATATTATATTATATTATATTATATTATATTATATTATAAATATAATTTTTTTTTTTTTATTCATTATTATTATTTCCTCCCCTAATTCTAACAAAACTGGGGTTAGGGTAGAATTGCGGCCAGGGTCAGGGCTAGGGTTAGGGCTAGAGTAAGGAAATATGTTATCATTTTTTTTTCTTTTCCTTTAATACCAAAATTTGTCATATTTCGGTAGAAGGCAGAAAAGAACAAAGCTCTTTTTCAATATACTCATCTTAGCTCCGTCATGACAGGTCCATTTTTAACTTCACATTTGCAATAACAAAATCTGGAGGCCAGGCATGTCGCTGGCATTCCTTACCGGCATTCTCTAGAAATAAGGAGCGGCTTATCCCATCCTTTCCTTAGGGAGAGACGTAGACTTTCTCTTACCCCTTATAGACAAGGCCATTGCTAACATCATGTCTTGTCTTTTACAATAGGAGAAGCCCCTGACAGCATAATCCCAGGTTATAATGTAATGATCATGAGGACACCAATGACCTAAAGAACTCTATACCAACGGCTCATGCTCTACAAGTCATCCTTGATCTTCCATCACCTAGGGCAAAGTTTCCCAACCAATCGATGTTTGACGACTGATGGAGATTTCTCGCTGTACTATTAAGATAGTTAGTGGGGTTGGTTTTCTTAAAATGCCTCCTCCAGGCCATTGTGCTAAGTCAGTCTTTTGTAGTAATTTACAGTATTTGGTCTCGATTACCGCCATGAAGATATCTGTAGAGACATGACAGCGACAATCCGAGATTGAGTATTTGTCTCCGCGAAAGATATCAAGTTTGGATCTGCCTCCGGAGACCGACACCAAGAAGGCGTTCTTCATGCTTCATTTATATCGGTGATCTAAATCATGCGGCTATTTATGACTTGTTTTGAGTAATTCTATATGTCTTATGTTAAGAGAATGTTTAATGGAGTTGTCTCCTTAGTTGATCAGTGTCCCCCTGCATGGAAGCCCGATGATCATTTGTAACCGGTGCCAAAATTTGGTAGCAAGTGTTTAGTTTTTCTCCAGGGCCATCAGTGTCCATTCATTCATAAAAAAGGACCTGCCCTGTCCATCATTATTCAGATAACCTATCTTGCTTAGGAGGACCTACCTTGTCCTTCATTAGTCAGGCAACTTCCTCTCTCGAGGATCTGCCCTGGTCTTCATTGCTTAGAGAACTTTCTTGCTCTGGAGAACCTCTACTGTTCTTCATTACCCACACAACGTGTATCTCTCTGAGCGACCTGCCTTGTGCTTTATCTTTATTACTCAGGACCTACCCTGTCCCACTCATACTACTTTGCCCCACTTGAGGACCTGCCGGGTCCTTCACATTACTTGGACAACTTTGCCTCTCTGGAGGACCTGCCCGCGCCTTCATTACTCGGACAACTTTCTCACTCTAGAGAACTTGGGAAGTTCTTCATTACCAACAAAACATGTATCTCTCTGGAGGGTCTGTCCTGTCCTTCATCTTCATTACTCAGACAACTCTTTTTCTGGAGGACTTGCCCTGTCCTTTATTACTCAGACAACTTTGCCTCTTTGGAGGACCTGCCCTAACCTTCATTACTCAGACAACTTTCTTGCTCTAAACAACTTTGTCTCTCTGCAGGACCTGCTGGGTCCTTCATTATTCAGACAACTTTGTTGCTCTAAACAACTTTGTCTCTCTGCAGGACCTGCTGGGCCCTTCATTATTCAGACAACTTTGTTGCTCTAGAGAACTTGAAGTTCTTCATTACCCACACAACTTGTATCTCTGGAGGACCTACCCTGTCCGTCATTACTCAGACAACATTCTTGCTCTAGACAACTTTGTGTCTCTGGAGGACCTGCCCTGTCCTTCATTATTCAGACAACTTTGTTGCTCTAGAGAACTTGAAGTTCTTCATTACCCACACAACTTGTATCTCTGGAGGACCTACCCTGTCCGTCATTACTCAGACAACATTCTTGCTCTAGACAACTTTGTCTCTCTGCAGGACCTGCTGGGCCCTTCATTATTCAGACAACTTTGTTGCTCTAGAGAACTTGAAGTTCTTCATTACCCACACAACTTGTATCTCTGGAGGACCTACCCTGTCCGTCATTACTCAGACAACATTCTTGCTCTAGACAACTTTGTGTCTCTGGAGGACCTGCCCTGTCCTTCATTACTCAGACAACTTTCTCGCTCTAGATGACCTACCCTGTACTTTCTTATTCAGACTTGTCCCACTTTGGAGGACATGCCCTCTTCTTCATAACTCAGACTTGATGAATGAGATCTTCTCACTCGTGTCTACAACAGATCATTGTGACAGTATTGCACTACATTTCACCAAACCAATACTGTGAAGTATCAAAATTCTCCTTACCCTGATTTGTTTTCTATGATGGACATATGGTTCAGTTGTGAGGGGGCCAGAGGACTATAAGAGACAGGTAAACCAGGGATCCCGATCTATTATCTGCGTCTTCATATTTGCAGCTAATAACTGTTAAGTGACTACCTTTTGTGTGGATGATATAAATAGCGGGGCCCTATTTGATGGCAGCGTTTCTCAGTCCACTTCTATGACATTGACAGCAGCTGGTGTCTATGGGGGGGATTTCTTATATTTTGTATGAAATACAGTACAGACACAAAAGTTTGGACACCCCTTCTCATTCAATGAGTTTTCTTTATTTTCATGACTCTGAAAATTGTAGATTCACATTGAAGGCATCAAAACTAAATATGTCTTATGTTCTAGGTTCTTCACAGTATCCCCCCTTTGCTTTGATTACTGCTTTGCACACTCTTGGCATTCTCTTGATGAGCTTCAAGAGGTAGTCACCGGAAATGGTCTTCCAACAGTCATGAAGGAGTTCCCAGAGATGCTTAGCACTTGTTGGCCCTTTTGCCTTCACTCTGCGGTCCAGCTCACCCCAAACCATCTCGATTGGGTTCAGGTCTGGTGACTGTGGAGGCCAGGTCATCTGGCGTAGCACCCCATCACTCTCCTTAGTCAAATAGCCCTTACACAGCCTGGAGGTGTGTTTGGGGTCATTGTCTTGTTGAAAAATAAATGATGGTCCAACTAAACGGAAACCGGATGGAATAGCACGCCGCTGCAAGATGCTGTGGTAGCCATGCTGGTTCAGTATGCCTTCAATTTTGAATAAATCCCCAACAGTGTCACCAGCAAAGCCCCCCCACACCATCACACCTCCTACTCCATGCTGCACGGTGGGAACCAGCCATGTAGAGTCCATCCGTTCACCTTTTCTACAAAGACACGGTGGTTGGATCCAAAGATCTCAAATTTGGACTCCTCAGACCAAAGCACAGATTTCCACTGGTCTAATGTCCATTCCTTGTGTTCTTTAGCCCAAACAAGTCTCTTCTGCTTGTTGCCTGTCCTTAGCAGTGGTTTCCTAGCAGCTATTATGCCATGAAGGCGTGCTGCACAAAATCTCAGCTTAATAGTTGTTCTAGAGATGAGAAGGTGTGTCCAAACTTTTGGTCTGTACTGTATGTGGTCCCATTATACCATTATGGCTGAAAGTGTTAGCAACTTTGAAATTGTTGCAGAAAATGAAGTCTTTATCCCCAAAAATTATAGCAGTTAAATGTGTTGTTATAGACATACTTATTTCCTTTTCTATGCATTGGAACAACCCACACACATTGTCAGCACACTCAACTTAATATTTGCTTACACATCCTTTACCCTTTGGAATAAATACCTGCAATTAATCGATTCCTATAACAGTCCACAAGCTTCTTACTCCTCTCACCTGGAATCTCGGACTCTTCTTTATAAACTGCTCCAGGTCTCTCCTATCTCAAGGAGTCTTTTCTCTTCTGCCAACAGTAATTTTAAGATCCCTCCACAGGTGTCAATGGTTTAAGGGTCAGCCTAGGAAGGAGACTCGGGCCTCTCCACCATCAGGAGTATCCCTTAGACTAGGGATAGCTTAGGGCCCCCCTAGCTTGAGGGTCAGCGTAGGTAAGAGACTTGGGCCTCTTGACCATCCAGAGTATCCCTTAAACTAGGGATAGCTTAGGACCCCCTAGCTTGAGGGTCAGCATAGCAAGGAGACTCAGGCCTCTCCGCCATCAGGAGTATCCTTTAGACTAGGGATAGCTTAGGACCCCCTAGCTTGAGGGTCAGCGAAGGAAGGAGGCTCAGGCCTCTCCACCATCAGGAGTATCCCTTAGACTAGGGATAGCTTAGGACCCCCTAGCTTGAGGGTCAGCGAAGGAAGGAGACTCAGGCCTCTCTACCATCAGGAGTATCCCTAGGACTAGGGATAGCTTAGGGCCCCCTAGCTTGAGGGTCAGCATAGGAAGGAAACTCAGGCTTCTCTACCATCAGGAGTATCCCTAGGACTAGGGATAGCTTAGGGCCCCCTAGCTTGAGGGCCAGTGTATAAATCAGACTCAGACCGCCATAATTAGGGGTATCTCTGAGAATAGGGCTAGCACAGGGCCCCCTAGTCTGAGGGTCAGCTTAGGGGCCCCGGTTTCCTGCTATCCCCACAGTCATTCCTAACACCAACGCTGTTTGTTTTTTGTTTTTTTTACATATATATTGTCACTCAGATACCCAAAATCAAAAAAATCTCCTTAGGTATACAGTAATTTTTCCCAGGACCCATGGAAACCTTAATAACATTGCCTAGGGGTAATATTGTTTGTGACCCGACGTAAATGAAAGGGAATAAATAATCCTGTCCTGAAAAGCTAAATGGGACCTCGCAAATATGAATTAGTAGGATTTAGCTTTATATTGTATTTTGTATAAATAGCTTCATTGTATAAAATGCACAGATTAACATAACGCATTAAAATCGCCTTTGATCGCGTCCGACCGTAATCCCAGAGCCGCGCGTAGGAATTTTAATCCGAAATATGAATTGGAGCTTCCTGTTTGTTTCCCGGAGCTGAGATCTGGTGTAAGGTGCTGACACCATGTTATTGCGCTATAAAGTCCTTCACAGCTACTGTACAGCGGCAGCGACACATCCCATCCGTGCCGCTCACTGACAAGATGATTGGGGATTATTGACCGGTCAATGTCAAACTTCTATACATGACAAGTGGAGGATTACATATAATACCAGTCACTTATAGGGTCGACCCCGGGCATGTGCACGGCCCTCCGGGGAAGAATGTCAGACGTCTTATTACCGAGGTGACTTGTTTACAAAATGATGTCTCCTAATCTCCCGCAGTTACAAGGGTTTGGGACTCGGCTTAGCCCATTTTGCAGAGACAGTCGTTATTTTATACCTATTACATGTCAGAAATAAAACTTTTTTACTTTTCTGTTTATTCCTAAGGCTGCTTTCACACATCCGGTTTTTGCTGTGCGGCACAATCCGGTGCTTTGCAGAAAAAACGCAACTTTTTTTTTTGCCGCCGGTTGCGTTTTTTCCCACATAGACTTTTATTAGCGCCGGATTGTGCCGCATGGCCTTGCGTTCCGTCCGTTTTTTGCCGGATGCGGCATTTTTCGCGCATGCGGCGGCCGGATGGAACGTTGCCTGGCACGCTTTTTTGTCTGGCGAAAAAAAAAACGCATCGCGCCGCATTTGGCCGATGAGGCGTGATTTCCAATGCATGCTTATGGATGCCGAATGCGGTGTCCTTCGGCAAAAACCGCATCCGGCCGCCGCATGCATTTTTTTGCACTGCGCACACTCAGTAGCAAGCCGCAACCGGCAAAAAACGGACGGCCGCATGTAAAAACTACACACACTGACTCACTCACCAATCAAGGGCGCCTCGCTGCACGGCCAGCCTAACAATATCAGCCAGCAGCCGCCCAGAATTGCCGCATCCATTAGATGTGATAGTTCTGGGACTCTACCCGGCTCTTCCCGATTTGCCCTGGTGCGTTGGCAATCGGGGTAATAAGGAGTTAATGGCAGCAACCCATAGCTGCCACTAAGTCCTAGATTAATCATTGCAGGCGTCTGAGACACCCCCAATGATTAAACCTGTAAGTGAAAGTAAATAAAAACATACACCAGAAAAAATACTTTATTTGGAATAAAAGACAAAAAAACACCCTCTTTCACCATTTTATTAAAATCCCCAAATACCCCTCCAGGTCCGACGTAATCCACAGAGGTCCCGCGACGATTTCATCTCTGCTACATGAAGCTGACAGGAGCGGCAGTAAAACACCGCCGCTCCTCGGAGCTCCACGCAGCAACTGAAGGGAGTCGCGCTGTCAGCGGTGACGTCACTGAGGTAGTGCCGGGGTGTTCAAGTCCCACAAAGGACACCATCTGCAAGGAGTTTGTATGTTCTCCCCGCGTCTGCGTGGGTTTCCTCCGGGTTCTCCGGTTTCCTCCCACACTCCAAAGACATACAGATAGGGAATTTAGATTGTGAGCCCCAATGGGGACAGTGTTGCCAATGTATGTAAAGCGCTGTGGAATTAATAGCGCTATATAAATGAATAAAATTATTAATTATTATTTCTGCTCGCTGTCAGGAAATATAAACGTTTGTTTGGATCCAAACATCTGTACAGACCTAATAGAACTCGCAGCTGAGAATTCTAACCAGATTTGTATATCTGTTGCTACAATGTATCAGGTCAATTTTCAGGAAAGGAGAGCTGATGGGGTTCATAGGGGGGTTGTCTACGCTGGAATCAATTGTAGCTAACTCTCATCTGGGGAAAGTATTCATCAAAACCTGTGTGTGGCTTTCCAGCCTGTAAAATGCTAACATTTCTTTTTTTCCCCTTCTTTTTAAACCTAATGGGAGATCAGGATGTATACAACTGTATCCAGTGAGCTCCCCCTAGTGGTGGTTGCAGGAAGCTGAAACTTTATACTTTCCTACAATGGCAATCCACGGTCATGGGTGGTTTCTGGCAATAGAAGGTCACATCATTTAGCTGACTTTCTATTGTTCGTTTTGTTAGTATTCATTGGTATAGGTAGTTTTCCTGTTTTTATTTTCATCTCTCTCCCTGTTGGACCCCGCAGGAGCTCGACTTCGACCCAGCTGCTGATAGTCAGTCAGTATTCTCTGGGTGCTTTAATACTCCCTTCTTCCCTGGACTGGTGCTGATATATTCAGTTCATTCTAGCTCTGGTTGCAAGCAGGTGCCTTGTACTCCTCTGTGGTATCATTGCTGAACTCCTGCATGAGTTATCTGTGGATTTTCTTCATTCTCTACTCTCTAGGACAAGGTTAGATAAAATATCCTCTCTGGCCAAATGTAAAAATGCTGAGAAAGCAATGAAAAGACGGAATACACGTGACAAGCTCCATGCTGTGACAGTCTGACACAAACTTTCCTTTTTTTTTTTTTTTCTTTTAACCAAACCCACCCAAAAATTACTTATGCAATTCAGTAAAAATGTGTTTATGGTTAGGCTTATGTGAAGACAGATGGCAGCCAGGCGAAGCATTACCCTGCCTTTCCTCAACATATGCATGCTCTGCATAATGGGAAATCTGGATCCAGACGCATATGTACTGGAATTCCATAGCAGAACACGTGTGAGGATTGGGCTCTGAATATTTTTTTATTTATTTATTTTTTTTTTTTTATTAATTTTCGAAACCACCTTAAAGAAAACAAATTTCAACCTGCAATAACCTGCACATTACTGTCTATGGTATAGGTATTACTTTTACACCTGGGGTATAGGTATAGGGGCTGCAGAGGGAGAAGTTTAGGTTTAGCAAAAAAGTGAAAAAGAAATAAAAAAAAAAAAAAGGTAAGAAGCAAAAAGGAATGAAGATGCTCCTCACCATCAGGAATCCTGCATCTTGTACACATCTTAAGCATAGGTTTTAGCAGACTGACCATGCTGGAAATCAATTACTGACTAAAGGACTAGAGAATTAGGTGGGGGGCTGGTGATAGCCACCTAAATAAATATATACACCTCTATCAAAACTTGAATTGCCATTATAGGAAAGGAAAAAGTATCCGCTTCCTGCACCCACCACTAGGGGGAGCTCACTGGATACAGTTGTATACATTATGATCTCCCATTAGGTTCCTAGCCTTTAGATTAGGGCCACACATGCTACAATTTTAGGCTCTAGTGATTTATAATTTGCCCCACTAAGAAAAATGCAAACATGGCAAAAAGATATATCTGTTACAATCGACACAATTTGCAACCGTACATACGGAAACTTTGGACTTTTTGGAGGTCTTGTTCCCATGTGCAAAAACTTCTTCCTCTTTTCTTCTTCCTCTTTTCCTTTTCACCTTGCGCTCTTTTTCCCCCTTGCGCTCTTTTTCCCCCTTGCGCTCTTTTTCCCCCTTGCGCTCTTTTTCCCCCCTGGCGCTCTTTTTTTCCCCCCTGGCGCTCTTTTTTTTCCCCCCCTGGCGCTCTTTTTTTCCCCCCCTGGCGCTCTTTTTTTCCCCCCCTGGCGCTCTTTTTCTCCCCCCTGGCGCTCTTTTTTTTCCCCCCTGGCGCTCTTTTTTTTCCCCCCTGGCGCTCTTTTTTTTCCCCCCTGGCGCTCTTTTTTTCCCCCCCTGGCGCTCTTTTTTTCCCCCCCTGGCGCTCTTTTTTCCCCCCCCTGGCGCTCTTTTTTCCCCCCCCTGGCGCTTTTTTTTTTTTTTCCCCCCCCTGGCGCTCTCCCCCCCCCCCCCCCCCCCGGCGCTCTTTTTTTTTCCCCCCCTGGCGCTCTTTTTTTTCCCCCCTGGCGCTCTTTTTTTCCCCCCTGGCGCTCTTTTTTTCCCCCCCCTGGCGCTCTTTTTTTTCCCCCCTGGCGCTCTTTTTTTTCCCCCCTGGCGCTCTTTTTTTTCCCCCCTGGCGCTCTTTTTTTTCCCCCCTGGCGCTCTTTTTTTTCCCCCCTGGCGCTCTTTTTTTCCCCCCTGGCGCTCTTGTTCTCTTTTCTTTCTCTTTTCCTCTTCCTCCTCCTCCTTTTCTTCCTCTACCTCCTTTTCCTCTTCCTCTGTTTCTTTCTTCCTCTACCTCCTTTTCCTCTTCCTCTTTCTTTCTTCCTCTACCTCCTTTTCCTCTTCCTCTCTTTCTTTCTTCCTCTACCTCCTTTTCTTCCTCTACCTCCTTTTCCTCCTCTTTCTCTACCTCCTCCTCTTCCTCCTTCTCCTTTTCTTCATCCTCCTTTTTTTTTCTGCAGCTACCTGTACCACAAAAATGCTATAGCAACCTACTGTCTCATTTTTACTGCTTTTCCCCTTTTTAGGTGTTTTTGGTGCAGATTTGAAAGTGATTTCAATGGGGTTTTTGATATTTATTTATTTTTTTTTTTTTGCAGAAATGCTAAGATTCTGCACTTTAAAACGCAATTGCCATTTAGAAGCCTAGAGTGGAGTTGTGATTGATTAGTGACTGCGCCAAATGTTACCGTGTAACTGTTCGGGGCCTATTTTCGGACGATTTTCTTTGGCCTGTTCCATATCATCTGGGTCTTCCTGTTTCGCAGCTGATCGTCCTCCTGCTTCTTACGCAATGACGTGCCTGATATCACCTGTTAGTAATTATGACCGGACCTGGATTCCAATCATCCAAAATGGAGCTTGAGCGGGTGCCAAGAAATTCCAAACCTACACCACATGCTGTCAGACCGAGTGCTGCACTCCGAATGCTTCATTTCCAGGAGAATGTCAGAAAATGCAGGACTGGGCTCTAGTCTTATATTTCTGAATGAGCAGCAGGACTGTTGGATTTTTTAACTAGTTAAAAAATATATTTTTGGCCATTTAATACAATTTTTTTAATTTTTTTTTTTCTTCTACAAACCTCTTGATTTCAATGGAAATTGTGCAATTCTTTATTTCTCCTCTGATGGCGCTATAGGAAAAATAAACACTTAATATTTGGTTGGCAGCCCATAAAGTGGACAATTTATTCAACTCCCCACTCAATCTGGCCAAATTATCCAATCAGTTATACCCACATTTTCATGGATTTTCAGCATGTTTCAGCACCCCCATTCTATTGGGATCTGAGAGTTAGGGCACACTCACACGAGCATATAACTCGGACGAGTGCATTGTGAGAAAAAAGGGAGTGAGCTTTTTTTCTCATCCAGATTATGGATGAGTGAAAAGTCGCAGCATGCTGCGATTGTCAGCGAGAGACATGTCACTCGCACCCATACAAGTCTATGGGTGCGAGTGAAACATCAGACTGCACTCGGATGACACCAGAGTGCAGTGCGATAATCACATCAGCTGACAATGGAGTAGATGAAGCAATTAATCCCTCCTCCTACGCAGCTGTGATCCGATCACAGGATCAGATCACTGTCACATCACACTCTGCTAACACTGGAAGCACAACCTGAGCCGAGGGTCATTAGCATATCGCGTCGGATGTCGTACCTTCATGTGAATCCAGCTTTAAGACTATCCTCCAACATTGTTTTTTGAAAATGATGAAATAAATGTATTCTGATATAGAAAAATCAAATTCTGTGTGGTTTTCATGCAGGTACAAGAGATTTCCAGAATGTATTCTCTAAATTATTACCACCATATAGTGATCAAATAAGAACTCCACAGTGTGTTAAGATAATACAATCTCAGTCATTGAATAATACAACCATATAATGCTGAAATAAGATAACCACAAAGTGCTCAAATTAGATCATCATACAGTGACCAAAGTAACCGCCATATTGTGATCAAATACAACAGCATGGTGCTGAGATAATACCTCCATACAGTGCTCAAATATTACCATCAAATAATAATCTTTATTTCTGTAGCGCCAACATATTCCGCAGCTCACTAAAATTCAGGGGATCATATACGAACAAGTAACCGTTATTTAATATTTTATATATATATATATATAATATAATATATATATAATTACACACACACACAGTGCCTACAAGTAGTATTCAACCCCCTGCAGATTTAGCAGGTTTACACATTCGGAATTAACTTGGCATTGTGACATTTGGACTGTAGATCAGCCTGGAAGTGTGAAATGCAGCAAAAAAGAATGTTATTTCCTTTTTATTTATTTTTTTTTTTAAATTCAGAAAAGTTTATTCAGAGGGTCATTTATTATTCAACCCCTCAAACCACCAGAATTCTGTTTGGTTCCCCTTCTGACTAATTAAGACCCTCCCCAAACTTGTGAACAGCACTCATACTTGGTCAACATGGGAAAGACAAAGGAGCATTCCAAGGCCATCAGAGACAAGATCGTGGAGGGTCACAAGGCTGGCAAGGGGTACAAAACCCTTTCCAAGGAGTTGGGCCTATCTGTCTCCACTGTTGGGAGCATCATCCGGAAGTGGAAGGCTTATGGAACTACTGTTAGCCTTCCACGGCCTGGACAGCCTTTGAAAGTTTCCACCCGTGCCGAGGCCAGGCTTGTCCGAAGAGTCAAGGCTAACCCAAGGACAACAAGGAAGGAGCTCCGGGAAGATCTCATGGCAGTGGGGACATTGGTTTCAGTCAATACCATAAGTAACGTACTCCACCGCAATGGTCTCCGTTCCAGACGAGCCCGTAAGGTACCTTTACTTTCAAAGCGTCATGTCAAGGCTCGTCTACAGTTTGCTCATGATCACTTGGAGGACTCTGAGACAGACTGATTCAAGGTTCTCTGGTCTGATGAGACCAAGATCGAGATCTTTGGTGCCAACCACACACGTGACGTTTGGAGACTGGATGGCACTGCATACGACCCCAAGAATACCATCCCTACAGTCAAGCATGGTGGTGGCAGCATCATGCTGTGGGGCTGTTTCTCAGCCAAGGGGCCTGGCCATCTGGTCCGCATCCATGGGAAGATGGATAGCACGGCCTACCTGGAGATTTTGGCCAAGAACCTCCGCTCCTCCATCAAGGATCTTAAGATGGGTCGTCATTTCATCTTCCAACAAGACAACGACCCAAAGCACACAGCCAAGAAAACCAAGGCCTGGTTCAAGAGGGAAAAAATCAAGGTGTTGCAGTGGCCTAGTCAGTCTCCTGACCTTAACCCAATTGAAAACTTGTGGAAGAAGCTCAAGATTAAAGTCCACATGAGACACCCAAAGAACCTAGATAACTTGGAGAAGATCTGCATGGAGGAGTGGGCCAAGATAACTCCAGAGACCTGTGCCGGCCTGATCAGGTCTTATAAAAGACGATTATTAGCTGTAATTGCAAACAAGGGTTATTCCACAAAATATTAAACCAAGGGGTTGAATAATAATTGACCCACACTTTTATGTTGAAAATTTATTAAAATTTAACTGAGCAACATAACTTGTTGGTTTGTAAGATTTATGCATCTGTTAATAAATCCTGCTCTTGTTTGAAGTTTGCAGGCTCTAACTTATTTGCATCTTATCAAACCTGCTAAATCTGCAGGGGGTTGAATACTATTTGTAGGCACTGTGTATGTATGTATGTATGTATGTATGTATGTATATATATATGTATGTGTGTGTGTATATATATATATATATATAATCTCAAAAACAAAAACTACACACACTCGACAGTGTGGTCCATGGTGACCTGATGGGCTACACTGATCATTATGGTAATATTAAGCTGTATCAACCTACCAATTTACAGATCCCAAAAATCCTTCCCAAATTACTCTCTGAACTAATCAGAAGTGAGGAAAGCCTCTCAAGTTGAATACTACTTGTAGGCACTGTATAGAGAGAGAGAGAAAATTAGCTGTAGTACCCAGCGTTGCCCGGGATAGTAACTGTCTGTCTCTTTCCCAGTCTGTCTCTGTATTAGTCTGTCTCTATCTCTGTGTCTGTCTGTCTTTTCCTATCTGCCCGTCTGTCTCTTTGCCCCCCATCTGTCTCTCTCGGTTTCTCTGTCTGTCTGTCTGCCCGTCTGTCTCTATCAGTCTCCCCACCGCTATCTGATTAACTCACACATAAGCTTCTTATACTATGAATGTCTTTTTGTTCCTATAGCAACCAATCAGAGCTGCTATTAATAACCTGTGGCTTTCAGCTCCATTGACTTCAATGGAGGCAGGTTTTTGGAGAGTAACTGTAAAGTGCGTGGTTAAATTTTCTCGTCAAAACATAGTCTATGACGTTCCCTGAGTCACATGAGGCGTCCGTGCAAAATTTCGTGATTGTAAATGTGACGGTGCGGATTCCTTTAGTGGACACATACATACATACATACATACATACATACATACATACATACATACATACATACATACATACATACATACATACATACATACACATGCTCAGCTTTATAATTATATATATATTAATCTCTCTGTTCGAATCTATAGCCCAATCCTGTCCCGTCACTGGCCGTCTCTATAACAGCTGCAGCGCAAATCTTGTTAATCCATCAAGCGCTGGCAAGTCCCACAGTTTGTAAAAGAACAAAGACGTAACACAAGACAATAGCATGTCCAATGTAACGAAATAATACACTTGTAATCGACACACTGACCTTTTCCTCGGGCGCTGACCTCTTATTTGTAGCCTGCAACATTTGTCAGTAATTGCATAAAAGTGATGTCGCCATGAAAGATCTCATCAGGAGACCTCCGGACCCTCATGTACAAAGTCTGATCAGATCTGCCCAGACTTGGGATGAAACGGACTGTCAGCCAAATGACTATCCACCAAATATAATGACTAAACATGGAGGACTATGTGGGACTATTGGGGGCCCCATTCTGTATGGAGGGGGGCTATGTGGGGTCCATTTTTCTGTATGGAGGACTATGAGGGGCACATTATTCTGTATGCAGGGCTATGTGGGGCCCATTATTCTGTATGGAGGGCTATGTGGGGCCCATTATTCTGTATGGAGGGCTATGTGGGGCCCATTATTCTGTATGGAGGGCTATGTGGGGCCCATTATTCTGTATGGAGGGCTATGTGGGGCCCATTATTCTGTATGGAGGGCTATGTGGGGCCCATTATTCTGTATGGAGGGCTATGTGGGGCCCATTATTCTGTATGGAGGGCTATGTGGGGCCCATTATTCTGTATGGAGGGCTATGTGGGGCCCATTATTCTGTATGGAGGGCTATGTGGGGCCCATTATTCTGTATGGAGGGCTATGTGGGGCCCATTATTCTGTATGGAGGGCTATGTGGGGCCCATTATTCTGTATGGAGGGCTATGTGGGGCCCATTATTCTGTATGGAGGGCTATGTGGGGCCCATTATTCTGTATGGAGGGCTATGTGGGGCCCATTATTCTGTATGGAGGGCTATGTGGGGCCCATTATTCTGTATGGAGGGCTATGTGGGGCCCATTATTCTGTATGGAGGGCTATGTGGGGCCCATTATTCTGTATGGAGGGCTATGTGGGGCCCATTATTCTGTATGGAGGGCTATGTGGGGCCCATTATTCTGTATGGAGGGCTATGTGGGGCCCATTATTCTGTATGGAGGGCTATGTGGGGCCCATTATTCTGTATGGAGGGCTATGTGGGGCCCATTATTCTGTATGGAGGGCTATGTGGGGCCCATTATTCTGTATGGAGGGCTATGTGGGGCCCATTATTCTGTATGGAGGGCTATGTGGGGCCCATTATTCTGTATGGAGGGCTATGTGGGGCCCATTATTCTGTATGGAGGGCTATGTGGGGCCCATTATTCTGTATGGAGGGCTATGTGGGGCCCATTATTCTGTATGGAGGGCTATGTGGGGCCCATTATTCTGTATGGAGGGCTATGTGGGGCCCATTATTCTGTATGGAGGGCTATGTGGGGCCCATTATTCTGTATGGAGGGCTATGTGGGGCCCATTATTCTGTATGGAGGGCTATGTGGGGCCCATTATTCTGTATGGAGGGCTATGTGGGGCCCATTATTCTGTATGGAGGGCTATGTGGGGCCCATTATTCTGTATGGAGGGCTATGTGGGGCCCATTATTCTGTATGGAGGGCTATGTGGGGCCCATTATTCTGTATGGAGGGCTATGTGGGGCCCATTATTCTGTATGGAGGGCTATGTGGGGCCCATTATTCTGTATGGAGGGCTATGTGGGGCCCATTATTCTGTATGGAGGGCTATGTGGGGCCCATTATTCTGTATGGAGGGCTATGTGGGGCCCATTATTCTGTATGGAGGGCTATGTGGGGCCCATTATTCTGTATGGAGGGCTATGTGGGGCCCATTATTCTGTATGGAGGGCTATGTGGGGCCCATTATTCTGTATGGAGGGCTATGTGGGGCCCATTATTCTGTATGGAGGGCTATGTGGGGCCCATTATTCTGTATGGAGGGCTATGTGGGGCCCATTATTCTGTATGGAGGGCTATGTGGGGCCCATTATTCTGTATGGAGGGCTATGTGGGGCCCATTATTCTGTATGGAGGGCTATGTGGGGCCCATTATTCTGTATGGAGGGCTATGTGGGGCCCATTATTCTGTATGGAGGGCTATGTGGGGCCCATTATTCTGTATGGAGGGCTATGTGGGGCCCATTATTCTGTATGGAGGGCTATGTGGGGCCCATTATTCTGTATGGAGGGCTATGTGGGGCCCATTATTCTGTATGGAGGGCTATGTGGGGCCCATTATTCTGTATGGAGGGCTATGTGGGGCCCATTATTCTGTATGGAGGGCTATGTGGGGCCCATTATTCTGTATGGAGGGCTATGTGGGGCCCATTATTCTGTATGGAGGGCTATGTGGGGCCCATTATTCTGTATGGAGGGCTATGTGGGGCCCATTATTCTGTATGGAGGGCTATGTGGGGCCCATTATTCTGTATGGAGGGCTATGTGGGGCCCATTATTCTGTATGGAGGGCTATGTGGGGCCCATTATTCTGTATGGAGGGCTATGTGGGGCCCATTATTCTGTATGGAGGGCTATGTGGGGCCCATTATTCTGTATGGAGGGCTATGTGGGGCCCATTATTCTGTATGGAGGGCTATGTGGGGCCCATTATTCTGTATGGAGGGCTATGTGGGGCCCATTATTCTGTATGGAGGGCTATGTGGGGCCCATTATTCTGTATGGAGGGCTATGTGGGGCCCATTATTCTGTATGGAGGGCTATGTGGGGCCCATTATTCTGTATGGAGGGCTATGTGGGGCCCATTATTCTGTATGGAGGGCTATGTGGGGCCCATTATTCTGTATGGAGGGCTATGTGGGGCACATTATTCTGTATGGAGGGCTATGTGGGGCCCATTATTCTGTATGGAGGGCTATGTGGGGCACATTATTCTGTATGGAGGGCTATGTGGGGCACATTATTCTGTATGGAGGGCTATGTGGGGCCCATTTTTCTGTGGTGGATGCTTACTATGGATAGGTGATAAATCCTTCTGCCTTGAATATCCCTTTTTAAAATGTATTTATTAATTTGCTTGTTTTTATGTTTCAAAACCTGATCTCTATCTTTTAAAAAAAAAAAACACAAAAAAAATCAACCAGTAAAATAATGAAAAAATAAAAATGTCCCTTTCACATATTCTTTGACTTGAAAAAGGCTAAATCTTGAAGCCTCCTGAAACCTGAGTAGGTTTTTTACAGGCCGTGTTTTCAAGCTGCAGATCAAAGCCAGGATTTAACTTTATAGTAAAAAAAATATATCTTTTATTTCAAACCCGACATCAAAAGGCAAAATTTTATTATATTGATGCAGTTTAAAGCAACTTTGAATTACAGAACTTTTGATATTTAAAGGTTTGGACATCAGAGGATCCTTTCTTTTTTCTTTTTTTTTTTGTAAAAATACTCGTAAAATCTTGTTTGATTCTGAGCACCTCTGACCCTTACAGTCCAATTATGGGCGCAGTCATCAGATTGGGTGCAATGTTTAGGTTATCGAAGTCCCCGGTCCTGATAATTTTCTACTTTTGATTGGTTGTTACAGGGACGTATGCTGCAAATTGTAACGAGCAAGTATTCCTACAAAGAAAAATACATTTTTATATGCATCGTTTAATTTTATTGGTCCACCTTTTGTAATGTATGATGCCATACTGGTCCTCCACTCACTATTCTGCTGGTGCAGACACTGTATACATACATTACATTACTATCATGTACTGATCCTGTATTATACTCCAGAGCTGCACTCACTGTTCTGCTGGTGCAGACACTGTATACATACATTACATTACTGTCCTGTACTGATCCTGTATTATACTCCAGAGCTGCACTCACTATTCTGCTGGTGCAGACACTGTATACATACATACATACATTACATTACTATCCTGTATCATACTTCAGAGCTGCACTCCCTATTCTGCTGGTGCACTCATTGTGTACATACATTACTTATCCTGTACTGATCTGAAGTTATATCCTGTATTATACTCCAGAGCTGCACTCACTATTCTCCTGGTGCACTCACTGTGTACATACAGTACTTATCCTGTACTGATCTGAAGTTATATCCTGTATTATACTCCAGAGCTGCACTCACTATTCTGCTGGTGCAGTCACTGTGTACATACATTACATTACTGATCCTGAGTTACTTCCTGTATTATACGCCAGAGCTGCACTCACTATTCTGCTCTGGTGCAGTCACTGTGTACATACATTATATTACTTATCCTGTACTGATCCTGAGTTACCTCTTGTATTATACTCCAGATCTGCACTCACTATTCTGCTGGTGCAGTCACTGTGTACATTCATTACATTACTGATCCTGAGTTACCTCCTGTATTATTCTCCAGAGCTGCACTCACTATTCTGCTGGTGCAGTCACTGTGTACATACATTACATTACTTATCCTGAGTGGAATATTCATCATACGGTAGAGACATGAAGCAATCAGGAAATGCTGGAAGATTTCAGCTCTGAAGTTTGCAAACTTAAAAATGCAACTGTGAACTTTGATACAGACTGTAACTCAAAATAAAAGCCATTTATTGTAGTGTTTCATTTAAGTATTCCTTTTAAGTAAGGTCCTTTCTAATCCTAATTTAAAGGGGTTGTCTGGTTTTGAAGAGCAATTGGGGAAAAAACTCATTAGGACTAATAAGGTTTTGCCGTTTGAATGAATACATAAGGTTTCAAAGTGTCTACAAAGATTAACTCTTTTTGTATCTAATGGCCATTGTGTAATGCTCTGCTTCTCCTCTGGAGGCGCTGCTGGGATCTTGAACTTTTTTTTTTTTTTTTGCACATTATTCAGTGATTATAAAGAACCCCCTGTTTTCCGTGCGGAGAGGACCCCATGGGCGTCTCAACCTTTAAAATACTGATAGCGCTGGATGGATTCTGTCCGTAGATGCGATTTCTGCCAATTCCGACAAGCGCTTGCCAACATTCTGTTGTGGAAAAATAAACAGGACATGGATATTTCTTAGGTCTCAATGCATGGATTATATGAACACTTGTATAAATAATCAGGGACACAGCACAGAAGAAGGATGCGGAGTGATGGCCAGAGATAACACCGGCCTCTCCCAGCAAAGACCAAGCGCCACCGACCCGGCCTCCTGAGATAAGAGGCGCTACCTCTGTATATGCCCGGTCTTATTTATTCTCCCCGATTCCCAAAACTGAGCTCCTCCACAATCTCTGTACATCGAGCCAGTGAGAAACGTAACTTAAAGGTGAAACAGCGCCACTCTTTTTATAGGCCGTGCCTGGTATTGCAGCTCAGCATCATTTACTTGAATGCTGCAATACCAAAAACAGTGGGTGTTCCCTATTTTATAAAAATGTGCGCACCCCGCAGGATATGCCATAATTTTGCGATATATGTGGGACCTGACCTATATGACGAATTTGAAGACCGGACCACCCCATCTAGGCAGAAAAGGACAGGAGAAAGCTCTTGTGCAAAGGGTATTAGGGTCTGGAGTCTGAATTTGTGTAGAGGTCATTGGTCTGTATTTAGGGGTCCAGGTCTTTATTTTGGGGCCTAGGAGCTTTTTTTTTGGGGGGGGGGGGGGGTTAGTCTGTGTTTTGTATTTAGGGTCTGTATTTTTCTTTAGGCCTCTGTTTTTTTTTTTTGTTTGTTTTTTTTGGGGGTGTTTTTTTTGGGTATCTGATCTGGAGTCCAAGTCCGTCTTTAGGAAGTCTGGGGGTCTCTATTTATTTAAGAGGCCTGGGTCTTCATTTAGGGTCTTATTCAGGGGTGTGTGTATATAATATATACCTTAATTATGGTCTGGAGTCTGTATTTTAGGATCTGATATGGGGGGGGGTGTCTATATTTTTTGGGGGTCTTTATTTAGGAGGTCTCAGTCTGTATTTCAGGGTCTGGACTGGGATTTGTATTTATTTAGGGTATCTGGTCCAAAGTCTAGATTCTTAAGGGTCAGATCAGGGTTCTATATTTTTAGGGAGTCTGCATTAAGGTCTGGATCTGTTTTGTTTTGGGAGTCCGGCTTGAAGTCTATATCTGTGGTTTGTGGACGAGATCTGTTTAGGGGACTTGGTCTTAAGGTCTGTATTTTGGGAATTTAGTCTGAGGTCTGCATTTATTTATGGGGTATGGTTTGAGTTCTGTATTTTGGCATCTGATTTGGGAGAGTTGTATATTTTTTTAATGGTGTCTTTATTTAAGATGTCTGTCTGTAGTTTGAGGTCTGGACTGGTATTTATATTTTTTTAGGATGTCTCACGCAAAGTCTATTTTTTAAGGGTCTGATAAGGGGTCTGTATATTTTAGGGGATCTGATCTGGGGTCTGCATTAAGAAGGTCTTTGTGTATTTTTAGGTCTAGTCCCGATCTGTGGTTGTTTTGGGAGTCCAGCTTGAAGTCTATATCTCTGGTTTATGGACGAGATCTGTTTAGGGGTCTGTCTTTTTAGGGGGTCTGGTCTAGGGTCTGTCTTTTTAGGGGGTCTGGTCTGGGATCTGTCTTTTTAGGGGGTCTGGTCTGGGGTCTGTCTTTTTAGGGGGTCTTGTCTGGGGTCTGTCTTTTTAGGTGGTCTGGTCTGGGGTCTGTCTTTTTAGGGGGTCTGGTCTGGGGTCTGTCTTTTTAGGGGGTCTGGTCTGGGGCTTGCATTTATTTATGGTGTCTAGTTTGGGTTCCTTATTTTAGGATCTGATTTGGGGGTCTCTATTTAAGAGGTCTACATTAAGAAAGTCTGGATCTGTATTTTAAGGTCTAGTCCCAATCTGTGATTGCTTTAGGGGTTTGGCTTGAAGTCTAGATCTGTGGTTTGTGGACTAGATCTCTTTAGTGGGCTTGGTATTGGCATTTGTATTTAGGGGGTCTGGTCTGGGGTCTGTCTTTTTAGGGGGTCTGGTCTGGGGTCTGTCTTTTTAGGGGGTCTTGTCTGGGGTCTGTCTTTTTAGGTGGTCTGGTCTGGGGTCTGTCTTTTTAGGGGGTCTGGTCTGGGGTCTGTCTTTTTAGGGGGTCTGGTCTGGGGTCTGTCTTTTTAGGGGGTCTGGTCTGGGGCTTGCATTTATTTATGGTGTCTAGTTTGGGTTCCTTATTTTAGGATCTGATTTGGGGGTCTCTATTTAAGAGGTCTACATTAAGAAAGTCTGGATCTGTATTTTAAGGTCTAGTCCCAATCTGTGATTGCTTTAGGGGTTTGGCTTGAAGTCTAGATCTGTGGTTTGTGGACTAGATCTCTTTAGTGGGCTTGGTATTGGCATTTGTATTTAGGGGGTCTGGTCTGGGGTCTGTCTTTAGGGGGTCTGGTCTGGGGTCTCCATTTGTTTAGTCATCTGATCTGTAGTCTGCATGTATTTAGGGGGCCTGTATATGGTTAGGGGTTTAATTTTAGAGTATTAGGGGGATTGTATTGATTTGGCGGTGTACAGTCCAAGTGACTCTGGTGCCTTTAGGAGGGGGGGTGTACTCTATAATCTCCTCTCGAAAGTGGCTGCATTTGCTAAATTGCTGATAATATCTCAGAGAGATGGAGCAGGTACAGGTGTAATTGTCCGTATCGTCGCCCTCAGATGTTACTTGGTGACGCTGGACGTAAAATATCCTTTAATGGAGCTGAAATCGGGCACTGCTTGGCTCCCCGGCGCCATTTTCGCTCGGCACAGCCCAGACAAGCGGGTTATTGTGTAACTTTCAGCAGAAACCCGATATTTCAGCAGCCATCTAATGTATATATGTAAAATATACAGTCTAGCAATGTTGTAGAAGATGTGCCGCCATACCGGGATCACATGACACAGTATGCCGGTATTCCAGGCTGCGGATGTCTGGTTGGGCACGGGTGCGCTGGTCGCATTTTGGAGCCCTTTTTCCCCTGCAGCTGAACGGTAGTGGCGGGTAAATAAACCCCATTGTCCAAGTATTTGGATAAGAAAAGTGGCGTCCAGGGAAGCGCGCGGCTGTGTTTGTTCAGTGCAAATTGAGAAATGAATGTACAAATGGATCTCATTGATAACTTGTTATTTTTAAGCCCAGGAGAGAATGAATAATGAAGTCTGTCGGAGGAATTAGAGAATTGCCCGGACGGACAACAGCACTGGCTTTTTTTAGTTCTGAAATTTTGACTTTTCGCACAGGTTTCTTATTCCAGTAGCGATGTAGCAGAGGTGAATGTGTCATTTAGCACGACAGGACTTGTGCCTCCTGACACCTTGCCGGAAACGTCATATTGTCACCGATATGACCGAGTAATGTGCCGGATAACAAATCCAGCCCTGCTACTCCTAGAACGCTTTACCCAAACCCTAAATTTATGTAGGTGACCTAAGTATATCTCCATTGATTATATGAGTAATTGCAATAACTTTCTCCCCCTTCTCCAAACCCATGCTACCCTCTAAAACCATAAAGTTGCAGCCATAGACTAATAATAAAATATAATAAAATAATATTCATTCATTTGTATAGCGCTATTAATTCCACAGCGCTTTATATAAATTGGCAACACTGTCCCCATTGGGGCTCACAATCTAAGTGCCCTCTCAGAATGTCTTTGGAGTGTGGGAGGAAACCGGAGAACCCGGAGGAAACCCACGCAAACACGGGGAGAACATACAAACTCCTTTCAGAGGGTGTCCTTGGTGGGATTTGAACCCAGGACCCCATCGCTGCAAGACTGCAGTGCTAACCACTGAGCCACCCCAAGACTGCAGTGCGAACCACTGAGCCACCGCAAGACTGCAGTGCTAACCACTGAGCCACCGCAAGACTGCAGTGCTAACCACTGAGCCACCGCAAGACTGCAGTGCTAACCACTGAGCCACCGCAAGACTGCAGTGCTAACCACTGAGCCACCACAAGACTGCAGTGCTAACCACTGAGCCACCGTGCCGCCCATCCAAAACATTAATACCTTCGCTGCCTCCGTAACAATGCGTCAACCACAAAAGCCCCATAACTATACGCCACTGACAAAAATCCCTGTTAGTGGGGTGTTTCTTGCTATATGTCGGCCTAAAAAGCCCCCCAATCACTGTGCCATCCACTAAAACCCCCACTAGGAAAAGCCGTCCCCATAAGTGTGGCGGCCATAAAGCCCCATGAATGCCCCTCTATGGCCTGCTGAGACTATTGTTAGCTAAATGTGCCAGCTACTATAAAAAGAAATACCAATGTGCCATCCAAAGCCCCCATAAAAGGGGTCCACATCATTATAAAGCTCCCAAAGTTTTCATATTAATGGTCAGAAATGAAGCCCAATGAATTGGCAACGAAAACCCCTATAACAATGCGATATTCACTAAAACCCCAAAATGGTATCCCGTGGTACCCCCTAGTGAAAGAGGTCAATATATTAAAGTGTCAGCGTCAGATGTGATAGTCACTGAAGTGGCAGCCACAGAACCGATAAAATTATGCCATCCCGTAGTGCCCCCCCTAGTGTCAGTTTCAAATGACCCCATAACAATATGATCTTCACTAAAAACCCAAAGTGGTAGCCACAGAACGCGTAACATTTTGCCATGATCTGGTACCCTCATAATGATAGCTTTCCCAATACCAAAGTGCCAGCCTCAGTGACCCCCATAACATTTGGATATTCATTGAAACCCCAAAGTGACAGTGTCACGCTAGGTATGGGAATGTACCACAAGTACGGTGACAGGGAAGGGAAACCCTGTGTCTAGGGAAGGGGGAGATGGTGACCCCTGACTAAACCTTTTGCTGGCCCCTGGCTTTCCTCACCACCCTAGATATGTTCCGCACCTATTCGCCGAGCAGGATACCTGTCCCTGGCTGACCCTGAACTTGGCTTTAGGTAGGGAACGGATGGGATGAGCGCTTAGTCAACCCCACTAACACACAGGGGAAATCACATGAATAACTTATCTCTAGATGACTCAGGGAGAGGTACAGCAACGAAAAACAAGGTTTCTTCAGATGATATAAGCCGACTGCTCACTGGCGGACATAAACAGAAAAGGGCCTGTGATACCAATGTGATATGACTGAAGAATGAGTGTGATTACATAGGAATCCCAATCAAAAGATAGTGATCACAGGTCTTATTGATCCATCCAAACTCAGTATCAGAGAGGTGTCTTCTGGTTGACCTGATTTCACCATGATGAAGAGTACGTGTTAGTAGGTCTTGAACAAACCACTATTATGAGGAAGGAACGCTTACAGTTCAACATATGCAGGAAACCAGTGGTTAGTTAGCAACATGTTTAGGAAACTAGCGATGTAAAATTCACGGCTCATTGCAACATATGCAGGAAACCAGTGGTCAGCTAGCAACATGTGTAGGAAGCTACTGGTGCCCACAGTAGCGTGTGGTCAGGTTACACGACCATGACTCAGCAATCACATGCTGGTCACCAATTGCAATACTCAGTGCACATGACGACCACAATGTACAAAGTTTGGTATAAAAATACAGGGCTCGCTCAGTGAGATGGGGACATTTCAAGGACGCTCAAGTGGACGCACTGCACCTGTGATGCAGAGGCCAGGTTGTCTTCCTTCTCACTAATCGAGTCCCTCCTATGAGGAAGGAATGCTACAAAACACAGTAATGTTGATACATATTTCTGTTATTGTATAAGATTCTATGACTATAAAGTAGTGCTAATGCCTATGTACCATTTGATTATTCATGTGCTATTAAAATAAATAATATCTTGCTATAATGAGTCTTAGTTATCGTGCCTGATTAGGATATCAGTGAGCGCTTCGTAAGTACGGGCTTTCAGCCCCTTTTTAGGAGAATTTAGCAAGACCGTGCCCTTGTGCAAGAACACTATATGGGCCTTTTGCAGCCCAATAGCTCATCATAATGCACATTTCCATCTGCTTTTGGAGTAAAAATGGGTCCCTGTGCGGCCAAACAGGTTGCACCAATGATATGTCCGCCTCTGCGACTGCTTGCATCTAAGGCCTGTATAAGTTTTTAACTTTATCACCAGCAAAGACTAAGGGGGAATGAGAGTATTTGAGGACACTGAGGGAAGTGCTGATGATTAACAGCTGAAAGGTGAGGAAATATGCAGGGTCCTAAAGGGAAAGGTATTAATTTCAAGCAGAGAAGGTCAGGGAGGAGTTTGTGTTGCCAAACGCTGCGACCTTCTATAGCTGGACACCACATTGTGACACACCCATGACAGGCAGCCGCAGAACCCATAACATGATGCCATCATGCAGTGCCCCTGTAGTGAAAACTGTCCCCCATACCAATGTGCCAGCCTCTTATGCCCCCGTAGCCATTTTCTATCCATTCAAGCCATGTTAGTAAGTGCTGCCGACCTCCTATATGTACCAGACATGGTGCCTATGAATTAGTGAACCATTTTTAATGGAACGTCCCTTTTATCCGGCGCAGGAATAGCAGAAAAAGCAAATAGTTGATGTCATCCATTACCAGTCCAATGCGGCAACTGCAAAATGACTTTATAGAAACAGGATATTTAAGTTCCCATGAGTTTCCATTAGAGCAAGGTGATGAGAAGGGCTCAATAACCCTGATTTACAATGTTTGGAGGGTTCTGCTATTGTGCAGCCCTCATTGCCCCCCTACTAGCGAGACCTACTCCACTCTCATGAAAAGACACATTGTCAGGCGGGGGTCTGCCTGGACATACAGCATTACACCAGAATAAACATGGAAAAGATATTTCTTGGCCCGTGATGGATGACGTAACTCCGAGTGTCACATTCAAGGTAATTACAGATCTCCTGGGCGGCTGCGAATTCCCTCCTGGCCCCTTTTAATACAGACGAACTGTCAGGTCTTACTTTAAATTTCCAGACTACGCGTCCAGCTGGGAATTACACACTCGCTCCGTTCCCCCATTCATTTACACTCCTAACTACTATTGATTATTACATTTCATGTTTAATCACTCAAAAAATTTGAGCACTTTGGTTAAAAAAACAAATACTCCAAATTTATAGGTGTAGGATTTTGCTGTTTATTAAAGGGGATCTCCCATCAATTGAAATAAAGTGTACCGGCCCTTTAAGAAATGATAGGAAGTATCCTACCAATGAAAATCCTAGGACAGAAGTCCCAAGCGGAACTGAGCCACGCCCTACTGGTCATGTGGCACCTCTTAGCCTATCAAATGAGAGATGAGCAACATTCTATGCCGTGATTGGCTTAAAGAATGCACATGACCAGTGGAGTGGGACAGACTCCTCTCTGCTTAAGACGGGACTCCTGCCAGTGTGATAAAATGACGACAAAAAAATTTTTGGATCCCATTTCCTCTATTTATTTAATAGATTTTTATAAGAAATCAGGTAATCCTGGAATGTTTTAAGGGCTTATACACTCCCCTTTAATTTTGATCCTACCCCTTTAAGTAAAAAAAAGTGAGTATATGTTGGTCTCGCTAACTTTTTTTTCAGCTTCTCTTGTTTAACTAGTCATGTCCATTATTCAGGTAGTCTAAAACAATGAAAAATGTATCATAGTAGCTCATTTGGAGCACTTTAGGCGCTTTTATCTAATTTTACACCACGTCTTGATTAGCTTAATTTGCAGTACATTTTTGTAAGTTTTGGTTCACTTATGTTTCAATTTTAAGACACACCCCTTTCTCTCATCACGCCCACTTGACAAAGTAAAAATTTGAAGTCATAATAAAGACCTTAAAGGGGGTTTCCAGACATAATAATAATGTCATGGGTGACAGTCATGTGGTTTCTGGCAATAGAAGGTCACTGCATTTGGCAGCACAGAATGGTCACTGACTTTCCATTGTTCCTGCTGTCAGTATTCATTGGTATAGGTAGCTTTCCTGCTGGATTCATCTCTCCCCCTTTTGGACCCAGCAAGAGCCGCCTTCCACCCAGCTGCTGATCATCAGTATTCCCTTGATGTTTATATACCTCTTCCTTCCTTGGACTGGTGCTGGTGATATTTTCAGTTCATTCTAGCCTTGGTTGAGAAAATATACAATATTGATCACCAATCAAAGGAACAACCAGGTAGTTGCTCAGTGGGAAATCAATACCTATAAAACTACCCAGAAAAATAATCCAATTGATTTTAGGTCAAAATAAATCTTTATTACAAAAAATAATACAAGAATACACAGCATTATAAAATGTAGAACTCCCAGCACTAGGGATACCTAAGGCCAGGTATCCTGCTTGGTGCATAGGTGCGGAACCTATCTAGGGTGGTGAGGAACCCCAGGGACAGTATCCGGCTCAGCACATAGGTTCCCCACCTATCTAGACTGGTGAGGGACCCCAGGGATCAGCAGTAGGGTCAGGTATCCGCCTCGACGCATAGGTGGGGAACCTATCTTGGGTGGTGAAGGACCCTAGGGACCAGCAGTAGGTTTGGCCAGTGGTCACAATCTTCCCCTTCCCTAGACACAGGGTTTCCTTTTCGCCGTTCGCTTGGTACTTCCCCGTATCTAGTATGACAAATGATCTGTCTTTAGCATGTTAGAAATGTGTAATCGGTGGATGGTCACCCCTGGTTCAGCTGCATTTAAAAAAAATTGGGCTCCAGAAAGTCTTTCGGTTCCTTATTTCTGGGGAGGTGACGGGTCACCTAAGGATACATACTATACCAGTGTTAGTAACTGTTGTACAGTTTTGGCCCCGGTTGAGAATATCGGACTATCCTAATACTGTGTTTTTCCAAAAATAAGACACTGTCTTTATATTTTTTTTTGCCCCCCCAAAAAAGCGCTAGGGCTTATTTTTGGAGGAGGTCTTATTCTTGGAGAAACACGGTTGGGGGTAAGTTTACCCCCAAAAAAGCAGACACCCCCCCCCACTTCCCGGGAGACTAATACTCACCAGACCAGGATGTCTGCGTGGTTCCCAGGTCCTCCTGTGATCTCAGGTCGGTGCTGCACGCCGTCCTACCCTGCTGCTAGCTGACACACACAGAAGATCCCAGACACACACAGCAGATCACAGATATACACAGCAGATCCCACACAGCCGATCACACACAGCAGATATACACAGCAGATCACACACAGCCGATCACAGGCACACACAGCCGATCACAGGCACACACAGCCGATCACAGGCACACACAGCCGATCACAGGCACACACACAGCCGATCACAGATACACACACAGCCGATCACAGGCACACACAGCCGATCACAGGCACACACAGCCGATCACAGGCACACACAGCCGATCACAGGCACACACACAGCCGATCACAGGCACACACACAGCCGATCACAGGCACACACACAGCCGATCACAGATACACACACACAGCCGATCACAGATACACACACACAGCCGATCACAGATACACACACACAGCCGATCACAGATACACACACACAGCCGATCACAGATACACACACACAGCCGATCACAGGCACACACAGCCGATCACAGGCACACACAGCCGATCACAGGCACACACAGCCGATCACAGGCACACACAGCCGATCACAGATACACACACAGCCGATCACAGATACACACACACAGCCGATCACAGATACACACACACAGCCGATCACAGGCACACACAGCCGATCACAGGCACACACAGCCGATCACAGATACACACACAGCCGATCACAGATACACACACACACACACACACACACACACACACACACACAGCAGATCGCAGATATACACAGCAGATCACACACAGCAGATCGCAGGCACGCACAGCCATCACAGATATACACATCCGATCGCAGGCACACACAGCCGATCACAGATACACACAGCCGATCGCAGGCACACACAGCCGATCGCAGGCACACACATCCGATCGCAGACACACACAACCGATCACAGATACACACAGCCGATCGCAGGCACACACAGCCGATCACAGGCACACACAGCCGATCACAGGCACACACATCCGATCACAGGCACACACATCCGATCGCAGGCACACACAGCCGATCGCAGGCACACACAGCCGATCGCAGGCACACACAGCCGATCGCAGAAAAACACAGCCGATCGCAGAAAAACACAGCCGATCGCAGACACACACACACACAGCCGATTGCAGACACACACACACACGCATCGCATCGCAGGATTCTCCCGGCGAGAAGAGATCGGTGTCACTGGATGAGGTGAGTGTGTATGCGATCCGATGTGTGCTGGTGTGTGCGTGTGTGAGAGCCGGTGTGTGTGTGTGTGAGAGCCGATGTGTGCTGGTGTGTGCGTGTGTGAGAGCCGATGTGTGCTGGTGTGTGCGTGTGTGAGAGCCGATGTGTGCTGGTGTGTGCGTGTGTGAGAGCCGATGTGTGCTGGTGTGTGCGTGTGTGAGAGCCGATGTGTGTGTGTGTGTGTGTGAGATCTGATGTGTGCTGGTGTGTGCGTGTGTGAGAGCCGATGTGTGCTGGTGTGTGTGTGTGTGAGATCTGATGTGTGCTGGTGTGTGTGTGTGAGAGATCTGATGTGTGCTGGTGTGTGCGTGTGTGAGAGCCGATGTGTGCTGGTGTGTGTGTGTGTGAGATCTGATGTGTGCTGGTGTGTGCGTGTGTGAGAGCCGATGTGTGCTGGTGTGTGCGTGTGTGAGAGCCGATGTGTGCTGGTGTGTGCGTGTGTGAGAGCCGATGTGTGTGTGTGTGAGAGATCTGATGTGTGCTGGTGTGTGCGTGTGTGAGAGCCGATGTGTGCTGGTGTGTGTGTGTGAGAGATCTGATGTGTGCTGGTGTGTGCGTGTGTGAGAGCCGATGTGTGCTGGTGTGTGTGTGAGAGATCTGATGTGTGCTGGTGTGTGCGTGTGTGAGAGCCGATGTGTGCTGGTGTGTGCGTGTGTGAGAGCCGATGTGTGCTGGTGTGTGCGTGTGTGAGAGCCGGTGTGTGCGTGTGTGAGAGCCGATGTGTGCTGGTGTGTGCGTGTGTGAGAGCCGATGTGTGCTGGTGTGTGCGTGTGAGAGCCGATGTGTGCTGGTGTGTGCGTGTGTGAGAGCCGATGTGTGCTGGTGTGTGCGTGTGTGAGAGCCGATGTGTGCTGGTGTGTGCGCGTGTGTGAGAGCCGATGTGTGCTGGTGTGTGCGCGTGTGTGAGAGCCGATGTGTGCTGGTGTGTGCGTGTGTGAGAGCCGATGTGTGCTGGTGTGTGCGTGTGTGAGAGCCGATGTGTGCTGGTGTGTGCGTGTGTGAGAGCCGATGTGTGCTGGTGTGTGCGTGTGTGAGAGCCGATGTGTGCTGGTGTGTGTGTGTGAGAGCCGATGTGTGCGCGCGTGTGTGAGAGCCGATGTGTGCTGGTGTGTGCGCGCGTGTGTGAGAGCCGATGTGTGCTGGTGTGTGCGTGTGTGTGAGAGCCGATGTGTGCTGGTGTGCGCGCGTGTGTGAGAGCCGATGTGTGCTGGTGTGTGCGTGTGTGAGAGCCGATGTGTGCTGGTGTGTGCGTGTGTGAGAGGCGATGTGTGCGGGTGTGTGATCACTGCAGGTCCTGCTGCTCAGTGTCGGGTGAGTGTAATTGCCGGGTGCCGCTGTTTATAATGAAGTGTCCTGCAGTATCTGTATCTTTTTTTAGCTACACGGACACTTCATTATTGATCCGGGACTAGGGCTTATTTTCGGGGGAGGGCTTATATTTAAGCCTTTCTCCGAAAATGCTGAAAATCCCTGCTAGGGCTTATTTTTGGGGGAGGTCTTATTTTTGGAAAAACACGGTATTAGGTCGTTACTTCGAATTGTTCTACTTTTTATCTTTGAATCCGTTCATCATCTTTACACAGCCTGAGGGCGAACAGGGATTTCAGCTCTTGTGGAAAACACCTGACAATTACCACTTCAGTGCTTCGCTGGCCACAAACCGTCGTTCACATTCATAGGGGTTTCCACATGGTTGTGCCCCCAGGCAGATACCCATGTAATAAATAACCAGGAGCAGCCCATTAATTGAAGCGGATGTGAGGCCGGATATTATAACATTTCTCTATTTATCCTTCTCATCTTCATTAACTTTCTCCAATTATATGCAAATGCAATGTGAAATTAGTTGGCTTTTGTACTTTTGAATTAACCCATTCATTTTACCATATGGTGTACTGGAAAACGGGAAAAGATCGCCTCTTATTGCACTTTTTTGCAGTGTTGCAGCCACCAAAATAATGTTAATCTGGCGGGTTTTTTTAATTTTTCTGTTGTATGAGTTACTGATCAAATTAATTTATTTTCTATTTTGATAGATCAGACATTTCTGAACACAGCAATACTAAATGTGAGCCCTCATCACAGACAGACATGACATATGACGTACATTTACATAAGGTGCACCTCTAACGAGGTCAAGTGTCCATTTTCTACTCTTATTTTATTCCCACTATTCCCCTGAGTATTCTGCTTTTTTTTGTTTTTATAATCTGCCATACATTTCCAGAAATCTGGGCCTGTTTATTTAGTGCTTATTTTGATGGTCTTTACTGAAGAGGTGTGGCTCACAGGATCCTCAGGGGCGTGTCTTTTAGTATGATCTGCAAAATTACTCAGAAAACCACACCCCCTAGGAAACATTAGCACTAAATAAAGGCCATTATCTCTGGAACCATATGAAGTTTTTGGTGTTTTTTTTTTTTAAAGCAAAATGCCTAATAATCAGGGGAACAAAGGTATTATTAAAATAAGGGCACAATATTTTAGATTTTTTACATAGTGGCACATTCTTTTAAAAGGAAACCTGACAGTGATTTTATGCTGTCTGAGCCAGGAAATACAGACAGGGGCTCCTCATTGCTGTGTTTTGCTGTGAAAGCTGTACTGTTTTAGGGAAAGCTCCTGGGGAGAAGTAGTCTGGACCCATTGAGAGGGGGAGAGGTTTCTGGACACAGAAAGAAAAGTCTGGAGAGATATCCTTAGTCAGGGAAAGGAGTTCAGATCCAACAAGTTGACTGCAAGATGTAGGGGGAAGAGTTCAGACCTCAGGAAGAGTTTTGACCCATACAGAGCTGCCTGGACCCTCTGGGCCTGAGCGTAGGTGCCTGGACCCTCTGGGCCTGGGTGGAGGTGCCTGGCCCCTCTGGGCCTGGGCGTTGGTGCCTGGCCCCTCTGGGCCTGGCCGTTGGTGCCTGGCCCCTCTGGGCCTGGGCGTTGGTGCCTGGCCCCTCTGGGCCTGGGCGGAGGTGCCTGTTCCCTCTGGGCCTGGGCGGAGGTGCCTGTTCCCTCTGGGCCTGGGCGGAGGTGCCTGTTCCCTCTGGGCCTGGGCGGAGGTGCCTGTTCCCTCTGGGCCTGGGCAGAGGTGCCTGGCCCCTCTGGGCCTGGGCGCGGGAGCTCGGACCGACCCTAGGCCTGGACGGGGCGACCTCGGACCCTAGGCCTGGGCGGGGAAGAGGAATCAGAAAGGAGTTATCCACTAGACTGTTCCCTTAAACTTGTCTTATACTGGTTCAACTTATATATCGGTAGTGACCTGTTAATTAAGAAAAGCTGGGCAGGGAGTTGTCGGTAGGAGGCCCCCAGTGAACAACTTCTTCTTCCAAATTGCAGGGGATTTTTGCAAGACGTCTTTCGCTGATTGCTTCCAAATTATAACTTAAAGCACAGTTTTCTGTAATCAGTCTATAGGCTTCTTATGGTTTATGGGTTATGTAATAGTTGCGTTTGTCATTTCTTTGTTCTTTTTCCATCTTTGTGTTGCACCTATCCCCGCATGGTGGGTGGAATTTCCGTGCTTTATTCACAGCTCTAAGCCAATCAGATGTCTCCCCATTTCAGCTCCTCCCCCTTTCTGACAGCATGCAGCCTCAGACACAGAGAGACATAAACTGCAGCTGCATACCCCTCCTACCCCATCCTCCCTGTTTACTACGATTCTAGGTCCCTTTTTTAAGAGTGTGGAGGTTTTTGAACGTTTCGTGTCTTCTTGCCGGGAGAAGGAAAGTTATTTCCTGATGTCTTGGGAACAGAGAAAATAAATGGTTTTGGTTCAAGTCGGGAAAGCATCATTTAGTGTTTCAGCTGTAAATACAGCGTGTCAGCGTGGTAAATGAATGTGTTCAGGGCAGGGTGTCACGGAAATTTATAGCGTGTGGCAATTTACAGACAATATTAAGAGTGAGATTACAGAGTGAGCTCTGATCATTTTATTGCTGCCAGTGAAGCCCTTTGACATTGGACATAGAAGCGGAACATTATTTTTCAATCAGACCTCACAAGGGAAAGCTCGGAATTTAAACCCTCCAGTGCGTCTACAGAAAACGCGAGCTGCATTTCCCATGATTTGTAACATTTTAAAGGGAATGTGCATCTTTTCATTAAAGGGTTGGTTTTCAATCTGTGGTGCACAACTACAATGCACAGCATGCCCTGACAGTCTAAAGCTTTGAGGCCATGCTGGGAGTTGTAGTTGGGCAAGTAACTCCAAAGGTGGAGACTATTGCCCGATGTATGGCCATCTTGAACGACCTCAACGGGAAATACGAATTAAAATGTGAATGGTTGTCAGTATTCATTAATGATCGTTCAAACAGTCACATAGTTTATTCTAATGTGTATGGGGGTCTTTACCCAAATGCATTTAATGCATAGATTTTAGCAGTTGGAACCTAAGAAATTCATAAGATTCTAACCTACTGGTTTTGAATTATGGGGTAATATTCTACAAGCCCTGATCGTTACATAAAATATTTGCAGGTGTTTCACAAATTCCTTAAAAAGTTGGGACGATGCTGAATTTGTAGGGTTTGTTGGTAGATCAAGATATGGACTTGGTTCCAGACGGTCGTAGATGTTGGATATTTGTTGACCAACCCAACCATATTTGATGGGATCTGCTAACAATCCACATGAGGTGAGGTTGGAGGTGAGGAGTGTAGATGCTAGGGGGGTGGAGAGGGAAGAGTGTGGACGGGGTAGGAGGCTTGGAGTGTGGATCCGGTTGGGGGGTGGAGAAGGGAGAGGCGTGGGCACGGGGTAGGAGGCTTGGAGTGTGGACCGGGTGGGGGGGTGGAGAAGGAAGAAGAGTGTGGACACGGGGGAGGCTTGGAGTAGTGTGTACCCAGGGGGGGAGATTGGAGATTGGAGAGGGGAGAGGAGGGTGGATGAGGGAGGCTTGAAGGAGTGTGGTCCCAGAGAGGTGCTTGGAGAAATAGGTGTGGACTCAGGGAGGGAGTTGGAGAGGAGAGAGAAGAGTGTGGACAGGGCAAGTGAGAGGAGTATGGACTTTTTGGGGAGAGGAGTGTGGATGAGGGGGGCAGGCTTGGAGGAGTGTGAATCCAGAAAGGGGAAGTAGAGGGGAGAAAAGTGTGGACTTTGAAGCGTTAGAGGAGTGTGGATGAGGGGAAGTAGTTGGGGTGGTCCTACAAATTCAGGACTGTCCCAACATTTTAAGAAATTTGAGTTTCTCTGTAGGTCAACTTTACTCATAGAAAATCCCCAATTGTGAAAATATTTGATTTTTATTCAAGTAGAAAAATAACACCAATATGTGCACATACATATACAAATCAATTGTCTTGCGCCAACTAAATGGCAACCCCTGATCTTGAATATCAAGACCAGGGTTTACAATGAACGAAAAAGACAAATTGATACAATTTAAAATACATAACCAAGGTGCTGGTTCACAACAGGACAATAACTATAGCCAAACTTAACTTGGTATCTCCTAATGAGACTATGCTGGCACAGCGTGCTTATCTGTAGTCCCATTCAATGATATTCATCCAGGAGTATCCACATAACGTTTGGAAGATTAGTCCTTTAGTCAGTATAGTGAACCGCCAACTATATCATAATCAAGACGTCTCCACCTCGACGCGTTTCCCCACGCTGGAACACGTGGTTCATCAGGAGGTTGTCAGATAGTCTTGATAGCATGCTCCCGTCCTCCAGACGCCTGGAGGACGGGAGCATGTTATCAAGACAGTGTTTACTGCAGTGCTGCTGATCTGTTGTCTGGTGCCATGGACCTGCATACCTTAAACTATACTATCTGACAACCTCCTGATGAACCACGTGTTCCAGCGTGGGGAAACGCGTCGAGGTGGAGACGTCTTGATTATGATATAGTTGGCGGTTCACTATACTGACTAAAGGACTAATCTTCCAAACGTTATGTGGATACTCCTGGATGTTTATCCTTGATTGGGACTACAGATAAGCACGCTGTGCCAGCATAGTCTCATTAGGAGATACCAAGTTAAGTTTGGTTATAGCTATTGTCCTGTTGTGAACCAGCACCTTGGTTATGTATTTTAAATTGTATCAATTTGTCTTTTTCGTTCATTGTAAACCCTGGTCTTGATATTCAAGATCAGGGGTTGCCATTTAGTTGGCGCAAGACAATTGAATTGTATATCTATGTGCACATATTGGTGTTATTTTTCTACTTGAATAAAAATCAAATATTTTCACAATTGGGGATTTTCTATGAGTAAATCAGAGTAATATCCCCTGGACCCTAGAGGTATTTAAAATTGGTTCTCTGTAGGTCAAGACACAGTCATAGATGTTGGATATTTGTTGGCCAATCCAACCATATTTGATGGGCTCTGCCAACAATCCACATGAGGTGTATTCAGGGTGGTATTGTCTCTTGTATGTCCATCGCAGCCAATATGGGCAGAAGTAAAAACGTCAGCAAAATCCGCTGCTTTTGTTTGGGATTTGCCAACTTTCCAATGTGCATGGTGTACTGCGCTGCGGCCACCGAGCCGCTCTGATCCGTGCTCGCGTTCTACGGGTGGTGGCTCGAGCCTCTCATGGACCCAGGGGTCACGTCGCTCTGCAAGGAGGGTTAGCGTTACACAAGGGGGATGCGGGCATTTGGTTTTGGGATGATTGTTCGTGACGCCACCCAAGGGTTGTGGTGATGGTGGACACCACCGTTGCGGTGAAGGTACGCGGACTCCCGGGAGCGGTGTAGTGGCGCAGCTAGGTGTTGACCCCTCCGTGGGTAGGGGATGTTGGTCCCGGTGGTGCGAGGGTCAGGGTGCAGGGCGAAGTGTTGCAGTGTAGCGCAGTGCGGTGCCTGATGGCACTGGTGTACTCATGATTAAATCACACAGTCACTGGTAAACCAAACGAAGGTATGAACAGGGTCAGCGGCCGGCTGCAGCTTCCTAGTCTGGATGGCAATGTCCACCTTTCTCCTGCACCTATGTTGTAGTCTGACCACTGTGCCTGAGCACTGGTAGTCCGCTCCCCGGCGTGTAGATGTCGGAGGAGCTCCTTTGCCCACAGGCGCTGGCCCTTGGATCTCTGGCCTTTGGCGGTGGCTCCTATCCGGACAGGTGGGGCTGTTGCCTTCAAACGGGACTTTGGTGGGAATGAACCCCTGAGGTCCAGACCGCAATCAGTTAATTCGACTATGGTGGTGGCATATAGCCTAGTTCGGGGTCTGAGTACCCTGCCTGGTGCTCCGGTATCCTGTTAGCTCCCCAGTTCGGTTCCGGTGGGCCACTACCCTGTCCCGGTCCCTTACGGTTCCGCTGGTCGTGTTCCTAGTCTCCTGCAGGCGGTCACTGCTGTCTGCCTGCCTGACTGTTTTAGACTCTCTCCTTGAACGGTCTTCCTGCCTCAGGCCAGCAGACTCCTAGGGGGGCGTGTCTTTTCGCCTTGACTCCGCCCACCTGGTGTGCCTGTTTAACACTGAGGGAGGCAATCAGGTCTTTGTGGTTGACTGATGGTACCTTTTCTAGTGTGGGGGTGTATGTGGTGAGTGTTGTGACCTGTGACCCCTGGGGTCCAGGGTGTCACACTTGGCGGCCTCCTAACTCTCTTGGAGTAGAAGATGTTGGGGACAGGAAGGATTGGGAAGTTGGAATTTAAACACCATCAAAGAGGCTAAAGCCCACCATACACATTAGACGACCGTTGTTCGTTCGTTAGCCATCTTGGTTGTCACCCATATACCGGAGAGCTTGTTCAGTTGAGTGGCAGCTTATCTCCTCTCTAGGTAAAAAAAAAAAAAGTGATCGGCAGTCCGAAATAGGACATGCCGGATTGACATCTCCCCAGACGCTCAGTTGGTCGGCGCCCAACACCTTAGAATGTTTTCAAACCCATGAACATTCTCGGGTTTGGCCAACATTAGTCTAGTCTGAATGGGGGCTTTCACTTTGATATGCCTTTTGAAAACTCATAAATGATCAGATATGGGTATACACGTGCAACGCCTTTAATATATATTTTGTTTATCATGACAGCAAGTGGTGAAATTGCTTTTTACTCCTTAGATTGAGTCTCCGGAACATTTTCAGACCAGGAAACATTGCCTTCTCTTAGAAAGTTAGAATTACGAGAGCCAATTTGCACTTTTTGAACATAAGCACAGTGTGTTTTTTGTTATTTGTGCCTTCCCAGTTGTAAAGCACTTAAGACAATATTGTACTTTTACATTCGGAGTCTCCCGCCGTGCACCCTTGGAGCTGACGTTCCGCACCATAGGGCTCTATGTTCATCTGTTCTTGTTTTTTTCTTACTTCAGTGCCTTCCTCAGTGGCTCGTTTAGGATGTTGTTATTGGCGTCTTTTGGTGTGGAGTCTTAAGGGCACCATCGTACGGATGACTATGACCGGCTAAAGTGCCGTGTTCTCATCTTTAATGGACCCTGAAGATCTGTTAAAGGAGTCTCAGGAATATACAGTTGGGAGCGATTACTCATTTCTAAGTAATTATTTGGATTATAGCCTCTGCAGATTCCATTTTTCTTATGAAATATATGTAAAGACGCCGGCAGGAGGTAGAGACTTCGCAGTCGACACCTTTTTTTATTATTTGATATTTTCAGCTTCGACAAATCTTACCCAAATGGAACCATTTTATTACCAAAAACAACCAATAATCACGGAACATTGGGGGGTAGGGTTATTTTAGTAGGGTTTTTAGATAATAACCCCTTGTCCATACTCCAAATACTATAATGTTGTATTAAAGTCTTACTGGATTATATAATTTTATAGTGCATTTGATGTCTTTGGTACAGACAGTCATGTGGTTTCTGGCCATAGAAGGTCACAACATCTGGCTGCGCAAAATGCTCCGTGACTTTCTATTGTTCCTGCTGTCAGTATTCATTGGTATAGGTAGCTTTCCTGTTGGATTCACCTCTCCCCCTTTTGGACCCAGCAGGCGCTCGCCTCATCAGTATTCTCTTGGTGCTTAAATAACCCTTCCTGTCTTGGACTGGTGCTGGTGATATTTTCAGTACCTTCAAGCCTTGGTTGCAAGCAGGTGGCTTGTACTCCTCTCTAGTATCAATGCTGCAAACATTGGTGAACTAACTGAGCCATCTGTGGATAAGTCATCCGTGCCCCCCTTGTGTGTCCTCCTTGTGTCTACTATAGTGTTTAGTGGGGTTGATGAAGAGCTCATCCCTTCAGTTTCCTATTTAGGGCCCAGCACTAGGGATACCTAGGGTCAGATATCAGGTTCCGCACCTATGCGCCGAGTCAATCTAGAGTGGTTAGGGACCTCAGGGACCAGTAGTAGGGTCAGGTATCCTGCCCGGCACATAGGTGCGGAACCGATCTAGGGTGGTTAGGGACCAGTATTAGGTTTGGTCAAAGGTTACATTTTCCCTTTCCATAGACACAGCGTTTCTCTTCCCTTTCGTCATTCACTTGTTACTTCCCCGTACCTGGCGTGACCATGTCCCTCAGCTTCCCACCTCTGACCTCAACATGTCATTAGATTTCTACTTTATACGTGCCAACTCCTTGTAGGCACATCCATCAAGATAAACAAGTGTATAGCACAAAGCACTGAATATTTTTCACCTATAACATGCCAAACCAATTTTGGGGCCCATTTTCCATCTTCTGAATGAACGATCAGACACTAGCGGTCCTTCTTATGACATGGCATCTCAACAATATACACAAGAAACCTCCTTGAAGAGCACATTTGCATGACATTTCAGGTTTGCCAACCCTGCCTTGTTGCGGGGAACCTTCTGGATGTTGCAGGGGATTTGGCAAGTATGGCCGCCTTCCGATCTTAAGTTACAATTTAAGGAAATCTGAAGGCAAGGACACCAGAAAAAAGGAATTGTACTCTGCATTTATCTAGGCGTGATTTGAAATTATTTTTTCTTCTCATGTTGACGTCCACTGCTTAGCATTTCTTCAGAATTTGTGTATAGTGTTTATAATCCGTGATCACAGATATGTGGAAGGTAAATTACTGACAGATGTTGTATCTTCCATACTGTACATATCGGAAGGAGAATGATCCACCCATAGAGCTGTAATCCAGATCATCTTTGAAGAACAGATAATGCAAATTTGACAAAACAAAAAACATCTGTTAACGTTCAGAAGGCCGATCCCTCTGATTCGAAACATGCAACAGGTTTTTTGTCTCAGTAAACCTATAAAAAATATCAGGGTATAATGTGTTCCTTCTGCTAGATTGTTTGGAATGACTAATATATCCATGCCCCGTAGAGTTGCCACGGTCCACAAGGTTAGCCATGGTCTACAAGGTTACCATGGTCCAGAAGATTAGTCTACAAGGTTACCACGGTCCAGAAGATTAACCATGGTGTAGAACAGAGGTCCCCTACCTTCCTGACCTTGAGAGCCACATTCAGGTTTGAGAGAGGGTCACAAGTCCCATCTAGATCCCACCCCATTCACAGTAGTGACACCCAAAGTCCCCCTTATTGGTATAATGACAGCCAAAATTTTTCCACAGAAATCACACCAAAGCAGTATACCAAGATCCAAGGGTTCCCACCATACCCGCATTCATATTGCTCTTTAAAGTTGCTTCCTAAACCTGTTGCAGATAGCCACGAGTCACACATCATGGGCCCATGATCCACAGATTGTAGACTCCTGGTCTAGATGGCTAACTACAGTCTAGAAGGATATCTATAGTCAAGAAGTTTAGCCATGGCATTGAAGGTTAGTAATGGTCTAGAAGTTAATACTCAGTTTAGAAGGGTAGCCATGGTTTAGAAGATTGACCACTGTCTACAAGATTAGCCACAGATTAGAAGATTAGCCATGTTATTGAAGATTTGACACAGTGTAGGTGATTAGCCATGGTCAAGAATATTATGTATGGTTTAGAAGGTGAGCGATTGTCTAGATTTTTGACCACTTTCTAGACAGTTGACCATGGTGTAGAAGATTAGCCACCATATTGAAGGTTTGTCAGTCTACAACAGAGTTCCTTAACCTATGTCTTGCGAGCCACATATGTCTCTTGGGCTCATGGCTGTTTTACATCTTGGTGCATAAATTTCAGGTCAGGCAAATGGCTATGAAGAGCAGGTCTCTAGATGGTGAGTTTTGTGAGTAGCCCCCCACAGAAGAGCAGACCTGAATGGGGACAAGGTAGGAACCCTTAGATCTTTAGTATACTGCTTCAGTGTGATTTCCGTGGAAAAGCTTTTGTTGTCATACTGGTAATGGGGGCTCTGGGTGTCACTACAGTGTGGGGTGTGGAAACTGAAAGTGGATCTCAAAGTCAGAAAGGCTGGGGACCTTTTGGTTTGGAAGGTTATCCATAGACTAGAGGGTTAGCCATGGTCTTGAGTCCAGTCAAGTTGAAGGACTATCTAAGCTCTATGGTCACAACTTTCCATAGAACCTCTGAAGGACTTTGAGTCCTCACCATTAGGACACAGTTCCTCTTTACCCTGGTAGACCAACCATCTTGGACATTGACTTTTTTTTTTTACTTTGGATCTACTTATTTTGCGATTTGTTGGCACAGATTTCAACCAGGATTGATGGATTTTAAGTCTCTATTCCCTTTTACAACCACAACCTCCCCACCAAAGTATCGAGCACGTGATCAGACATACAAGGAATCAATTGTGGTATGTTTACTAGGTGGGTTAAAGTCAAGTCAAAATGGAGATTGAACCACCAGTTCTCTCAGGGCATTGAAGACTCTCCTCATGTCAGAAGCCACCACTAATGAAGAGGAGTCATCATTTTGATGTATCCGTATCCGTCCTGTCCATGAGTGGTCTTTCATTTGAGCTATTTCCACTTGATGACCATTGTTGTGAAATTTTGGGCTACTCACCCTAGAAATAACATCTCTTCAAGGACAGATTTATGGAAGCTTACCAAAGTTGACCAAGGGCTAGGTCCCCTTTAAGTGTGTAGACATATTTATTTAGCTAATTTTGGGATTGATTTCTTAACAAAATGCCTTATCAGTGGACCAAAGACCCTAAATTATTATCTCATAGAGGAAAACCGGAAGGCCGTAGAAGAAAAACACACACACACCAAACAGAAATAGTGATCTCAACCTTCTAATGGACAGTCAGCATGATTTATTTGACCGCCGGCTCCTAAACTAGCGGCTCCCAAACCACCCCCATGTTTTATAAAATACTGCGCACATAAAACACTTGAATTTATTTTTAATGCTTTGGAAAGTTGACAAAGAGAAGATGAATAGATAATTCTCAACAGCTCAGCAAAAAAATGAGAACTCAATCATTCTCCGGGAGAGGACTCGCTAGCTGTTTCCTTGGCTCACTAGGAATATAGATTGTATATAAATTATATTTTATATGCATTAATGGCATTTTAACTTTATATTTTACTTTTATAGAATAATCTGTTAAATAGAAACATCACAGTGTTTCCAGATAGACGATTCTTGAACAGATGAATGGGTTTAGAGACAACTTCGCTCCATATTTTCCCCATATAACAATTCTTGAGGGTAACGTCTTATTATTATGGATTTTTCTATATGGGTGAATTAAGGACCACAATGCAGTAGTCTTGCTGTCAAAGCAAATTAGGCCAGAAAGGATGCCAGGAAAAAATGTATTCCACTGCTTCTTAAAATGACAATACACTTAAAAATGACCAAATTTTTGCTTTTATTTTCTTCCCTTTGCTCATCTGAGAATTCCATTTTATTTATTTTTCTTTGTGAAAATTCAAAATACGGTTCCACCGATAAGGGTCTTTTAAGTTACTGCTAATTTCTGTGTTTATAACCATGGAAATGTGGCCCACAGGATCCTCTGGGGCGGGGCTGGTAGGCTGCTCTGGGGCGGGGCTGGTAGGCTGCTCTGGGGCGGGGCTGGTAGGCTGCTCTGGGGCGGGGCTGGTAGGCTGCTCTGGGGCGGGGCTGGTAGGCTGCTCTGGGGCGGGGCTGGTAGGCTGCTCTGGGGCGGGGCTGGTAGGCTGCTCTGGGGCGGGGCTGGTAGGCTGCTCTGTATTCCTACCCTATGAGCTACGCCAACTTGGTAAAGACCATAAAAATTTCCATATTGAAGTCACTACATGAAAAGGTCAATATCTCTGGACTAATTGACACTTTTTGTTCTGTAGAGATCACTTCTCAGAAATAATCACATTATCGTCCCAAACAGGATTACAATGGTAGGTATCACTTATACATCGATAACACAGGATATACCCTTCACAATAGGTAATGTTACAGCTCACCACCTCTAGTATGACTGATAAGCCATCTATATACAGTAGATGATACACGATCCACCATTTACAACAGATGTCACAGCCCACTTCCTCCTCCTATATAGTCATTGATAATACCTCTATATACAGTAGATAACACAGGATCAACCCTTCACAATAGGTGATGTCAATGCTCCAGTCCTCCTCATGTACAATGACTGATAATACCTCTATATACAGTAGATAGCA
>NC_134360.1:33408774-33463774 GCF_048569485.1 Anomaloglossus baeobatrachus | reverse complement strand
AAAGAATGGCGTTGAAGCTCCAGCCGTCTTTTTTTTTTTTTTTTTTTTTTTTTTTTTATCCCCCCTCTGTCCCCCTCTCGTTCCGTGGCCGGCTAATGGTATTTTTAGAAGCTGTTATTAATGAACGCAGCATTCCGCCAGGTTCACATATGTTTTCCCTCTCTGTCCTCAGACCCATCAGAGACGTTACTCTGGAGGTCTCTGCGGCTGATAACAGCCCAGAACCATTGTACAAACACAACTAATGGAGATCACTAGAATTTTTTTTTACTGGAAAAATTGTTGAAAAGTGCGCCGATTTATACATTTCCGATTTTGTCACGTCGGAAAAAAGTATCTAAATGAAGGGAAAAGATCCACAGTGCACGGACTGGTGTATTTAGCCATGTAACCACTGCAGACAATCATTGTACACCTCAGCATCACCACTGAGAATGGTGATTGGCTGCAGTGGTCACATAGACGAAAAGCACACCAACACCCCATGGAGGTATACACAATCGTCGTATATAAACCGTGAATACTGGTTCCTATGGCATTTCTCTTCATCCAATTTTTTTTTTTTTTTTTTACAATGACGGTAAACCTCTGTAAGCTAAAATACTCACACCCTGTGGAACTTTGTTTAGCCGGATTTTGCCATCTAATCGGAGAGGAGCATAATGTAGAGGCTCAGAGACTGATTCCAGCGATGTGTCACTTACTTGCCCACTTGGTTCAGTTTTGATAAATCCCGGTTTTCTCTGCTGTAGATATAGCAGTGGTCAGAATGCTGAGCTCTGTATAACTCCGCCCACATCACTGATTGGTGGTTTGCTGAGATTGTACACAGGAAGCAGCCAATCAGTGGAAGAGGTGGGATTACACAGATTAGCTGGACTATCTGACACATGACACCTAGTCTTGCAATGATAACCTCCTACTGATAAAACACTGATTGTACTGAAACTATAGCACACAGCCTTTATAAGTGACACATCCCTGGAATCAGGGTTTCTTCCTCTACATGATGCTGCATCCTGATTTAAGTAACAAAAACCTGCTGACTGATTCCTTTTAAATTCTAATGCAACAAAAATGATAAAGTAACACTCCTGGTAAACTGTAATTGTTGGCCTGGGTAATCTGCAGTCACAGTCAGTGTCATGGCGGCATCAGATGCTGTTCACACTACAGATTCTGACACTCCACACTATGGTTTCTCTGGTGTTTCTGAGTTACACAGGAAGCTCAGGCATCGACCAGCTGTGTGCTATTTTCATATAAAAAGTAAAGTCAGTGCTATACTGGCACTAGGATGCTGAATGTAGGCATACCTCTTGTTCAGAGATTAGATGTTTTATTTCAGAATTTTGTGCAAGTAAAGTTCCAGCAATGCGCTGATATTTGATTGACAGGTGCAACAGGTAGGGAATATATGGGTTGGGTCTTGCTATCCATTCCCACCCCTGTCTGCCTACCTGGCCATCCTCCCCTGTCAATGTCATATGCATTAATTCCGGCACAGACAGAGAGAAAGGGGTGGGAATAAATAGTAAGATACGACCAATATAGCCCCACCCTTGTTGCACCTGTCAATCAAATAGCAGGGTAAAATATTTCTGAAATATAACATCCAATCTCTGAACAAAAGGTATGGTTAGATTCAGCATCCTAGCGAAGGTATATCACTGGCTTTACTTTATATGTGAAAATCCTGCTGTGGTTCCCTTTAATGGTCAGGCTAGCAAGAGTTAGCCTATGCTAGCCTGCTGGTTACCTGTAGAACCACATGTTGTTGGAAACACATCACATTTACTGCCCGCCTTTTTAAGATGGAGGAATCTGTCTTCCCATGCCGACTATAGTTTATTGCTGTGTGGATCTGTGTGCTGTTGTGTCCCAGTCCTGCTGGTGATTATACTGTGTGGTGCTTGGAGTTGTTGTGGAATTCTCTTGTGGTCTTGTTGTTTCTTCCCTGCTCTTATTTTCCTCCTTGCCTCTTATCTTTTTTACCTTTGTGTAAGCGTGCTGTGAGATAGCGTTTTGGTTTGTCTACGTCTGTTGGTTTTATCATACTCCTGCCTCGGCCCTCCCATGGGGTAGGGAGGAGATGGGGTATAAGATCAGGACTGGTTAGGAAGGTGGCTCAGACATCCTCACCATCAAAGGTATCTCTGAGATAAGGGATAGCTAGGGTCCCCCTAGTCCGAGGGCCAGTCTAGGAGCTCCGGTCCCTGCTCCCCCCGATCATCATGCCAACTACGTACCAAAAGATCCTCTGATGGATGCAGACACTTGCTCAGAAAATATTCAGGATACTTCATAACACTTCCAAAGCCTACAGGAAAGTTGTTACTGTTTTGTGTAATGCTTAGATACTCCGTCAAGTGGAATCCTGGTGTCCAAATGCAAATTTATAAGCAGAATATTGAGATATGAACAGGAATGGAGGGGCTGTGAAGAACAGGTGACTTGGAAAAGGGGGAGTGATTGCAAAAACAAAAGAACTCTGGATAGAGGATGGCCTTCTGGATTATCTTCACTGAGAAGCCCAAGAAACCTCAGTTCCACAATAAATGTCACATTAACTAAAAATTGGATGTCACCAGCCTGTAAAGGATTCCGTGTATCCTAAATTCAATAACTGTACACCCTGGGAATAAAAGTTTTGGCGCCCTTGTGACGCCCTGGCCTATCATGTCGTCACAGGGTATTGTGCAATCTGCCCTTCTGTGCAATATCTACCTCCTCCTTGGTTACGGGTCCCTGACCTTTGGTGTTGCTAAGAACAAGCTAATCAAAATCCTAGGAACACTCTGCGCCACACCCACCAGACACACCAGTGGACGGCCTGAAGGGAATAGGGCTGCCCACTTGAGGTTTGGTTAGGGAGGGTCAGGAGTGTCAGGAGCAGACAGTTGAGGAGAGATTCTCAAGTTGAGAGGTTGGGGAGCAGGGCTCCTTGAGACTACTAGGTGGCAGACGTTGGTCTGGGCCTGGTAGGAGCTGGAACCCCGGTCGCAGGGGTTCGTGACAAGGGGCACGGAACTGCCGAGGAGGGCAGCCGGCGGCCTTGTGCCATCTCCTGGCAGGGGCCAGGGCACTACTGGGTACGTGGACCCTAGGCCGGGAAACAGCTTCAAGCGTCCTGGTAATTCACCCGACGAGGATGGAGCCTTCAAGATTCGTTCTCCACCCGCTCCAAAATCTGGGTACTAGCGCAACGAGGGGGATAGGACTTTCCCAATACATAGTCCTGAAAATCCCAAGCGTGAACCCTGAGAGCAAGCTCACTCCATTAGCCATACGGGTGAGCGGGACCCGACTAGTTCTACACTACAGGGGCCAATCAGTAGAAAGGTGCCAAGGAAAAGGTCACAGGCTAACAAGCAACACCAACGGGCACGGGATCCAGGCGTGCTCCCTCCCTGCTGCAGCGGTGCTCAGAATTTCGGCTTACAAGTTGTCGGTGTCAGCGTTATTGGACTGAGTGAGTACGCAGTGCCCCTTTCCTCCCCAACGGTATCCCTTCACCACCATCACCAAGCCCTGGGGCATCCCCCTACCCACGGAGGGGTTGAACACCTGGCTGCCATCCCATCGCCACCGGGGGCTCCCAACGGCAGCGGTGGTACTCCACTTTACCACACACCGTGGGTGGCGTCACGAACTTTAACCATACAGTCCTCTGTAAATACATCCCCTCTTTTATTTCCAGTGTCCGCACGACCCCCGGGTCCGGAGTCCCCTCGAGCCACCACGGATCTGGATCCAAGCAGCGCCCGTCTGCTGACACGGGGGCGGCATACCCTCATCATTTAAAGGAAAGATTATCTGGAATTTCTACTTGTGAATAACTTTCTTCATAGTTTATAGAATCTGTGGAGGAGCACGATCCCAAGTAAACATATCGGAGACGTCAGGGCTTGGTAAGAGCGCTCCGGATCAGGCCCCTTAGTCAGCCGGTGCTGAAGATATTGCGTTGCCAGCTCATGCCATCCTTCCTAAGAGCACGCAGTTTGTTCCCTAATTTAGACAGGGCCTCTTCCTCCTGCCGTCTTGTGTGACACTTGGAAATGTCGCCAGGGTTTTTCAGAGTCAATTAGACGGGGGATTATATATCCGAAAACATCTTGTTCTCCTTTGCGCTAGCACTGAAAGGTCCATGTAAGCCATAACCCCCAGTGTCACCTCAACGGAAGATGTTTACTTCTGTGGATAAAGCAAAGTGAATTTAGGGGGTCTTTATTTTTTCACCTGTGACATTAAATTTGGATCTTTCACTTAAAAACGATTTGTTTATTTTCCCCCCTGGTGTAAATGCCGCTGTTCTCCTGAATCCAGCAATGTTTTTGTGTCGCCCAGAGCTATGGGGTACTCTGTCCCGGGCGGTGTATTGCTGGGGAGATGTCACTGGGTGGCCGTGGCCCGGTTCCGTGTCCCTAGGGGTATATTTACATGGGAGATTAAATGACAGTCTATAAGTGACGCCACTTGCGGGTTGCGGCTATGTGTATGGAGCCGCCGCTGCACAGTTCTCGCTGTTGGGGCTGGTGGCAGCCTTGATGTTAAACCCTCAACAAGCAGGGCCGGGCCCCAGAGGATAGGTGATGTAGATGGGTGCAGAAAGAAGATAGGCCACACAAGGGATTGCAGTATAACTGGTTCCTTTACTCAGTCAGATGGAAACTGGTCACCCGAGGCCGGCTGGTCTTGACCGCTGGTCCCTTTAGTCCCAGTGCCGGTTTAGTGACCTGGTGGCTTCTTTCTCCTGCACCTGTGTGTTTGGTGGGTCCCCGTAGCTTGGAGCGTCTGGGGGTCCCCTCCTTGTAGTCTCTCTTCGGTAGTCCGTATGACGGTAGTGTGAACCCTGTGGGGTCAGAGTCTCTGGTCCTGGTCCCCGGTTCTCCCGTTGCTACTGTGTCCCGAACTTCAAGGTCAGTGAGGTCCTTGATGGTCCCCTGTGCAGATTTTATCAGGTCTGCCTGGAGCGTTTGCCTGACCTAGGATTCTGTACCTTGTTGGTGCGTGGTTCCGGGAGTCTCCACCGTACTCCACCAGCATCTAACCGCCTGGGCCCTCAGGTCACCGTCACACTCCTGTCAGTGCTTCCACTCGCTCCCTCTGTTACCGACTTACTACAGACTGACTGTCCACTGTCTACCCCTCCCACCTGGTCGTCTAGTGGACTGGATCGGCTCCACCTCTAGGTGGCCATCCATTAGATCCAACCCTAGTCTGGCACCAGTCTTTGGGGAATTTGGAAAAAAAAACAGGGATTAACTGGAATGTTTTTGTGGTTACCGGCACTGGTCTTCTGGGTCCCTGGGGTTTAGACCCTGCGTACCATGTAGCTCCCTGATGGCTTCAGGGGAGCTACATTTTTCTTTCGTTCCTGCTCCTCTCCATTCCTGAGATATGGCCTCCTCTTCCTTTGTATATAAATCTTGACGTTTAGCCAAGTGGGTGTGATCCTTAAAAATACTTGCCCTTTTGGCCAACAAGACTAGACTTATACACATGGAAAAGGAAGCCATATCTCGGGAACGGAGAGGCGCAGGAACAAAAGAAAAACCACAACGGAATCAGGAAATCGGAGACATTTAGGCAATGTAAAAAAATATATGTTTACGCAAACTGCTTTCTTAGATTGAATGTTTCTTTTTGACCATAATTACACTATACAGGTCATTTCTCAATATATGAGGGTGTACATGGCATAAAGGAAGCCCCCGAGGCTGATGAAGATGACGACTTGGAGGTTTAAGGTACTTATGTGTTTTAATTATAGATTACTTTTCATGGATCATCAAGGTTTAAGTGTGATACAACTGAGCGTCTCTGTTTCTGATTTACACCCAATTATAAGCCGTCTCTGCTATGGAACAGCTGTGAGCACCACAAATAGTTTCTGCTGCAGAATATGATTCGAGGAAACCCACAATAAAGGTTCTTGTAGATGTCGGGGTGATTGGGCAGTGATATAATAAAGAGTTAAGCTTTCGTATAAAATCACATATTCACTTGGATTATGGGTTGAGTTTCTCCAACTGTTGCAGTACTACAACTCCCAGCATGCTGTGACAGCTCTCAGGCTATCATGTCAAGGAATGTTGACTGTTGACGTTCTCCAGGTGTTACGAAACTACTAATTTAGATTATTTTTTATATATCTATATATATAATTGCCTTATTCTGTCTGCCTGTCTGTCTGTCTGTCTGTCTGTCTATCTGTCTGTCTGTCTGTCATGCTCCGAAATTGTGTCCTTACGGTGACACAAAGCTGATTGGCCGCTGGGCTCGCCATGGCCCCGCCCCCCCACACGGATTGGCCTCTCGCCCCGGCTCTCTGCAGGCCCCGCCCCCTCACGCAATGCACGCTCGCTGTGGCCCAACTGACACGGGGCTCCGATTCCCAGGTGAGTACACACACATCAGATCACACTCACTCTCACACTCACTCTCACACACACCTCACACATCACAACATGCTGGGATATCGCTTGCTTCTACACCGGCTCCGTCAGGATCCCGGCAGCGCCAGACATAACCTTGCGATGCTGGGATCTTAACGGAGGCCGTGAAAGCTGGTAACCATTATACACATCGGGTAACTAAGGTCCCTTAGTTACCCGATGTGTATCATAGTTACCAGTGTACACCGGCTCACACTCACACACACATCACACACACACATCACATCGCATCCACACATCAAGGTCCTGCAGCTGCAGAACATACAGACACATAACAGCACACACATAACAGCACACACACATAACAGCACACACATAACAGCACACACATAACAGCACACACACACACACACACACACACAAATCAGATCACACTCACTCACATACACACATCACATCGCATCCACATACTCACAACATCCTGGGATATCGCTTGCTTCTCGGCGGCGATATTGTGCTGTGAGCTTCCAGGACCTGACGGAGGATCACATGGCCAGAAGCATGTGATATCCCCGGATGTTGTGAGTATCAGCGCGTATGTGCAATATCGTCAGTGTCTGTGTGTGTGAGTGTATGCGATCGGGTGTGTGTGAGTGTATGCGATCGGGTGTGTGTGAGTGGATGCGATCGGGTGTGTGTGTGAGTGTATGCGATCGGGTGTGTGTGTGAGTGTATGCGATCGGGTGTGTGTGTGAGTGTATGCGATCGGGTGTGTGTGTGAGTGGATGCGATCGGTTGTGTGTGTGAGTGGATGCGATCGGTTGTGTGTGTGAGTGAATGCGATCGGTTGTGTGGGTGAGTGGATGCGATCGGTTGTGTGGGTGAGTGGATGCGATCGGGTGTGGGTGAGTGTCGGCAGAGGAGCACGGCGTGCTGGAGGAGGCTGGGAGCAGAGAGGCTGATCTTGGGGAAGGCTGGGAGGGGGGGCTGATGCTGAGGGAGGCTGGAAGGAGAGAGGCTGAGCAAACGTGCTCCATCCGCCATACTGCGCACTCCCCATCGTGCTGCATCCCCCATGCTGCGCACTCCCAAACGTGGTCCATCCGCCATGCTGCGCACTCCCAAACGTGGTCCATCCGCCATGCTGCGCACTCCCAAACGTGGTCCATCCGCCATGCTGCGCACTCCCAAACGTGCTCCATCCGCCATGCTGCGCACTCCCAAACGTGCTCCATCCGCCATACTGCGCACTCCCCATCGTGCACCATCCGGCATGCTGCGCACTCCTAAGCGGATGGAGCATGATGGGGGGTGCGCAGCATGGCGGATGGAGCACGTTTGGGAGTGCGCAGCATGGCGGATGGAGCACGTTTGGGAGTGCGCAGCATGACGGATGGAGCACGTTTGGGAGTGCGCAGCATGACGGATGGAGCATGTTTGGGAGTGCGCAGCATGCCGGATGGTGCACGATGGGGAGTGCGCAGTATGGCGGATGGAGCACGTTTGGGAGTGCGCAGTATGGCGGTTGGAGCACGTTTCGGAGTGCGCAGCATGGCGGATGGAGCACGTTTGGGAGTGCGCAGCATGGCGGATGGACCACGTTTGGGAGCGCGCAGCATGGCGGATGGAGCACGTTTGGGAGTGCGCAGCATGGCGGATGGAGCACGTTTGGAAGTGCGCAGCATGGCGGATGGAGCACGTTTGGGAGTGCGCAGCATGGCGGATGGAGCACGTTTGGGAGTGCGCAGCATGCCGGATGGTGCACGATGGGGAGTGCGCAGTATGGCGGATGGAGCACGTTTGGGAGTGCGCAGCATGGCGGATGGAGCACGTTTGGGAGTGCGCAGCATGGCGGATGGACCACGTTTGGGAGTGCGCAGCATGGCGGATGGAGCACGTTTGGGAGTGCGCAGCATGGCGGATGGAGCACGTTTGGGAGTGTGCAGCATGGCGGATGGAGCACGTTTGGGAGTGTGCAGCATGGCGGATAGAGCACGATGCGGAGTGCACAGTATGGCGGATGGAGCACGTTTGGGAGTGCGCAGTATGGCGGATGGAGCACGTTTCGGAGTGCGCAGCATGGCGGATGGAGCACGTTTGGGAGTGCGCAGCATGGCGGATGGACCACGTTTGGGAGCGCGCAGCATGGCGGATGGAGCACGTTTGGGAGTGCGCAGCATGGCGGATGGAGCACGTTTGGAAGTGCGCAGCATGGCGGATGGAGCACGTTTGGGAGTGCGCAGCATGGCGGATGGAGCACGTTTGGGAGTGCGCAGCATGCCGGATGGTGCACGATGGGGAGTGCGCAGTATGGCGGATGGAGCACGTTTGGGAGTGCGCAGCATGGCGGATGGAGCACGTTTGGGAGTGCGCAGCATGGCGGATGGACCACGTTTGGGAGTGCGCAGCATGGCGGATGGAGCACGTTTGGGAGTGCGCAGCATGGCGGATGGAGCACGTTTGGGAGTGCGCAGCATGGCGGGTGGAGCACGTTTGGGAGTGCGCAGCATGGCGGATGGAGCATGATAGGGGGTGCGCAGCATGGCGGATGGAGCACGTTTGGGAGTGCGCAGCATGGCGGATGGAGCACGTTTGGGAGTGTGCAGCATGGCGGATAGAGCACGATGGGGAGTGCGCAGCATGGCGGATGGAGCACGTTTGGGAGTGCGCAGCATGGGGGATGCAGCACGATGAGGAGTGCGCAGTATGGCGGATGGAGCACGTTTCGGAGTGCGCAGCATGGCGAATGGACCACGTTTGGGAGTGCGCAGCATGGCGGATGGAGCACGTTTGGGAGTGCGCAGCATGGGGGATGCAGCACGATGGTGGGTGCGCAGCATGGGGGATGGAGCACGATGGGAGGTGCACACCTCCCCCCAACACACACACACACGCGCACTGCACAACACACACACACTAGGAATCACAAACAACGCCCTACACAGACACCCACACACACAGACAACGCTGCACACACAAATATACGCACATACTGCACAACACACACATTGCTCAAAACATACCTCCCCCAAAACACACCACACACACACAAACCGCACAACACACACACACACACAACGCTACAGACACACAGCGCTCCACAAACAACGCAACACACGCAACACACATACAACACCGCTCTCACCCCCCGCGACACTCAGAACATGTACAGCGCCCTACACAAACACTTGGTAACTACACACAACAACATCTATATATATAACAAAAATCATACATGAACTACACAATACGTAAATTCTAGAATACCCGATGCGTAGAATCGGGCCACCTTCTAGTATATATATATATATATATATATATATATATATATATATATATATATATATATATATATATATATATATATATATATATATATATATATATATATATATATATATATATATATATATATATATATATATATATATATATATATATATATATATATATATACACCGTATATATATATATATTCTAATTTTCAGTAACCGTCCCCCATTTCACTCAGCAGGGGGCGATGGTGAGCATTGGGGCACAAACCTACCAGGTTAAAGTGTTGTCCAGAAATGTTAGGATGGGTCATCAGATCTCATTGCCTTTTAATAGAAGCTGAATTGCATATACCCAGGAATGGTCACTAGACAGTGTATGGATCTGTGCCGTCCAGGCACCTGTATACCGTTTACATCCAGTCCACACTGGAGCTCATGACACTGTATTGGTGGGGTTGCCAGGTGTTTGACCCCAATGTTCTGATATTGATGGCTTTCTAAAGATAGGTCATCAAATCATTATCACTCGTAACTAGTGATGAGCGGGCACTACCATGCTCGGGTGCTCAGTACTCATAGCTAGTGATGAGCGGGCACTACCATGCTCGGGTGCTCAGTACTCATAGCTAGTGATGAGCGGGCACTACCATGCTCGGGTGCTCAGTACTCGTAACTAGTGATGAGCGGGCACTACCATGCTCAGGTGCTCAGTACTGGTAACTAGTGATGAGTGGGCACTACCATGCTCGGGTGCTCAGTACTCGTAACTAGTGATGAGCGGGCACTACCATGCTCAGGTGCTCAGTACTGGTAACTAGTGATGAGTGGGCACTACCATGCTCGGGTGCTCAGTACTCGTAACTAGTGATGAGCGGGCACTACCATGCTCGGGTGCTCAGTACTCGTAACTAGTGATGAGAGCACTACCATGCTCAGGTGCTCGGTACTCGTAACTAGTGATGAGTGGGCACTACCATGCTCGGGTGCTCAGTACTGGTAACTGGTGATGAGCGGGCACTACCATGCTCGGGTGCTCAGTACTCGTAACTAGTGATGAGCGGGCACTGCCATGCTCGGGTGCTCAGTACTTGTAACTAGTGATGAGCGGGCACTACCATGCTCGGGTGCTCAGTACTCGTAACTAGTGATGAGCGGGCACTACCATGCTCGGGTGCTCAGTACTCGTAACTAGTGATGAGCGGGCACTGCCATGCTCGGGTGCTCAGTACTCGTAACTAGTGATGAGCGGGCACTACCATGCTCGGGTGCTCAGTACTCGTAACTAGTGATGAGCGGGCACTACCATGCTCGGGTGCTCAGTACTCGTAACTAGTGATGAGTGGGCACTACCATGCTCGGGTGCTCAGTACTCGTAACTAGTGATGAGCGGGTGCTCAGTACTCATAACTAGTGATGAGTGGGCACTACCATGCTCGGGTGCTCAGTACTGGTAACTAGTGATGAGCGGGCACTACCATGCTCGGGTGCTCTGTACTGGTAACTAGTGATGAGCGGGCACTACCATGCTCTGGTGCTCTGTACTGGTAACTAGTGATGAGCAGGCACTACCATGCTCGGGTGCTCAGTACTGGTAACTAGTGATGAGCGGGCACTACCATGCTCGGGTGCTCGGTACTGGTAACTAGTGATGAGCGGGCACTTCCATGCTCGGGTGCTCAGTACTGGTAACTAGTGATGAGCGGGCACTACCATGCTCAGGTGCTCTGTACTCGTAACTAGTGATGAGCGGGCACTTCCATGCTCAGGTGCTCAGTACTGGTAACTAGTGATGAGCGGGCACTTCCATGCTCGGGTGCTCAGTACTGGTAACTAGTGATGAGCGGGCACTACCATGCTCGGGTGCTCAGTACTCGTAACTAGTGATGAGCGGGCACTTCCATGCTCGGGTGCTCAGTACTGGTAACTAGTGATGAGTGGGCACTTCCATGCTCGGGTGCTCAGTACTCGTATCTAGTGATGAGCGGACACTACCATGCTCGGGTGCTCAGTACTCGTAACTAGTGATGAGCAGGCACTACCATGCTCGGGTGCTCAGTACTGGTAACTAGTGATGAGCGGACACTACCATGCTCGGGTGCTCAGTACTCGTAACTAGTGATGAGCAGGCACTACCATGCTCGGGTGCTCAGTACTGGTAACTAGTGATGAGCAGGCACTACCATGCTCAGGTACTCAGTACTGGTAACTAGTGATGAGCAGGCACTACCATGCTGGGGGTCTTGTAATAGGCAGTTGGATGGGTGCGAGTCGAGCACTGAGTGCAATGGAAGTCAACAGGGAACTCCACCATATCCTGGAAAAATGCTGGAGTCCCTGTAACACCTGCCTGGATCCGCAGACTCAGACTGGTAGTAATGGACAGGTTAGAGGAAAGCCACTTACCAAGCAGGACCCCTAGAACCCTTTAACCCCTATACAGGGATTTGGAATTACACAGGGCCCCGGTGATCACTACCTGTGGAAGGCTGCTGTCCAATGAGAGTAGTAGTCAGGAAGGGTTGAACTGGGAAATGCAAAACAGGGACAGAATCACGCAGGCAAGGACATAATCAGAAAACAAAGCAGAGGTCAAATCTGGATCGGGCAGCGAGGTACATAAACAGCAGGCAGGAGGGTAGTCAGGAAACAAGCAGAAGTCAGAACAACAGAATCACTAAACATAACAGGGTAGGACAGGAGCAAGGAGTACAGAACAATCTCTGGCAGAGGTCAGTAGACAGGAGGGGAAACAAGAAGGGTGCGGTTTTCTCTTATTGGGTGTAGCTGAATGATGGTAATCTCAGCTGGAAGACACATGCCACCTACAGTCAGCCAGTGGTACTGCAGATCCCAAGGAACCCCAGCCCAGTGCATGAGCGGAGCCTGTGCCCACCAGCGCCGCCGGCATCGACTCCCCTCCCATCACCAGCACTATCCACGACAGGAACACTGCGCCGCCCGTTGACCAAAGCAGAAGTCGCTGGAGAGGACTCCGGTGGTGACGTAACAGTCCCCCATTGACTTCCATTGCACTCAATGCTCAAGTCGCGCCCATCCAACTGCTCGTTAAGAATACCGAGCCCCCCGAGCAGGGTAGTGCTCGCTCATCATTAAATCTCTCCCCTCTGGCTCAGAGTGGGTGCTGCCCTTTATGATGTCCATATGGCCCTTTAATACTCCAGGCTTTGCTTCTATTATCTAAATATTTTTTAAAAACCTGCCACGGACTTCCTGTTCCTGTCCTGGCTGAGGTGGCAGCTTAGAGGAGAGCTCCTGCCACCCCTCACAGAAACCGACTAAAAACAGACCCCCCCGGACGAGCCACCAAACAGAGAGCAGCACAGGAGGTTACCTAAAGCAGACAGCTATGGAACGGTACCTCCTGAGAAGCTCTGGGAGCGGTGAATCAGCCTGGAGAAGCTTTGATATGGACAGAGGAGAAGATAAGATAATGGCACCGAGCCTGATGGGGGAGGAGCCTGAACGCATGGTGAGAGACACAGAAAAGCAAACACAGAGCTGGAGGGGGAGAGATAAGGGAGATATGAGCGAGGAGACAGGAGATAAGGAAGATATGAGCGAGGAGTCACAGGAGGACACAGCAGGAGAGAGGTGGATGCAGGGGACTGATGACGGTGGATCCCAATGGGAGGATGAAGGAGATATGGAGGCAGAGGGGAGAGAAGATGCAGGCAAAGCAGGGCAGCTCAGAGACACAGCAGTGTTGGAGGATGAAACTGACAAACAGCACAGGGAGATTAATCCCACTCAGACTCACAGGAAGTCAAATGCAAGAATTCATAGTACCCCTTCCAAAGGAAACAAAAAGCAGCCTACTACACCAACATCACAAGCCTGCAAGCTATTGGGGGATGGAGGTGGTGGCCCAGTCCAGACAAAGAGAACTAAGAAAACAGCACCACCTGCAGGCCAAGACAAGTACACACAAAAGCTTAATGTGGACTATAAAAAACTGGCTGAAGAAGTGACATCACACTTGTCAAAAGAGATTAAAGTGGCTATTGAGGCAGCCATACAAACATCATTAGCTAATATGCAAAAACAGATAAATGCCCATGCCTCTAGACTGGCAGAATCAGAGCAGAGAATATCTGACTCCGAGGAGACAATACTGGCTATGCAAGCACAAATAGCAGCTCTAGCAAAATCTAATGAATACTTGAAGGATAAAGCGGACGATTTGGAAAACAGATCGAGACGAAACAACTTACGTATAGTCGGGTTGCCAGAGTCTGTGTCGATTGGACAGTTGGATAATATATGCGAGTTGGAGCTACCGCAGGCCCTGGGCATAAAGGCGAAATTCAGAGTTGAAAGAGCCCACAGAGTGGGTCCACTGAGACACCAGGAGGCTAATAAGGGAGAGGGCCAAAACTCAAACAAGAATACCCCGATAAGAGCCAGGCAGGTGATTGTCAAGTACCTTGATTATAAGCATAAGGAGGAAATATTGAGGGCCTTTAGAGAACGAAAGCGTCCACTACAATATCAAGGCAACAGACTGCTAATTTTTGGGGATTATTCAGCGGAAGTATCCAGAAGGAGAAAAGAATTTACCAAAATTTGCTCATTTCTGTACAACAAAAAAGTAAAGTGCCAGCTATTATACCCTGCTACACTGAAAGTTAGAAACCCCAATGGCTCGTTTGTATACTACAAGGACTACAAAGAAGCAGAAAACATTCTCATGGCAGAGCTCAACAAGACTAGGTCAGAAAGGCAAGAAAAAGGAGCTAGTGGAGAAGGGAATAATAGAAGAGGATCCCCCACAAGCTCAGGAAGAGATGTGGGACGTCTTGGGGGACAAAAGCAAGTCGAGACCAGGGAGGAAAGGAGGCCAAGCCCGGGTCGACAGCATAATTCTCGCCTGGAACACAGGAACCAACCCTTGGAGAGAAACCATGATACCTGAACTGGAACTCGCTCATTGTTTTTCCTTTTTTTGCCTGTTTTTTTTTTTTTTTCTCTTCCCAAACAGGGAGAGGCGTTGAGGAGGATGCATTACGGAGAGAGGGTTGGGGAGGTGAGAGGAGGAGGGGGAAGGGAAAAAAGAGAGGAAAACATCCCAAAGTCTGGGTCCTCTTCCCCCCCCCCTCTCTTTTTTTTTTTTTTTTTTTTTTTTTTTTTGTTCTTCTCCTTTCTTTCTCCATCTTCTCTCCCCTTGGTCTTTTTTTTCTTTTTTTCTTTTTCTCCTTTGTCCAGGAACATCATCCAAATTCAAATGAAGTGGGCCTGTTCTGGGCGGACTGATGGCTACCTGGAGTCAGAGATAAGTAGGACTGGAGAATCTTGCTGAGGTTTTGACATACTGTGCTAATTTTTGCATAATTTTCAAAGGCTTATTCAAGTTAGTCCGGGGATAGAACATATATTTTTTGGGGGGTGATTAGGGAGCTACATATTTTGGCTAGGAATAGGGGAGCTCACCAACGTGGCGGGAAGCGCCGTGGATTTCTCGGAAGGGAAATTATGTTTTACAGTTACATGCTTTTTGTTGTATTTGTTATATTTGCAAGGTGGGGAAAGGGAGTGTCGATTTTGTGGTACCAACTGTGATTCTAGTGTCGAACATCTCGTCTTCCTTGATGCAGGGGCCCATAGGGGAGGGAGTAGTAAAAGCAGAATACCCAGGTAAACATGATACAGATAACTACGTGGAATGTTAAAGGGCTGAGATCACCTAACAAACGAGCAATGATATTGAGACATCTGAAAAGACTAAAGACAGACATTGCCTTATTACAGGAAACCCACTTGGGGGGGGAAGACTTTTTCCGCATGAAGAAACATTGGGTGGGCACCGTTTACGGGGCAGCGGCACAAGGTAGAAAAGCGGGCACTATGATTCTAATAAATAAACAATTCAGTCATGAGGTAGTGGCACATGAGGCAGACGACCATGGAAGGTGGCAGCACTTAACAATCGTTAGTCCAGCGGGTAAACTCAGTATTTATAATGTCTATGGCCCAAATTCACAACAAATCACATTTCATGATGACATAAAGGCCACCATATTAGCAGATGGGGAGGCTAACATTATAGTGGGAGGCGATTTTAACACTGTCCCAGACTCAGCTGAAGATAGGAGGAGGGGCGAGGAGGGGACAGCTAATGTGGGCAGGAGTTTAGACAATAGGGATGTAACATTAGAAGACGTAGGACTGAAAGACATCTGGAGACTAACTCACCCACATGACAGAGAGTATACACACTTCTCTCACCCTCATGATAGCTGGTCACGTATTGATCAGTTCTGGATCTCGCAAGACTTACTGAGTGGAACGCAAGATTGTGTGATAGAGAATATGGTGATCTCTGATCATAGTCCGGTGAGATTGGGCATTAGAGAGAAATTCAGGAGAGGTACGGATATCATATGGAGATTCCCATCGTTCCTTCTCAGGCAAGATAATTTCCATAAGGTGCTACAGGAGTGGTGGGGAGAATTCGCAGAGGACAATAAGGAACATAGAGAGTCCCCAGTGATATTTTGGGAAACGGCAAAAGCGGTCCTAAGGGGCCGTCTGGTGGGGTACGCAGCCATGATCAAACGGAAAACCAATGAGAATTATAATTTCCATAGTGAAGCAGTACGGGTAGCATATACAAATTATGTGACAAATAGATCTCCCATGACAAAAGGCAGATGGTTGGAGGCAAAAGAGGGATTTGACGAATGGGCCAAAAAAAAGGAACAACTATTCTGGTCGCACAAGGAGGTTGACTTACATAGGTTTGGCAACAAGGCGGGAAGGATGTTGGCCAATCTGGCAAGGGGCAGCAGAAAGATGACAGTGATCTCTAAACTGAAAACAAAGGGGGGAGAGGTGACTACGGATCCTAAGGACATTAATAAACTGTTGGGAGATTACTATAGAAAACTATATGGGTCAGGGAATAACGACATGACTGATGAGGCAGAGTGGCTAAGACAAGCCCAAATGCCTAGCTTGACGGAGGAAGATTTGAGTGCCTTAAACGCAGATATCACAGTAGAGGAGGTGACGAGAACAATTGGGGAGCTTAACACCAACAAGGCACCGGGACCTGACGGTTTCAATAGTGAATTCTATAAGGCTCTGAAGGATCTGATCTCGCCGGATCTAACCTCAGTCTTTAATGCTTTCCTGGGAGGGGCGGAAATACCCAAAAATTCCAACATAGCATATATTAAATTACTCCCCAAGGGAACCAAGGACCTGGATGATCCCTCTAGTTATAGACCTATATCGCTCATAAATCAGGATTTAAAAATTATGTCCAAGATCATGGCTAATAGACTGGCCGAGATCTTACCTAGGATCATTACGAATCACCAGGTGGGGTTTATTAAGGGGAGAAATGCCGTTACCAATATCCGAAAGACAATTCTAGTGGTAGACGCGGTTAGACTGGGTCTCACTGAGGGAGGGGCTAGACCTGCCCTAGTTACACTTGACGCAGAAAAAGCGTTTGATAATGTAAATTGGGGGTGGTTAGACAGGGTAATGGAGGCCATAGGGATTGTAGGCAAGATGAGACTTTACATTAGAAACCTTTATGCCAACTCGGGAGCTAGGGTACACACTCCGGGCTTTCTATCAGACGTGTTCCCTTTGATGAAGGGAACAAGACAGGGCTGCCCATTATCTCCTCTTTTATTCAACCTGGCAATCGAGCCGTTGTCAAGAATACTACAGGGACAAAATAGCTTTAAAGGAATCAAGATAAGGGGTTCAGAAGTAAAGACAGCGCTTTTTGCTGATGACATCATACTTTATATGGGGGACCCCGGTGCGGATTTGCCACAGACTCTTGCCTTGATTGAAAAATTTGGCTCATTCTCCGGTTTCAAACTGAACAAAAAAAAATGCGAGATCATGTTCCTAAAGGGGCATCATGGGACAATGGGGGGACAAATAAGGGATGGCTGTCTATGTGGAATTCCTATAGCACAATCTTCAATTAAATACCTGGGAGTGCATATAGGAAGATCGGTGGAAACAATCTATAACTTGAATTATGGACCGCTAATCAAGAAAATTACAGTTCAATTAAAGGGATGGAAAGGTCTGCCACTTCCATTACTGGCAAGATGTCACCTGATAAAAATGATGAGCTTTCCTAGGCTGCTGTATCCCTTCCAGACAATCCCGCTATTGCTAAAACTAAAGGATGTGAATAAGCTCAACTCCGCGTATACAGAATTTCTGTGGAGGGGAAGGAAACCCAGAATAAAGCTGCGTACGCTGATGAAGTCAGCAGAGGAGGGAGGTCTAAACTTTCCAGATGTCCAAGGGTATAATCTTGTATGTATCATGAGGCATGTAATTGATTGGGTGAGAGGAACGAGTAGGCACTCAGATCATGCGATGGAAACTAAATATGCGTCACCGTGGGATCTGACGTCCATTCTACACTCCCCACTATCCAGGGTTGAAGGGCACATAAGGAACTCAATTATATTCCGAGACACCATGCTAACATGGAAGTCGGTAAGGAAAAAACTGGGGCTCTCATGGAAAGTGTCCAAGTACTTGAACCCCTGGGCATTCCCAAATTTTCCCCTGGGACGAGAAAACAAGCTATTTACTAGATGGAAAGAGAGGGGAGTCAGGAGAATGATAGATGTTATGAATGTGGAGGACAGGAGGTGGATGACAGGTCGGGAAGTGTTGGATAAGTACAACCTTAATAGCTCACATGTCATCCAGTATGAACAATTGAAACATGGAATAATAGGAGACCTGGGTGTGGTTGGAAGAGAGCTGAACAGAAGTTCGATTGATGAGTTACTGGAATGTGATGTAACAAGTATAAATGTCTCTAAAATTTATCGATCGCTAAGGGGGGTGCTTATCTCACGGGAGGATAGTCGGACTTTAAAAGCGTGGGGGAAACAATTGGGAAGGGAAGAAGTGGTGGATGATATACTGAGAGGATGGGTACAAGTGCGGAAACATATTACCAATGAGAGATGGAGAGACACTCAATTCAGAATTCTACATAGGGCCATTATAGGTTTCAACATACCAGGTAGGGATAGGTGGTGTCCTAAGTGTCAAAAAGAAAAAACGGATATGCTACATGGGCTATGGGAATGTGAGACAATCGCTAGGTTCTGGAACCAAGTCAGACTATTTGCCCAGTCAACATGGGGAATTTTCAGCAAACTAGACTTAATGGTGTGGATTTTCCACTCCTTTGAGGGAGGAGTAGGAGGAGGACCGAACACGCCGGAAAAGAGGAAATACGCAATAATGCATGACATAGCCATGATAGCTAAGCGTTGCATCTTAAAACACTGGATTCAAAGGGAGGGCCCATCCATAAAGGAGGTTGTGGGCGAACTACACAACCTTCTGAGGTGGGAAAAACTAGAAGCGGAGAGGGATAAAGATGGGTTGACAGCCAAGTTTTTTGTGAGATGGAGACATTTTATTGAAAGCCAATTCACACAGGGAGAAATAATTAACCTGATGGCACCTTTTGTTCACTCAGAGTGGTATATCCTGAGCGATATTCAGGACAGCCTGGGTAAACTGAGAATCACCTAGGAGGGGGCTCTGGCGGGAGGGGGAGACGAGACGGTTGGGAATACCAAGACACGCTAGCAAAATTGAAATCATTCAGGGACGACACAGAGATTTAACGAATTGTATTGCATATGTTATATTATATTTCATTACCTATGTTTTGGTTTAATGTTACTGTATACTATCTTAAATCGAACAGCAACATGGAACTCCAAATTGGGGTATCACCCACCTCTATGTCACATTTTGTCAGACGAATGTTCTTCTTTTGCAATGATACTTGTCATGTTTTTACAAATTTGAAAAATCAATAAAAAACGTTTTGGAAAAAAAAAAAACCTGCCACATTATTTAATCATTCCATGTCAAAGGATCAAAGACAGGGCTTCATGTAGTCTCCCAATCCACCTGAGACATTTGTCACCGTGCAAATGGAGCGAATACGCCTTGCGCACCCTCCTCATTGTTATGTGATCGCCCAAAGAAAAACTGTTTTCTGCCTTTTGTAAATAGCAAAAGACTAAAAACAAAGTCACCCGCACAAAGTGTTCAGCTGCAGGTAAGCCACATCAGAGTCGCCACGCACAGCTAGCACTGAGTGGCAACATCTGGGTGAAGAACGTTCTCACCTTCACCTCTTCCCAGCCGCCGCCTCGGCACTATGACCTGGCATGCTGGTATTATGTACAAGGCACGGTGGGTGGCTTCTGCTTCTGTTTATTGCTGCACCTTTTTGCAACTAGCATTGTTAGGAAGGGTAGGGATTAATAATGCTTATAATAATGAATTACTTATCAATCTGTATTTCTGTGCACTTTTCTCCCCCCCCCCCCCCCCCCCACAGCTGTTGTATTCTGCGTTCACTTGTGAAATGCACGAAATAAAGAAAGAAATTGCTCTCGGGTACAAACTGGACCATGCAATTAGAGATAAGGATATCCTTTAGAGGATCTGTCACCAATCTTGACGTGTCCATAGTGATAAATACAAGAAATATTCATAAAATTATGATTCTGGAGCATCTGTTTTCAAAATTTTGGAAATTCTTCTATTATTCCTTCTGGAAAAATATTAATAAACTAGAAGGTGGCCCGATTCTACGCATCGGGTATTCTAGAATTTACGTATTGTGTAGTTCATGTATGATTTTTGTTATATATATAGATGTTGTTGTGTGTAGTTACCAAGTGTTTGTGTAGGGCGCTGTACATGTTCTGAGTGTCGCGGGGGGTGAGAGCGGTGTTGTATGTGTGTTGCGTGTGTTGCGTTGTTTGTGGAGCGCTGTGTGTCTGTAGCGTTGTGTGTGTGTGTGTGTTGTGCGGTTTGTGTGGGTGTGGTGTGTTTTGGGGGGAGGTATGTTTTGAGCAATGTGTGTGTTGTGCAGTATGTGCGTATATTTGTGTGTGCAGCGTTGTCTGTGTGTGTGGGTGTCTGTGTAGGGCGTTGTTTGTGATTCCTAGTGTGTGTGTGTTGTGCAGTGCGCGTGTGTGTGTGTGTTGGGGGGAGGTGTGCACCTCCCATCGTGCTCCATCCCCCATGCTGCGCACCCACCATCGTGCTGCATCCCCCATGCTGCGCACTCCCAAACGTGCTCCATCCGCCATGCTGCGCACTCCCAAACGTGGTCCATTCGCCATGCTGCGCACTCCGAAACGTGCTCCATCCGCCATACTGCGCACTCCTCATCGTGCTGCATCCCCCATGCTGCGCACTCCCAAACGTGCTCCATCCGCCATGCTGCGCACTCCCCATCGTGCTCTATCCGCCATGCTGCACACTCCCAAACGTGCTCCATCCGCCATGCTGCGCACTCCCAAACGTGCTCCATCCGCCATGCTGCGCACCCCCTATCATGCTCCATCCGCCATGCTGCGCACTCCCAAACGTGCTCCACCCGCCATGCTGCGCACTCCCAAACGTGCTCCATCCGCCATGCTGCGCACTCCCAAACGTGCTCCATCCGCCATGCTGCGCACTCCCAAACGTGGTCCATCCGCCATGCTGCGCACTCCCAAACGTGCTCCATCCGCCATGCTGCGCACTCCCAAACGTGCTCCATCCGCCATACTGCGCACTCCCCATCGTGCACCATCCGGCATGCTGCGCACTCCCAAACGTGCTCCATCCGCCATGCTGCGCACTCCCAAACGTGCTCCATCCGCCATGCTGCGCACTTCCAAACGTGCTCCATCCGCCATGCTGCGCACTCCCAAACGTGCTCCATCCGCCATGCTGCGCGCTCCCAAACGTGGTCCATCCGCCATGCTGCGCACTCCCAAACGTGCTCCATCCGCCATGCTGCGCACTCCGAAACGTGCTCCATCCGCCATACTGCGCACTCCCAAACGTGCTCCATCCGCCATACTGTGCACTCCGCATCGTGCTCTATCCGCCATGCTGCACACTCCCAAACGTGCTCCATCCGCCATGCTGCACACTCCCAAACGTGCTCCATCCGCCATGCTGCGCACTCCCAAACGTGCTCCATCCGCCATGCTGCGCACTCCCAAACGTGGTCCATCCGCCATGCTGCGCACTCCCAAACGTGCTCCATCCGCCATGCTGCGCACTCCCAAACGTGCTCCATCCGCCATACTGCGCACTCCCCATCGTGCACCATCCGGCATGCTGCGCACTCCCAAACGTGCTCCATCCGCCATGCTGCGCACTCCCAAACGTGCTCCATCCGCCATGCTGCGCACTTCCAAACGTGCTCCATCCGCCATGCTGCGCACTCCCAAACGTGCTCCATCCGCCATGCTGCGCGCTCCCAAACGTGGTCCATCCGCCATGCTGCGCACTCCCAAACGTGCTCCATCCGCCATGCTGCGCACTCCGAAACGTGCTCCAACCGCCATACTGCGCACTCCCAAACGTGCTCCATCCGCCATACTGCGCACTCCCCATCGTGCACCATCCGGCATGCTGCGCACTCCCAAACATGCTCCATCCGTCATGCTGCGCACTCCCAAACGTGCTCCATCCGTCATGCTGCGCACTCCCAAACGTGCTCCATCCGCCATGCTGCGCACTCCCAAACGTGCTCCATCCGCCATGCTGCGCACCCCCCATCATGCTCCATCCGCTTAGGAGTGCGCAGCATGCCGGATGGTGCACGATGGGGAGTGCGCAGTATGGCGGATGGAGCACGTTTGGGAGTGCGCAGCATGGCGGATGGAGCACGTTTGGGAGTGCGCAGCATGGCGGATGGACCACGTTTGGGAGTGCGCAGCATGGCGGATGGACCACGTTTGGGAGTGCGCAGCATGGCGGATGGACCACGTTTGGGAGTGCGCAGCATGGGGGATGCAGCACGATGGGGAGTGCGCAGTATGGCGGATGGAGCACGTTTGCTCAGCCTCTCTCCTTCCAGCCTCCCTCAGCATCAGCCCCCCCTCCCAGCCTTCCCCAAGATCAGCCTCTCTGCTCCCAGCCTCCTCCAGCACGCCGTGCTCCTCTGCCGACACTCACCCACACCCGATCGCATCCACTCACCCACACAACCGATCGCATCCACTCACCCACACAACCGATCGCATTCACTCACACACACAACCGATCGCATCCACTCACACACACAACCGATCGCATCCACTCACACACACACCCGATCGCATACACTCACACACACACCCGATCGCATACACTCACACACACACCCGATCGCATACACTCACACACACACCCGATCGCATACACTCACACACACACCCGATCGCATACACTCACACACACAGACACTGACGATATTGCACATACGCGCTGATACTCACAACATCCGGGGATATCACATGCTTCTGGCCATGTGATCCTCCGTCAGGTCCTGGAAGCTCACAGCACAATATCGCCGCCGAGAAGCAAGCGATATCCCAGGATGTTGTGAGTATGTGGATGCGATGTGATGTGTGTATGTGAGTGAGTGTGATCTGATTTGTGTGTGTGTGTGTGTGTGTGTGTGCTGTTATGTGTCTGTATGTTCTGCAGCTGCAGGACCTTGATGTGTGGATGCGATGTGATGTGTGTGTGAGTGTGAGCCGGTGTACACTGGTAACTATGATACACATCGGGTAACTAAGGGACCTTAGTTACCCGATGTGTATAATGGTTACCAGCTTTCACGGCCTCCGTTAAGATCCCAGCATCGCAAGGTTATGTGTGGCGCTGCCGGGATCCTGACGGAGCCGGTGTAGAAGCAAGCGATATCCCAGCATGTTGTGAGTGTGTGGATGTGATGTGTGAGAGTGAGTGTGAGAGTGAGTGTGATCTGATGTGTGTGTACTCACCTGGGAATCGGAGCCCCGTGTCAGTTGGGCCACAGCGAGCGTGCATTGCGTGAGGGGGCGGGGCCTGCAGAGAGCCGGGGCGAGAGGCCAATCCGTGTGGGGGGGCGGGGCCATGGCGAGCCCAGCGGCCAATCAGCTTTGTGTCACCGTAAGGACACAATTTCGGAGCATGACAGACAGACAGACAGACAGACAGACAGACAGACAGACAGACAGACAGACAGACAGACAGACAGACAGACAGACAGACAGACAGAATAAGGCAATTATATATATAGATGGGTGTTACAAGTATGGGGTATGTCCCTCTACATTTTCTGAGCTTGTACAATCAGTGCTGACAGTGTCAACCTTTTTACACCAAGTTGACCATTTATCCAGAATACTTGCAAGAGGAGTAACATTAGCAGCACAGCAAAGAGTTCTAAGAAGGGATGATGTAGAATTGTTGTTTTTCATTCGGGGGATGCAAACATTCAATGAAGAATACTGTCACACATGGAGTAGGAGAAGTCTGTATGCACTGCTTGAAACATGCGTTCAGACCGACAGACATCTGACGCCCTACAAACAAAGTGAGACACTTTAACAGCGGTGGGCCCTACGGCTAGGGAGACGGTGAGGGGACACCTCCTGAACTCACCTCAAGCTGTTACCTGAGCTCCCTAGCGTCCCTATATGGGGTGTTTCAACCCTTCGCCGAATTGGATACCTAATTCCTCACTAGCCCTGCAAACACCCCTGGCTAGTGAGATGGCTGGTGGGAGACACTAGTCCCACCGCTGCACTAAAAAAACACTGAGGGAAGTGGAAAGACAGACACGGGATAAACAGGATATAAACACCAGAATCCACGGCTGCAGATAGACTCCAAAGTAGAAGTTGGATGAGTACAAGCAATTCCCTAGCAGCTCCTTCCACCAGGATGGCCAGAATAGAATGAATTCTATCAACAGCAAGGACTGCTGGATAAACCCCACTATTTAAACGTAAAGGGGCGTGGGCTCAAAGCAGCCCTAGCTGACCTGAACTATGATGAGCTGCTGGCAACAAAACTGACATTAACTAAGGAAACTTAGTTTAAATGAGGAGCCAAGATGAAAAAGAGAGGCTCCAGTCGAAAACACGTCACTGGTCTCTAAAGAGCTGGGAGACAATCGTGACAAATTAATCTCGGAAGAGATGACAGGTATTTTCAAATCTTTCCCTCCACTAAACTAACACAACTCAAATAATTCTGATTTTTATTTCTATCATGTCTTTTTTAGTTCTTTAGGACAGGTATATAGAGTAATAATCAGCCTATTGAGGTCATGCTGCAATATTACTGACAAACACTAGCGGCAGCTCATATCTGAATACCGTCAGTAGAATACATCCTTCTATTACAAAGCTTTATGTATGCTGCTGAGCTGTTCACATGTCATTAATGTATAGTTTATAGAATATGTTGGATTGCTAAAAGATTTAATCCTTATATACAAAGACTGCTTCACTTTTGGCCATAAAAGAATTTTCATAAGCTGGGGCTAAACTGGGGCCCATTGCGGTTCCACTTTTTTATAGGAAAAACATACCCCTTTCTCAATACAAAATTCAAAATGAGTATTTTTGAAGTTCAGAATGCTTTATCATGATAGATATAATAGGCTGAGTGTTTGCCACAAGCCTGGAAGCTCTGTGGAAGTGGTCATCTAACTTATGGTGGTCACCAGGCATGCAGCATTCAGATATGCGGTGGTTATTTTCAATTCAAGTAAATAAGATAGCATTTAAATATGTTTGCAGCAGCTCTGTACTCAAATGGTGACCCCAAATATATCACCTAAAAACAACAGTAAAATCTTACTAGGATGTATAAGCAGGAATTAGCCTACCCCTTTAAGAGCTTAGCTTTAGGGTGTTCTCCGGGCTTCACATACATTTGTGGAATCAATCTATGTGAATGCGATTTGCACATTGTCAAGATTGAGTGTTGTCATGAGACTGCAAGTATTCGATGGCCTATGAGAAGGTAGTCAGAACGTGACCGCAAGTATACAATTTTGTAATCTACAGTCACGTGAGGTGCACAAATGTACAGTACAGACCAAAAGTTTGGACACACCTTCTCATTCAAAGAGTTTTCTTTATTTTCATGACTCTAAAAATTGTAGATTCACATTGAAGGCATCAAAACTATGAATTAACACATGTGGAATGAAATACTTAACAAAAAAGTGTGAAACTGAAAATATGTCTTATATTCTAGGTTCTTCACAGTAGCCACCTTTTGCTTTGATTACTGCTTTGCACACTCTTGGCATTCTCTTGATGAGCTTCAAGAGGTAGTCACCGGAAATGGTTTTCCAACAGTCTTGAAGGAGTTCTCAGAGATGCTTAGCACTTGTTGGCCCTTTTGCCTTCATTCTGCGGTCCAGCTCACCCCAAACCATCTCGATTGGGTTCAGGTCTGGTGACTGTGGAGGCCGGGTCATCTGGCGTAGCACCCCATCACTCTCCTTCTTAGTCAAATAGCCCTTACACAGCCTGGAGGTGTGTTTGGGGTCATTGTCCTGTTGAAAAATAAATGATGGTCCATCTAAACGCAAACCGGATGACATAGCACGCCGCTGCAAGATGCTGTGGTAGCCATGCTGGGTCTGTATGCCTTCAATTTTGAATAAATCCCCAACAGTGTCACCAGCAAAGCACCCCCACACCATCACACCTCCTCCTCCATGCTTCACGGTGGGAACCAGCCATGTAGAGTCCATCCGTTCACCTTTTCTACCAAGACACGGTGGTTGGATGCAAAGATCTCAAATTTGGACTCATCAGACCAAAGCACAGATTTCCACTGGTCTAATGTCCATTCCTTGTGTACTTTAGCCCAAACAAGTCTCTTCTGCTTGTTGCCTGTCCTTAGCAGTGGTTTCCTAGCAGCTATTTTACCATGAAGGCTGCTGCACAAAGTCTCCTCTTAATAGTTGTTCTAGAGATCAGACGGTGTGTCCAAACTTTTGGTCTATACTGTATGTGGAGCCTGGAAAACCCTAAATTGTTTTTTTCAGTTTACTACCGAATTGGCGGCAAATAGAGGGGGCGTCCCCCACTTGCTTGGAGTCCCTAGAGTAGCTTCTTCTCCCACCTTGTGATAGACCCACAAGGTGGGAGAAGAAGCTACTCTGGGGACTCAAAGTGGGGGACACTGCCCTATTTAATGCATCATAGATACATTACATTCCATGCAATGCTACACTTTAGCTGATGTTCTAGCACCTAGAAAGGTATATGTTGGGTGAGAAAAGCCAAGCTTCATATTAAAAAGTTGTCTTTTGTGGAATATCCCCTTTCAATAGATTTTAAAAATCACACAATTATGTACGCCATATACTGTATATATTTCTCCTTTTCATGGTTCCATAAGCTCATGAAGCCAATATTGTGGCCATTTTTCTCTTACCGGTATTAATATACAAACCATGCTATACTATAGTTAATTAAACCTATTAAAGGTCCCATTTTCTCCCTGAAATTCTCGGACTTCTCTCGTTTTTGACCACAAATGCCAGGAACACTTAGGGGAGAGAAAAACTTGATTAAGACGGAAAGTCTACTACTGAACCTCTCCGTACTAATCCTACATTGTTCTTTCATTTCTCTTGGCCAATCAATCCCCGTCTCTTTGATGTTTGACTAATAGGATTAAAAGAAGTTGTTAAAAAACCTGAAATTCGAGGTCAAAGAAAACCTGTTAACTCGTTCTGGACATTACGGAGTTGACCTTCTGCATTGGACGTGTAGACATATTAGTCACTGTCGTTTTCAACAGCCGTTGTATCATTCATAGTACAAGAGAATATAAGAAACTTTATAATATATCTTATCGGAGAAATCTGCTTTCTCCACTTATGAGCTGTTACGTCACCGCCGGAGTCTGCTCTAGCGACTTCTGCGCCGATCGCCAGGCGACGCCGTGTTCCTGCCGTGGATGGTGCTGGTGATGGGAGAGGAGTCGATGCCAGTGGCACCGGTGGGCGCAGGCTCCGATCATCCGCTGGGCTGCGTTATCTTGGGATCTGCAGTACCGCTGGCTGACTGTGGGTGGCGTGTGTCTTCCAGCTGAAGTTGCCAGTGTTCAGCTACAGCCAATGGGAAGACACCACACCCTTCTTATTCCCCCTCCTGTCACATGACCACTGCCAGAGATAGTTCTGATTTCCTGGCTCCTGGTCCGCCCTATTCTGTTTTGTGATTCCTGTGTGCTGACTTCTGCGTGTTTCCTGACTACCCTTCTGCCTGCTGTTTTTGTACCTCGCTGCCAGATCCGGATTTGACCTCTGCTCCGTTTTCTGATTACGTCCTTGCCTGCCGATTCTGTCGCTGTTCTGCAATTCCTGGTTTGACCCTGCCTGACGACTACTCTCTTCGGACTGCAGCCTTCCACAGGTAGTGATCTCCAGGGCCCTGTGTAATTCCAAATCCCTGTAGAGGGGCTAAAGGGTTTCAGGGTTCTGGGGGTCCTGCTTGGTGAGTGGCTTCCCTCAAGTCTGTCCATTACATCCTCCCTGAGTCTGGTGATCCAGGCAGGCGTTACATGAGCCAGTTGTTTTAGCCCTCGCACTCTAAACTGATCATTCACTGGACAGGACTTACTGCCAGGTCACTACCTTATGTCTAATGAAGGGAGTAAGAGCAGAGTGAGGAAATAGGCACAGATACAGAATTGGGGCTGTTGCTTTCTAGTAAGTGTTTATCTCAACCCAGTGCTGGATTCACAGCTACACAGCTCAGTAAAGTGTCCCATGGTGCTCATATATGGAGAAAAGTGAGCAGGATTTTTTTATTTATTTCCACAGTGCTTTGCATGCATCCACAATGTTTGTGCTGTGTGTTGGAGAGATGTTATTCCTAATGTACACATGCACAACAGTTTATCCTGAAGATGTACCTATGGCTAGCTAATTTCGGTAGGGATTGCCAAGTGTCTGATGTTGTCACGCTAGGTACAGGGAACTACCAAGTGCATGGTGAAAGGGAAGGGAAACCCTGTGTCTAGGGGAAATGGAAGATGGTGACCCCTGACCATACCTAGTGCTGATACCTGGGGTCCCTGGTTCCGCACCTATGCGCCGAGCTGAATACCTGACCCTAGGTATCCCTAGTGCTGGTCCCTGGGGTCCCTCACCACCCTGGATAGGTTCCGCAGCTATGCGCCGAGCTGAATACCTGACCCTAGGTATCCCTAGTGCTGGTCCCTGGGGTTCCTCACCACCCTGGATAGGTTCCGCAGCTATGCGCCGAGCTGAATACCTGACCCTAGGTATCCCTAGTGCTGGTCCCTGGGGTCCCTCACCACCCTAGATAGGTTCCGCAGCTATACGCCGAGCTGGATATCTGACCCTAGGTATCCCTAGTGATGGTCCCTGGGGTCCCTCACCACCCTGGATAGGTTCCGCAGCTATGCGCCGAGCTGGATATCTGACCCTAGGTATCCCTAGTGCTGGTCCCTGGGGTCCCTCACCACCCTTGATAGGTTCTGTACCTATGCGCCAAGCCAGATATCTTACCCTAGGTATCCCTAGTGCTGGTCCCTGGGGTCCCTCACCACCCTGGATAGGTTCCGCAGCTATGCGCCGAGCTGGATACCTGACCCTAGGTATCCCTAGTGCTGGGCCCTGGGGTCCCTCACCACCCTAGATAGGTTCTGCACCTATGCGCTGAGCTGGATACCTGACCCTAGGTATCCGTAGTGCTGGTCCTTGGGGTCCCTCACCACCCTATAGGTTCTGCACCTATGCGCTGAGCTGGATACCTGACCCTAGGTATCCCTAGTGCTGGTCCCTGGCATTCCTCACCACCCTAGATAGGTTCCGCACCTATGCGCCAAGCCAGATATCTTACCCTAGGTATCCCTAGTGCTGGTCCCTGGGGTCCCTCACCACCCTAGATAGGTTCCGCACCTATGCGCCAAGCTGATATCTGACCCTAGGTATCCCTAGTGCTGGGAACGTGTCGCATCAGCTCTTCATCAAGCCCACTAAACACTATAAAAGATACAAGAAGGACACACATTGGGAAAAGCGTGAACTACTTATCCACCAGGTAGACGTTCAGCAGAGATCTCAGCAATAATACCACAAAGGAGTACAAGCCACCTGCTTGCAACCAAGGCTTGAACAAACTGAAAATATCACCAGCACCAGTCTAAGGAAGGAAGGGGTATTTAAACACCAAGGGAATACTGCTAATCAACAGCTGGAAGGAAGGCGAGCTCCTGCTCAGTCCAAAAGGGGAGAGATGAAAATCCAGCAGGAAAGCTACCTAGTGCAATGACTACTGACAGCAGGAACAATGGAAAGTCAGGGAGCATTCTGCGCAACCAAACGCTGTGACCTTCTATTGCCAGATACCACATAACAGATGTGTATAGCATTGTCGTGTTTGCTGAATCCATTTCTGCTTCCAGTAGAGGTGTCTGGCAGCGGCTTAGTTGCCTCTCACCATTTACAAAACTTACACAGTCATCCGAATCAAGTTTGCCCATACATAATAGGGGTGGAAGGGACAGCTATTGATCTGAGAAGCATTTGGGTAACGCCAGGCTTAATAAAAGGTTTGTCTTGGGTTAGAAACAAGGATTATTTTTTTTTCCGGAAACAGCGCCACTTTTTTTCCATGGCTGTATCTGGTATTACAGTCCTGCTCCATTTACTCTAAGATGGCCTATTGAACTTCTACACTGCCACCTTGTAGACCTAGATGCCAGCAGCCTGGAAGGGACAGTGTTATTGACTCTTATGGATCTTCATGGTGGTTTGTAATCCATGCATCTGTAGTTGGTGAACCATGAAGATGGTGCTGAACACCACACTCGCTGTTGATATATTGGTCATTAGACTTATCTCTCAACATCTATATCTTCCACCTCCTTATACACCTGCATGCTCAATTCATCTGATCATGCATGTATTCTTAAAAGGGAAATAAGCTACTGCACAATGATACCTCAGCGCAAAGGATTGGGCATGTAAAAATTCAACATGCCCAATCAGTCACTTACTCACATTTGCTAAACGAATGTCAGTAAACAATAAGCATTACATGGTTGACCGGTCCTATTGAAATCATCAGAATTGGCTGATCTAATATGCATGGTCCCTTTTACTCCCATTAAAATGGTTGACAACAGAGAACAATAGATTGCATCAATCTAAGTTGCCCATAGAAATGTATTTTTTCAAAATTTAGAACATGACCATATGACGTTTACTGTGCCACATAGTGACCATGCACATTAGACAGTGGAGAGATGTATATAGTATATACAGGATTACACACCCTGACACAGTATACAGCAGCGATGCACAATATTGGGAGATTTCCCAGAGTTCGTTCTTTTCTTTTTAGCCCTGAGAAGAGTTAAACCTTCCATTAAACAGCAAAAGGAATTACTTGTAATTTTAATCTCCACAGTTTTAGTACACAGCAAAAAACCAGTGGCTCCTTCACTGCAGGGATTATCTGGAGGCGGCTCACGTGCGCCCCGGCTTCTAACCTTTGCTCCAGTCATGCATTAAGTGCTAAAGTAGCCAAAATGGCAACTAACAAAGAATATCGGCTACCACTGGGGAGTCCGGCAGGTTTAAAGGGACACAAAACACATCTTAGATTAGAGCAGTAGTATAAAAAACTGCGAAAAACAGTCACATATACTGTCATGGCCAAAGGTTTTGGCTGAAAAAAAGGCAATACAACCCCCCCCCCAAAATTTTTGGCACCTTTACAGAATTGAAGGGAAAAAAACTGTTTCAAGCATATAATACTTGAGTAGCAGTAGTGGGCAATATGAAAATCACATCTGAAACAAAATAAAAAGGGGAGAAGTTGACTTATTCTTTGTATTTTGTGTCTGTCTGTGTCTGTGTCTGTGTGTGTGTCTGTGTGTGTGTCTGTGTGCCATGGAGAACAGAAAGGAGAAGAGAACTGTCCAAGGACGTGAGAAGCCAAATTGTTTTAAAAATATCAACTATCTCAAGGTTACAAGTCCATCTCCAGAGATCTTGATGTTCCTTTGTCCACAGTGCACAACGTAATTGGGAAGTTTACAACCCATGGCACTGTAGCTACTCTCCCTGGACGTTGATGGCACAGAAAAACCGATGAAAAGCTGCAATACAGGATAATCCAGATGGTGGATAAGCAATCCCATCAAGTTCCAAAGAAATTCCAGCTGTACTGCAGGCTCAAATAAATCTTTATTTTTTTTATATAGCGCTAACATATTCCGCAGCGCTTTACATACATCAGGAACACTGTCCCCATTGGGGCTCACAATCTAAATTCCCTATCTGTATGTCTTTGGAGTGTGGGAGGAAACCGGAGTATCCGGAGGAAACCCACGCAAACACGGGGAGAACATACAAACTCCTTGCAGATGTTGTCCTTGGTGAGATTCGAACCCAGGACTCCAGCGCTAACCACTGAGCCACCGTGCCGCCCTAGGCTCAAGGGGCATCAGTGTCAGCACAAACTATCTGTCCACATCTGAATGAAATGCAAGGCTATGGAGGAGGCCCAGGAGGACCCCACTGCTGATACAGAAAGAAAAAAGACAAAATCTACGTGAGAAACCAAAATCCTTATGGGAAAGCGTCTTGTGGACAGATGAGACCAAGAGAAAGCTTTTTGGTAAAGCACCTCATTCTACTGTTTACCGAAAACGGAATGAGACCTACAAAGAAAAGAGCTCAGGACCTACAGTCACACATGGTGGAGGTCAGAGATGTTTTGGTTGTTTTGCTGCCTCTGGCACTGTAAGTTAACTAATCATTGGGGTCAGGTTGGCAGAGGTCAACTAATCTCTGATGAGCATCTTTTATATTAAGGGTTGTTCTCATTGAACAATCTTCTCTGGGATCCCAAATACCAACAAACCTTAAAACATTGGGGGTGAAGTAGAAAGTCAAGAGTTCCATGTAGGTATATAAGAAAGCCAGTGAGTGGTGTAGGAACAAAAACGTCAATGGATAATTCTCTGAACGTTTGGGATTAACGTCACATACAGACATAATGTTCTCTAAATCCCATTGAGCACGGGTAATCCTGCAGCTCTAATGAAGCCGAGCACTTTGTGTCCTGTGGGATCATTTACACAAGGTAAACTCGTCTTGTAAGTTCCATACTGGTGGAGATGACTCGAAGCTGTAAGAGGTGCTCAAGGCAAACCTCATTACCCGTCAATGGTTTCTCTCCAGAACACGGCTCTGCTATAAGCTCCTACAGATTTCATTATACACTTGAAAAGTTTTAGACTGAGGCTTCGAAATGCGTGGGGAGCAGAGGCGCGCTGTTATTGCAGAGGCGCGCTGTTATTGCAGCTGTTCTGGAGCCCTTTGTAGCCTGACAAAAACTTCAGTCAATGCTCCCAAAGGTCTTCTTTCCAAGAGTTTCTGCATCTGCTGTACTCCATTAAGTTTTGCGTACAGCTTTCTCATGAAGGCGGTGGCATCCATTGTGGAGCTGCATGTCCCAAGGTATTCATCCCAACACCTGCCCTTCTCCGGCAGTAAAAGCATCTGTCATTTGTTTATTTTGTGTATATAATGTATGTGCAGAAAAACTAGAGGTCTTCCAATGGTGAAAAATCTATTGTAATGCTGGAGACAAGATAGGCAGGATTACACAATTTACAAGGAAGGACTCATGCACTTTGAGGATCTATGTTGTACTGATTGTTGATGTGACCTGACTGCAGCTCGTTGTCCTCATCGGGGTCTCCACCTGACTGCTGCTGGTCATCCTCATCGGGGTCTCCACCTGGCTGCTGCTGGTCGTACTCATCGGGGTCTCCACCTGACTACTGCTGGTCATCCTCATTGGGGTCTCCACCTGACTGCTGCTGGTCGTCCTCATCGGGGTCTCCACCTGACTGCTGCTGGTCATCCTCATCGGGGTCTCCACCTGGCTGCTGCTGCTCATCCTCATCGGGGTCTCCACCTGACTGCTGCTGGTCGTCCTCATCGGGGTCTCCACCTGACTGCTGCTGGTCATCCTCGTCAGGGTCTCCACCTGACTGCTGCTGGTCGTCCTCATCGGGGTCTCCACCTGACTGCTGCTGGTCATCCTCATCGGGGTCTCCACCTGACTGCTGCTGGTCGTCCTCATCGGGGTCTCCACCTGACTGCTGCTGGTCATCCTCGTCAGGGTCTCCACCTGACTGCTGCTGGTCGTCCTCATCGGGGTCTCCACCTGACTGCTGCTGGTCATCCTCATCGGGGTCTCCACCTGACTACTGCTGTTCATCCTCATCGGGGTCTCCACCTGACTGCTGCTGGTTGTCCTCATCGGGGTCTCCACCTGACTGCTGCTGGTCATCCTCATCGGGGTCTCCACCTGACTGCAGCTCGTCGTCCTCATCGGGGTCTCCACCTGACTGCAGCTCGTCGTCCTCATCGGGGTCTCCACCTGACTGCAGCTCGTCGTCCTCATCGGGGTCTCCACCTGACTGCAGCTCATCGTCCTCATCGGGGTCTCCACCTGACTGCAGCTCATCGTCCTCATCGGGGTCTCCACCTGACTGCAGCTCATCGTCCTCATCAGGGTCTCCACCTGACTGCAGCTCATCGTCCTCATCAGGGTCTCCACCTGACTGCAGCTCGTCGTCCTCGTCGGGGTCTCCACCTGACTGCAGCTCATCGTCCTCATCAGGGTCTCCACCTGACTGCAGCTCGTCGTCCTCGTCGGGGTCTCCACCTGACTGCAGCTCATCGTCCTCATCAGGGTCTCCACCTGACTGCAGCTCGTCGTCCTCGTCGGGGTCTCCACCTGACTGCAGCTCATCGTCCTCATCAGGGTCTCCACCTGACTGCAGCTCATCGTCCTCATCAGGGTCTCCACCTGACTGCAGCTCATCGTCCTCATCGGGGTCTCCACCTGACTGCAGCTCATCGTCCTCATCAGGGTCTCCACCTGACTGCAGCTCATCGTCCTCGTTGGGGTCTCCACCTGACTGCAGCTCATCGTCCTCATCGGGGTCTCCACCTGACTGCAGCTCGTCGTCCTCGTTGGGGTCTCCACCTGACTGCAGCTCGTCGTCCTCGTTGGGGTCTCCACCTGACTGCAGCTCGTCGTCCTCGTCGGGGTCTCCACCTGACTGCAGTTCATTGTCGTAACTGACGTGAGTGGGCAATGCTCCCATTCAATGGCGTCTGGCACTGTGGAGAGGTTTCTCTTTATGGATGAATCCCGGTTTTCCCTGTGCAGGGCAGATGGCAGACTGCGTGTACGGCGTTGTGTGGGTGAGCAGTTTGCTGATGTCAGCGTTGTGAATGGAGTGGCCCATGGTGGTGGTGGGTTATGGTCTGGGCAGACGCCTGTTATGGACATTAAACAAAGGTGCAATTTATTGAGGCCATATTGAATGCACAGAGATGCCGTGATGAGATCCTGAGGCCATTGTTGTGCCTCATCCACAACCATCACCCCATGTTACAGCTGATAATGCGCGGCCCCATGGTGCAAGGATCTGTGCACAATTCCTGGAAGCTGAAAACATCCCAGTTCTTATACGGCAGCGTACTCACCGGACAGGTCACCCATGGAGCATGTTTGGGGCTCTGGATCGGTGTATACGACAGCATGTTCTAGTTCCTGAAAATATCCAGCAACTTCACACAAAGGAGTGGACCAGCGAGCCACAGGCCACAACCACCAACCTGATCAACTCTATGGGAAGGAGATGTGTGAGGCAAATGGTGGTCATACCAGATACTGACTGTTTTTTTTTTTACCCCTCTGGACCCTCACAATACTGTAAAACTGCAGTGTAGAGTAGCCTTTTATTGTGGCCAGCCTAAGGCGCAATAATCACGCTGGCCAGCCTAAGGCGCACCTGTGCAATTATCACGCTGGCCAGCCTAAGGCACACCTGTGCAATTATCACGCTGGCCAGGCTAAGGCACACCTGTGCAATAATCCTCTTGTCTGAGCATTTTGATATGCCACACCTGTGCAGTGGATGGATTATCTCGGCACAGAAGTGATCACGAAGATTTAGACAAATTTATGAACAATATTTGAGAGAAAAATGCCTTTTGTGCACATAGAAAAAGTCTTAGATCTTTGCGTTCAGCTCATGAAAAGTGGGAGCAAAAACAAGTGCTGTATTTATATTTTTGTTAATTGTATTAACAGACACATTTCCTGTTATATGGAAATAAGGATGTGTTTATGGTGGACACTTGAACAGTTTGTAAAATTCCTGGAGATAAGATAAGCTGGATTACACAAGGTACAGTAAAGGTCCTTACATAGGTCTGTTTGTGGTCAATACAAAGATGCAGCCTGTGTTCACAGAAACTCATTCCGGGCAAAAAAAACCCCAAAACGCATGTGTTTTGATCCTTTTTTTACACGTGTTTGCTATGCACACAGGCAGAGGATGACACAGGGCTAGGAACGTGCTAACACAGTCATACAGGAATGATGGAATACAAAAAAACCCAAAAAGAATAACAGAATACGTCGAAACCCTCCCAAACCTAAATGAAACAAAATATGAGATAAATGGGAAGGGATTGAAATAAACTGCAGGGAATAGCAATGTCTTAGTAAGAAAACTTGAATGGGATTGCCCACTACTTGGACAACCCCTTCTCTTTCCTTTTTTTTTTTCATCCCTGTAAAAATAAATAAACCTATACTCTCCTCCAGTGCGGCCGTGGTTTCAGCGATGTCTGAAGTCGCGTCAGGCCAATCAGTGCCCGGCGTCTGTCTCCCCGCCTTTGGACTCTGTTCTTTTAAACAATTTTTTTATCCCCGCCTTTGGACATTTGAGTAGGATGTGAGAGCAGCGCTGACTTTCTGCACAAACGTCCAAAGGTAGCGAGAAGAAAGCCGGTGCTGATTGATGCAGGGCTCGTGTCATAACAATGTCACATGGTCTCCGGAAATGTGGCTAGACATTTCTGGAACCAAGGCCGCACCGGAGGTGAGTATAGTCTTATTTACTTTTACTGGGGAATGAGAAGGGGTTGTCAAAGTAGTGCACAACCCCTTTAACAGATAAGCTGGGATTCAAGACAACCATCCATAAACAAATAGCTAGCTCTGAGGTATGAGTATAAATAGCCCCTCCGAAAATGTGATTGGGCAAACCAAGCGAGAAAGTGCACACAACTGAATATAAGGGAAACTGGAAGGTTGAGAAGTAGTTGAACCAAGAGGGAAACCGACCCACAACCAGAGATGACCGGTTCAAACCCCATATTGGAGCCAGGACGGCATTAGAGCGGAGTGTGTGGCCCCTTGCGCCGGAGCGGAGTGTGTGGCCCCTTGCGCCGGAGCGGAGTGTGTGGCCCCTTGCGCCAGAGCGGAGTGTGTGGCCCCTTGCGCCGGAGCGGAGTGTGTGGCCCCTTGCGCCGGAGCGGAGTGTGTGGCCCCTCTGCGTCGGAGCGCAGCGTGGGGCCTCTGCGTCGGAGCGCAGCGTGGGGCCTCTGCGTCGGAGCGGAGCGTGCCACCTCTGCAACACCAATGGGCCTGGAAAGTTACAAATCCTCAAAATAATATATTACTGACTTATTGATGTATCATTCCATGGCCTCCTATCAAGGAGTTGAGTGCATTTCCCAGAAAGTGTCCCCCAGCTTTGGAGGATAACCATTTATCACAATGCTGTCAAGGTCCTTTTATCTTTATGAACAGAATAAAGGCCAGGAAACAAATCAAAAGTAAATCATAAAAATGACCTCCTTTTCTGGCAGACGATCGACCTCCCAAAATGACTGAAATTCTTTTTTTTTTACGACAGAAAAATAAAGAATGTAAAATAAGGTTATGGGACGAAAAGTGGTAAGTGGAGACAGAAAGGACGAAGATTAGATAAAATCCGAGATAGTAAAAAAAAAAAAAAAAACCATGAAAAATCCAGCGGCGCAGTCCAGAGAGAGGGATACTGGCTGTCAGCTGAGAAATAAAGCAGGCGGATCAGCTCCGAGTGTGAGGGATGAGCTCCACATGAAAGGAGAAGTGTTAGCACCGCTCGCCACAGCTCCGTGATGGCATTTACTGCAGTATAATCACATGCAGACATGTTTTTATGGTCAGAAGTCATTTTCCTCCTATGTTAACCTTCTACCTCTATTGGCTCCCTCACCTCTACTTCACCTTAAAGGGAAACCATCATTTTGTAAGAAATTTGCTTTGTTATATAATATTTTGCACAACTAAGATTATATAAATAAAAAAGTGATTCAGTTTTGTAAGGGGAGCGGGGTATTCCTCTTTCAAACAAAGGATTACGCTTGTCACTTGCAATACCTTTTTTGGCCATTTCTTGTTGAAAATATTTTCTATTGACACCAATGCAACAGCGCCTCCCACTGTACTAAAACTGGCATCTAATGTAGTCAAAGCAACACCTAAAAGCTAAAGTAAACCGAAATGTTCCAGAAAATGTTGAACACATTTTTCTAAAACCCTTCCAAGAGTTTCTTTTCTATTCTTAGATGTTCCAGACGTGATTTTTCTGTTTTTAGAAACCTTTTATGTGCGGCAGCTTTACAAACGCCTCTTTTACTTTGACATTTTAATGAGGAGTTATCATTGTTTTCATCTTTGAGCTATTTTCCTTGTTTTGTTTTCAAATGGAGATCTAATTTTTTTTTAAAAATGTGAAGTTTTTTTTACACTTTTATATCTGGAAAAAGTGAAATTGTTGTAAAACAGATTTAGATATGTAACTTTACATACGCAGATATCTCTCCAAAATGTACGGGAAGTGACACATGTCATTTTAGTTCCTTAAATACCCATAAAAAGATTTGAAAATCTTGTGATTTATTACAATATTCTCTTTTCCAGTTATAATGATGCACTGAGATTACATTCGTGCTCCACTCCCCCTATTTTTTTTAAAATGTTTTTGCAAAATTTTGAAAAAAAAATAAAAAAAATAAAAATTTATTTATATATATATATATATATATATATATATATATATATATATATATATATATATATATATATATATATATATATATATATATAATGTGTGTGTGTATGTATGTACGTGTGCGTGTTTATATATATATATATAGAGAGAGAGAGAGAGAGAGAGAGAGAGATATATATATATATATATATATATATATATATATATATATATATATATATATATATATATAGATATATATAGGGAGATATATAGATATATATAGAGAGATATATAGATATATATAGAGAGAGAGAGAGAGAGATATATATATATAGAGAGATATATATATATATATATATATATATATATATATACATATATATATATAGAGATATATATCTATCTATATATCTATATGTATAGATATATATATATATATATATATATATATATATATATATATATATATATATATATATAGATATATCTCTAATTATATAGATATATATCTCTAATTATATATAGATATATATATATATAATTAGAGATATATCTATATCTATATATCTATATATATATATATATCTAGTATATATATCTAATATATAAAGCTGAATGGGTATATGTGTGCATGTCCGGAATTGGCATCTGCACCGTCGCAGCTACAGCCACAAAATTTTGCACACTCACACTTCTGGACCCCGAGAGTGTCATAGGCTATGTTTTGAGGGGAAATTGTAACCCGGCACTTTAGTTCACCAAAAAACCTGCCTCCATTAAAGCGAATGGAGCTGGGAGCCACAGTGCAGCCAGAACTTCAGAAGAATGCGCAGCCACGCCCTTAAATGGAATGATGGCGTGTCACAATGCAGACAGGGAAAGAGACAGACACAAAGAGACAGACATAGACAAAGAGACAGACTGACAGGGAAAGAGAGAGACAGGTAAAGAGACAGACAAAGAGACAGACACACAGTGAAACAGAGAGACAGGGAAAGAGAGGGAAAGCGACAGACAGGAAAAGAGAGAGAGACAGAGATATATACAGAGAGGGGGACAGACATAATTACATTTATATCTATTTGTTTTGTGTGTTTTTTCTGTGGAGAATACATTTTTTGTTAATACATTCTATTTTGTTAACAGCAGTTATTAGCCCTTATATGGAATGTTGGTGTGTCATAATGCAGCCAGGGAAAGAGGCAGACACAAAGAGACAGACAAAGACAGACAAAGACAGGGAAAGAGAGTTAAAGCGAGACACAGGGAAAGCGATATATATATACAGAGGGGGAGACAGAGAATGGGAGAGAAACAGAGAGACAGTTACTATCCCGGGAATGTGAATACATTCTATTTTGTTAACAGTTATTAATCCGGGCGAAGGCAGGTAGTACAGCTAATATATATATATGTGTATATATATGTATGTGTATATATAGATATTTAGCTTTTGCAAAATTGCAATTTTGCAAAAAATTAAATTATATATTTTTTGCAAAAAAATGTTTTTTTTATTTTGCAATAAATATATTTTATTTTTGTTCAAAATTACAATTTACCAAAAAATATAATTATGTATATTATAATTTTGTTTGCAAAATTGTAATTTTGAAAAAGTGGGTTTTTTTTTATAGATATATATATATATATATATATATCTATATATATATAGATATATATATATATATATATATAGAGATATATATATATATATATATATATATCTATATATATATATATATATATATATATAGATATAGATATATAAATTTATTTATTTTTTTCCCAAAATTGCAATTTGACAAAAAATAAAAAATATATATATTTTTTTTTACTTTTTGCAAAACTGCAATTGTTGCTCACACCCTCTTATGCAAAATTGCATTATTCCAAGATTGCAAGGACCCATTTGGCATATTTTAACCCTGCAACCCCCCTCCCCTCTCTTCTTGCTCAGGAATAACCTCCCTACACATCAAAGGATTCAGCCTAAACCCCTAGAGCCCTTTCTTCCTTGCATAAAGAGGTGCTTGTGACCTGCGGGGGCACACCTGACTGTGTTTTGCATGTGAAGTAACTGCCCTGAAATTAGTGCTCCGTGTTGGTTTAATCCCCCCTGTAAGGGTCACCGCTTCCCTTGACTATTACTTGATCTGTATAGATCCAGCTAATTTGTTAATCAGACCGAGGATTATTGTCCCAGTTCTGAAACAGATTTTCTTACTTTTGGAAACTAACGTAATACTTTCCCTTTAAGTCATCGCTGTGCGCGGAGCTGCATAATCCGTAATCCCAGAGAAATATGGAGCAGTATTATGTCCATACTGAAAAGACATTTCCCTAAATCCGGCTTCATCCTTAGGGCCTGGGGCTGTATACCTGATACCAGAAGTTCTTTGCCATAGAAACGTTTCAAAATAAATAAAAAATAATAAAAAATCACTTGTAGATGTTCTCGAGTCATTGGAGATTTTTTTAAGCACTGAATATGACATTATTGCAGATTTTGTAGACTGACAATGTGGGTGCTATGGGGCCCCTGGATATAGGGGGCCCCGACCACAATATTAACTTTCAGCTCCTGGGCCCTAATGCTAAATCTGTAACCGGCTGCACCAACCTGATGCTTCCTAAGTAGCGGAAGGACCTCTGTGTCCATTAGTGTTGGGGCCCTTCTTCCTTGCTCCGTTTAGCAGAGAGCCCCCACTTTAAGGGCTTACAATCGGGGCCAACTACAAGTTTATGCGGACCCTTGAGTGATAAAATCTCATGTATAGCATACAACTAGGGAGGAGAAAGCACAATTGGGTTTGAATTGATTAAATTGAGTATATTCGGGGCATGTGTAAATGTTCTGATAGGTACGGGAAGAACCACGAGGATGGCGACAGGGAAGGGAAACCCTGTGTCTAGGGAAGGGGGAGATGCTGACCCCTGACCAAATCTTCCATTGGCTTCCCTGACTACCCTAGATAGGTTCTGCACCAGGGTACCTGGCCCTGGCTGATCCTGAACTGGGCCCTAGGTAAGGAACGGATGGGATGAGCGCTTAGTCATCTCCACTAAGCTCTAAAGAAGGCACAGGGAACACACACAAAGGAAAGCAAATGAACTACATATCTCCAGGATAATTCAGGGAGAGGTACAGCAACAAACAACATTGGTTCTTCAGATGGATACAAGCCAACTGCTTGCAACCAAGGACTGTATAGATTTTTAACTCTATCACCAGCAAAGACTAAGGGGGATTGAGGGTATTTAAAGACATCAAAGGAAGTGCTGATGATTAACAGCTCAAAGAGGAGAAAATTGGCAGGGTCCTAAAGGGAAGGGGATTAACCCACAGCAGAGTAGATGCATGGGATACCAATTTCTCCACACCAGGAGGAATAGAATGTCAAGGAGCAGATTGTGTAGCCAAATGCTGCGACCTTCCACAGTCGGACTCCACAGGACTGTCTGTCAAGCGCCACATACTCATGACAATACTCACCTGGTTATACACAATGTTTTAGGGCTTTAATGATACAGACCAGAAGAAAATATTGTAGGGAGGTCACGTGGTTTTGCGTTGCTACGGAGTTTCACCGAGAAGAATTTGGGGCAGACAATTGTCACAATGTGGTTTTATTAATCTACGGGCTTCAAAGTCATCCGACTTCTTCTTCAGGATAAGGCAGACAGACCTGGGTGCCAGCTGTATAACCCTGCTCCATACATGCAGTGCATATGTAACGTACTGTGAGGCGGTAGTCATGGGCGAGGGGCTTTGTATCCTCAGCGCCCCGGCACGCTACAGACAAAGGTAGTGGAGTGGGTGTGGAGGTGTTAATTGGCCGCAGCGAGACTTCTCGGCCAACAGACGGCTTCTCATAGTCTCACGAGGCATTAACATTGTGGTATAGACCAGCTCTTCCATAACGGCTGCAGACAGGACGACATCGGCTACCAAAGAGTATGGCGGTTTGGCGCTTCGCTGTCCCCAAGCTATCCAACCACACTAGTCCATGTGTATTGGTGTGGCTAGATTACCCTACACGTCTATGCTACTACTTCATGGTCACTCCTTGAGTCCAACCCTCAGTGGCTGTTGGTCAACACTGAGACTCCACCGGTGTCCGCACTGTTGACACTCACCTGATTGATGTGGGGGGGGCGCTATCTGGTCCCTCAATTCACCTTAATGAAGCTTCGGCACTGCGTTCCGTCACGGTCACCTTTGCTTCCTCCGGCACGTTTCTTTTGCCTTTTCCTCTCTCCACACCACACTCTCCACTCTGATGTCTTCCGGGGGTCCAGTTCCTTACACATATATCAGTACTAAAAGTATGGCAAATGTTGAAATTTGGGCAGATTGGGCCCCCCCCCGGGTGCCGTGAGGCCCAGCACCTGCTGATTCGGTGCCAGTTGCCTCTCGTAGGAAATTTCCATTGGGCTTCTATGCAGTAACCGTTCTCACAAGGCACAGACCCGCGAGCTCCTCTATGTCCTCATTACAATATTAAGTGGTGATTTGGTTGTAGTATTAATTGCCGGCAGGAAACAAGTGTTTTCTCGTTATTTGGCTATATACCGGGGCGTGCGGCTCTTTCAACTCGTCACGGGTAATTTCCCTCTTTGCTACAAATAAAAACATTGAACAAATTTATTTATTGCAGCCGGAGGAATGGGGGCAGATACTCTTTTTTTTTTTTGCAAGGAAAGGAAGGTCTAGTTCAAAGTCTCAGCCATGTGGGTCATGGGAAAGGAGGAATGTGGAGTCTTCTCGTTTTATATTTAAACCGCTTAAAGGGAACCATCACCATTTTTACCATATGAAAAAACAAACATTGAGTGATGTCCTCCACGTCTTCGAGACCATACTAGACTTTGGAGGAAGTTGGGGGCCGCATGATCTTTCTGGATGATGGGGGTATTGTGCTTGTAAAAGGTCCAGGTAGGGAGGAGTCCTGATAATTAGGGGCAACTTTTCAACCGATTGACTACAAAGCTCCACATGATAAAAGGTGGGGTGATCGTTGAGTCCAGCATAAAGTCCAATCCTCCATGCCAGCTTCTGTTGACACCATCAATCTCCTGCTGTAATGTGGCACGGGGGGGTATTTGTGGGCGAGGTACTTGTCTCATGTCTCGTTATGCATGTTACATGAAACGGGGTCAGTTCTCTACTTACTCAGGATCACAGTATTCAAGGTCTCTGTCTCCACCCAATTCGTGTGGCTCTGCTCACTATCCAGACCTTAGGTCTGCTTTTTTGGCACACTGGGCCGTATCTGATCTCTTGACAAGAAACTGTCTCTGTCCCTTTACTTTAGCCCCTCCCACTCTAGGCTAGTCTCAACATTAACCCTAACTCTCCATACTGTTAGGCAAAACACCAATCTATCACTAATAACGTATGTCACAATACACATCACATCAATAGTTGTGTCTTCAAGGATGGATGTGAGCAGTATGTCCATCTTCTTCTGCTCCTAGCATTATTGGCCTGCCAGCTTCTGCTTCCAGGGGGCATTTTTGGCCTGCCAGCTTCTGCTCCCTGCAACCTTGGCCTGCCAGGTTCTGCTCCTGGCATCCTTGACCTTCCAGCTTCTGCTCCCGGCATCCTTGACCTTCCAGCTTCTGCTCCCGGCATCCTTGGCCTTCCAGCTTCTGATCCCGGCATCCTTGGCCTGCCAGCTTCTGCTCCCGGCGTCCTTGACCTTCCAGCTTCTGCTCCCGGCATCCTTGGCCTTCCAGCTTCTGATCCCGGCATTCTTGGCCTTCCAGCTTCTGCTCCCTGCATGCTTGGCCTTCCAGCTTCTGCTCCCGGCATCCTTAGCCTTCCAGCTTCTGCTCCCTGCATCCTTGGCCTGCCAGCTTCTGCTCCTGGCATCCTTGGTCTGCCAGCTTCTGCTCCCGGCATCCTTGGCCTGCCAGCTTCTGCTCCCGGCATCCTTGGCCTTCCAGCTTCTGCTCCCGGCATCCTTGGCCTTCCAGCTTCTGCTCCCGGCATCCTTGGCCTTCCAGCTTCTGCTCCCGGCATCCTTGGCCTTCCAGCTTCTGCTCCCTGCATCCTTGGCCTTCCAGCTTCTGCTCCCTGCATCCTTGGCCTTCCAGCTTCTGCTCCCTGCATCCTTGGCCTTCCAGCTTCTGCTCCCGGCATCCTTGGCCTTCCAGCTTTTGCTCCTGGCATCCTTGGCCTTCCAGCTTCTGCTCCTGGCATCCTTGGCCTTCCAGCTTCTTCTCCCGGCATCCTTGGCCTTCCAGCTTCTGCTCCCGGCATCCTTGGCCTTCCAGCTTCTGCTCCCGGCATCCTTGGCCTTCCAGCTTCTGCTCCCGGCATCCTTGGCCTTCCAGCTTCTGCTCCCGGCATCCTTGGCCTTCCAGCTTCTGCGCCTGGCATCCTTGGCCTGCCACCTTCTGCTCCCGGCATCCTTGGCCTTCCAGCTTCTGCTCCCGGCATCCTTGGCCTGCCACCTTCTGCTCCCGGCATCCTTGGCCTGCCACCTTCTGCTCCCTGCATCCTTGGCCTGCCACCTTCTGCTCCCGGCATCCTTGGCCTGCCACCTTCTGCTCCCGGCATCCTTGGCCTGCCACCTTCTGCTCCCGGCATCCTTGGCCTGCCACCTTCTGCTCCCGGCACCCTTGGCCTGCCACCTTCTGCTCCCGGCACCCTTGGCCTGCCACCTTCTGCTCCCGACATCCTTTGGCTTGTCATCCTGGGAGCATCTGGAGCTCACTAGGTCTTTCAACAGTCATGATGATGCCGGTTCTAGTAAGTACCAGATGCACCCATAATGTTGGGAGCATGAGTGAAGCCCGGCTGTCTTGGAGGTCCAGACTCTACGCTGGAAAATGACCGTGTGAATCGAATCCCTCAACTCTGTTAGCAAATCCAGATGGTCATGCTGCAAGGCTCATTAAAGGCTCAGAAATGAACTTACATGTTAGCTACCTCAACTAGGTGTCACTAGCGAGATCGCAGACTTTAAAACTTTTATCAGTCGTTTCATATGACTCTACAAAAAACATTTCTGACCTCCGCGGATTCCGCCCCACCCCCACCACCTTAAAAGAAAAATCCCTATTATATATTAACTTTACCCATAAACATACCCAGCAGAGTATATTCAAGTCTGGTTTATCATTACCTTTAACTGCAGCTTTTTATGGTGAAGAGCAGACCCGACTCTGGAGAGCTCACAATGGTCACGGTGACATTGCTACCTTAAAACAACAGCGGGGGGCGATGTCTGTGTGTGCAGAAGAGCCCCATATTGCAACTGCTGATAAGGATGAGTCTGCAGAACACACTCATGAAGATCGCAATCACGTCTGCTGCGTCCCACTAAGCAAAATAAGGCACCTGAGTGCAAAAATGTTGACATAGCTGCTTTAAATCCTGCAAACAAAGGTTACATTCCGCGTGATTGACAGCTGTGCACACTGCCTAGCCTATAGGGGACTTTGGTACAATGGGTGTCAACCCAATCGGTAAATAGATCCAAAAGTCCGATCTCGCTAATTTCTTAATATATTTTTGTAACAGTCCAAGTTCCATATTTCTGATACAGAGCTGCAAATATCCCATAAAGTTAACTGATAAGATTCTAGCTTCCTGCGGCCACCACTAGAGGGAGCTTTGAAGATTATCGCATACAGTGAAATAGAAACGTTGTCAGTGAGCTCCCCCTAGTGGTGACTGCAGGAAGTTAGCATCTTATCAGTTACCTGATTACTTACCCTGTCTGTACAGGATATTTGCAGCTCTGATGGCCATAAAAATAATAGGAGAAATCACTAATAACATGGAGATGACATGGTCCCTAAATGATCCGCCTGCTTATTGGTTTTGGTATAAACTTTTGCTCAACACACTCGCAGCAAATTTACTTGTTAGATTTGACAATAAAGGGAGCTGTTATCAAATACTTAATTTTTGACTGACCCTTTAGCCAAGGGTAGTTATTCTCATCAGTGTATAGTGGGGTTTGGGCATTTTCAGTGTCATGCCACAGCATACAGATGCTCAGTGTGCAGTGCAACACAAGGGTAACAATGGGAATGGTATAGAAGGAAGGCCCTGGCGATAGGTGATTTGCAGGAGGTGTCCCCTCTTCCTGAGTCTGTACCCTATGCTCCCTACGGTAACATCCTTATACGGGTCCTTCACCCTGTCTCTGTCTCTGAACTCACCCTGGCTAGTGAGAAGGCTGGCGAGAGCACTAGTCTCACTACTGTAATAATACAACACAAGCGAAGGGAGACAGACAGAGGGAAAATAGACAGGAAACCACTCCAAGCTCCTCCAATGCAGCTAAACACCACAGCTGCAATAGTTACGACTCCTCAGCTTCTTCTAGAGACTGGCTCCTTCCAAAATGGTCAGCATAAGAATGAAATTCTATAACCGGCATGACATGGGAAGACACGTGACTTTTTATAGCAATGGGGAGTGGTTACAAAGACCTGCACTTGAGATTAAGGCTACAAAGGACAGCCAGGTAGGAAAGAGTCCTTAACCCCTTCAGCACTAAAAGAAAAGAGATTCACTCAAATACAAGTTGTAGACCTGCAAACAATAAGACGCTGTGACTTAGTGGTCCCAGACTTTCCAGAGGTCTCTCCAGAGCAGGACACACTCATGATAGTGTTGTCATGAGTTTTGAAATTTGCTTTTCTTGAGATATTAAAATAAAAATAAATCTTTATTTTTATATAGCGCTAACATATTCCGCAGCGCTTCACATACATCAGGAACGCTGTCCCCATTGGGACTCACAATCTTAATTCCCTATTTGTATGTCTTTGGAGTGTGGGTTAACACTTTTTTCTTTCATTTACAGATCATTGCCTTGAAGACCGACCACGAATGCTAAGTAGTAAACAATGGGCAGCACTTACAAGCTCTTTTCTATTGATCTTGTAAGCGCTGTGTTTCAAGCTGGCCAGGATCGGCAAAACGCGCTCTTTCCTTTTAATCCCGGCCAGCTTCAGTGCAGTGCTTACAAGCTAGAAAGAAGTGGTGGTCTGTTTCCTAGACAACGAGCCTTAAACAAAAGTGTGAATATCTCAACAACGACTGATTATTTTAATAGACAGTAAATTGCAATAGTGCTTGTTTTTACAAGTACTATCAGACAATATGCATCTATGAAGATGAGAAAATCCCTTTAAGGAGAGCAGAGGGGTCTGCATTGTGGGATAATGATGCAAATTGGCCTTCTGCAAGAGCCAAAGCGACTCGCCTGCGCCACCTAGTGGAAGTAGCTAATACGCCAAGTAGTGATGCATGTATTAGGGTTGGACCTTGGCTTTGGCTGGATGTAATGTAAAGCTGCTTAGGATGGAATATATGCAGAGGGGGATACACTTGGACATGTTACATAGGCCTGGTCCCTGCTACATCTGCTTCTCCGGGTTTATTAACCAGTGGAGAGATGCTGCACTGTGTATTTGACAATGTTGCAGAAGGCGTCACTTTTAGATTCAAGGAATGAAGTGTTTTAAAATTCTCCGCACCCTTTTTTCCTGGAGCAGCGCGGACCAGGTGTTTCCTGCCGGTGCAGCGGAGTGACTAAGCTAAAGTTTTAATAAGTTCCAAAAAGTTACGTAAAAGTGTGTGCGCACTCCCTGAACGCTCCGGTACTTCACATTTATGTAAATAGAGATTACATTTAAAAGTTTTGCAACTTTCTTAAATCTGTTTAACATTTCTGCTTGCACTTATGTGAATGAGAACATTCTTGTTTACACCCAAAATCCCCCCCATACCGGATCGAATTCTCCGCACAGCTGTTTACAGTCTCTTTTCTGGCGCGGGGTCTCTGTTTTCCTCGCTGCAGTCGCTCTGTGATGCTGCGCTCTAATAGGCGTCGTTACATCATTTGACCTATAGTGCCGTACATGCGCTGTGATTCTTGGCGGATGAGCTGGAGGTCTTGATGCAGATGTGGCAGCCGGTCAACTCCACTCTAATACAAGTCCTATGTTTTCGTTTTAAGATATTAAAACCGTTTTACGTCACGGCGGATGTGAAATATTATTGTCATGTTGCCATCTGGTGGTGGTTTGTGGAAATGCAGATGGCATTTTTATTTCAGAGAATACTTTACAGGAGAACAGAGTATTGTGGAACCTCAGGCACCCCTTCATCCATCCATCTATTTATCTATCCATCTATCTTTTTATCTAGCCATCTCTCCATATAGCGATCCATCCATCCCACTGTCCATCCATCCCACTGTCCATCCATCCCACTGTCCATCCATCCCACTGTCCATCCATCCCACTGTCCATCCATCCCACTGTCCATCCATCCCACTGTCCATCCATCCCACTGTCCATCCATCCCACTGTCCATCCATCCCACTGTCCATCCATCCCACTGTCCATCCATCCCACTGTCCATCCATCCCACTGTCCATCCATCCCACTGTCCATCCACCCCACTGTCCATCCACCCCACTGTCCATCCACCCCACTGTCCATCCACCCCACTGTCCATCCACCCCACTGTCCATCCACCCCACTGTCCATCCACCCCACTGTCCATCCATCCCACTGTCCATCCATCCCACTGTCCATCCATCCCACGGTCCATCCATCCCACGGTCCATCCATCCCACGGTCCATCCATCCCACGGTCCATCCATCCCACGGTCCATGCATCCCACGGTCCATCCATCCCACGGTCCATCCATCCCACGGTCCATCCATCCCACGGTCCATCCATCCCACGGTCCATCCATTCATCTCACAGACCTGTCAACCATTATCTCTGCTGATTATTTAGAGGTGTGAATACTTTTTAAAAAATGATTGATCATTTTTCTGACCTCCGATTACACATCCATAGACATTAACCCTAGAACGCATACCTGGGGCCTGCTGGGTTACTTGTTTTCTATGGTTGATTTCTATAGTTGCGCGTTCTAGGGTTAATATTGAGTAACCCCCTTCCCTGCAGATATAATGCCTCCGCTCAACTGGGAAGGATTTTGGAGGCGTCTGTGGGAATTTTTGCCCCTTCGTCCAGAAGAGCATCTGTGAGAGGACACTGGTGTTGGGGGGAGATTGGGCTCACAATCTCCATTATAAGATGGGGCTGAGGTCCGCGCTCTGTGCAGCCGTCATCTTCTCTCCCTCCATGTCTGTATGGACCTTGTGCACTGTCATGGGGAACAGAAAAGGGCTTTACCCAAACTGTTCACACAAAACCAAAAGCTGCAATTGTTCACAATATCTTGTGCTGAAAGATTTCCCCTCAATGAGACTAAGAGGCCGCGGCCGACCCTGATAACAGTCTGAAGCATTATCCCCCTCCACCAAACTGTACACCAGGCACAATTCAGTCAGGGAGTAATGTCCTTCATTACCAAACTCAGACTCGTCCGTCAGACGCAGATAGACAAATCCGATCCATCACTGCACAAGAACACATCCTCCAGAGTCCAGTGGTGCCGGCTTTACACTGCTTTATCCGGCGCTCATCATTGTGCTTGGTAATATATGGCTCGGCATAGTGCTTGGCGGTGTACGGCTCAGCATTGTGCTTGGTGATGTACGGCTCGGCATTGCGCTTGGTGATGTACGGCTCGGCATTGTGCTTGGTGATGTATGGTTCGGCATTGTGCTTGGTGATGTATGGCTCGGCATTGTGCATGGTGATGTACGGCTCTGCATTGTGCTTGATGATGTACGGCTCGGCATAGTGCTTGGTGATGTACGGCTCGGCATTGTGCTTGGTGATGTACGGCTCGGCATTGTGCTTGGTGATGTACGGCTCTGCATTGTGCTTGATGATGTACGGCTCGGCATAGTGCTTGGTGATGTACGGCTCGGCATAGTGCTTGGTGATGTACGGCTCGGCATTGTGCTTGGTGATGTATGGCTCGGCATTGTGCTTGGTGATGTACGGCTCGGCATTGTGCTTGGTGATGTACGGCTCGGCATTGTGCTTGGTGATGTATGGCTCGGCATTGTGCTTGGTGATGTACGGCTCAGCATTGTGTTTGGTGATGTACGGCTCAGCATTGTGCTTGGTGATGTATGGCTCGGCATTGTGCTTGGTGATGTACGGCTCAGCATTGTGCTTGGTGATGTACGGCTCGGCATAGTGCTTGGTGATGTACGGCTCGGCATAGTGCTTGGTGATGTATGGCTCGGCATTGTGCTTGGTGATGTACGGCTCGGCATTGTGCTTGGTGATGTACGGCTTGGCATTGTGCTTGGTGATGTATGGCTCGGCATTGTGCTTGGTGATGTATGGCTCGGCATTGTGCTTGGTGATGTATGGCTCGGCATTGTGCTTGGTGATGTATGGCTCGGCATTGTGCTTGGTGATGTATGGCTCGGCATTGTGCTTGGTGATGTATGGCTCGGCATTGTGCTTGGTGATGTATGGCTCGGCATTGTGTTTGGTTATGTATGGCTCGGCATTGTGCTTGGTGATGTATGGCTCGGCATTGTGTTTGGTGATGTATGGCTCGGCATTGTGCTTGGTGATGTACGGCTCGGCATTGTGCTTGGTGATGTATGGCTCGGCATTGTGCTTGGGGATGTACGGCTCGGCATTGTGCTTGATGTACGGCTCGGCATTGTGCTTGGATATGTAGGGCTCGGTATTGCGCTTGGTTATGTATGGCTCGGCATTGCGCTTGGTTATGTACGGCTCAGCACGGAGCTGGGTGATGTACGGCTGCAATTGCTCGGCCATGAATCCCCCGGTGGGCGCAGTGTTTGTTCTGATGTTACCAGAGGAGGTCTGGACTCTGCAGTTATGGGGTCAGCAGAGCATAGTGATGTTTCTGCCCTCTGCTCCCCAGCACTCGGCCCCCATCTCTGTAACATTATGAGGTCTCCAATTTATGGCTGAGTTGCTGCGGTTCCTTCTACTTCTCACAGGTGATGGGGAAGAGTCAGGAGGAAGAAATGTCATGGCCGGACTTGTTACCCCAGTGGCTCCTATTACAGGATGCACTGGTATCAGTGAGCTCTGCAGCACCGGCCGCTCCGTCACCTTAGTAAAAGCAGATGGCAACATGGGTTCTGAAAGTTATACATTGGAGGGTATAGGCTGGGTGTTATACACTGGGTGCGAGGGGCCGGATGTTGTATATTGGGGGGACAAGGAGCTGAATAAGATACTCCTGTGTCTCTGATAAATGAATTCTTATTATTGTCACCGCTTCAGTCACCCCAGCTTTTCTATGTTTGTACTATGCACGCTCATGCTGCGAGGGTTCAGCGCACTCCGGTAATTCAGGAGTTAACATGCATATATCTTCTTGCACACAGTCGGTAATGATAAAGCAATCCATGTTGATCACACAGAGCTGTAAAGATTTATCCGCGGTCTCCGGAGCTGGATGCAGAGTGCAGCTTGTTATAGTTTCCCCATCTGTTGTCTAATTATTACACAGTGCAGAGGAAGGCGGAAGGAATTACTAATGAAGGACATGTCCTCTTCTGGCCACAAGATGGCAGCAGTGGCCCTCCAGATTGGAGCTGACTTATCAAGGGGGGGCTTTGTCCCAAGATTGTCTTTCTGTCTAAATTTCATTAGAAGCTACATTGTTTCTAGTTGTTCTGGTATTTTGATTAATTTGTTATTCTTCACTTATTTGTATATTTTCGGATGATATTGGATGTGAGGATAATTTGGAGAAGCCGGGTTCCAATGCAGAACCTACAACAGGGCCAGACGGGACCGAAAAGCGGCTTTGGGACACAAAATTCACCGATCCACATACAATAACTGTTGTCACCTAAATCGTAGAACATCGACAGGTCGTGCGGACTTTTACTTTACCTGTTACACCATTCACTTAAATGTGTTGGACAACCCCTTTAAATATGTAATCTGGAGTGACCATATAGAGAGAGAATAGACACCAGTTGAACACAGCTTGCGGACTGTTGTCTTCACCCCCCTCTCGGGCGGACTGTTGTCTTCACCCCCCCCGGCGGACTGTTGTCTTCACCCCCCTCTCGGGCGGACTGTTGTCTTCACCCCCCCCGGCGGACTGTTGTCTTCACCCCCGCCCCGGCTGACTGTTGTTTTCACCCCCCCCCCCGGCGGACTGTTGTCTTCACCCCCCCCCGGCGCGGACTGTTGTCTTCACCCCCCGCTCGGGCGGACTGTTGTCTTCACCCCCCGCTCGGGCGGACTGTTGTCTTCACCCCCCGCTCGGGCGGACTGTTGTCTTCACCCCCCGCTCGGGCGGACTGTTGTCTTCACCCCCCTCTCGGGCGGACTGTTGTCTTCACCCCCCTCTCGGGCGGACTGTTGTCTTCACCCCCCTCTCGGGCGGACTGTTGTCTTCACCCCCCTCTCGGGCGGACTGTTGTCTTCACCCCCCTCTCGGGCGGACTGTTGTCTTCACCCCCCTCTCGGGCGGACTGTTGTCTTCACCCCCCTCTCGGGCGGACTGTTGTCTTCACCCCCCTCTCGGGCGGACTGTTGTCTTCACCCCCCCCTCGGGCGGACTGTTGTCTTCACCCCCCCCTCGGGCGGACTGTTGTCTTCACCCCCCCCTCGGGCGGACTGTTGTCTTTCCCCCCCCCTCGGGCGGACTGTTGTCTTTCCCCCCCCCTCGGGCGGACTGTTGTCTTTTCCCCCTCGGGCAGACTATGGTCTTCCCATCGGGCTGCAGGTTGTCCAGATGAAGGCCAAAGGGTTGATCCTATCCGTCATAACAAGAGAAGTTGGTCGTTCCAAGTCTGTGATTTCAAAAATATTGCTTCTCTACAACAACACAAACTTTTTCAAGTCCCCCAAGAAGGCTGGTCGCTCTTGCAAGAGAGAAAAGGATAATGCGGAGAGTCTCCATGGGTAATCGTTTCAACACTGCAGCTGGAATTGCTCGCCATTTCAGCACTGAACAGAGTAAGGATCTGTCTCGTCATACAGTGTCACGACGTTTAAGAGCATTTGGACTGAAAGCCAACTCTGCGGTGACCAAGCCTCTCATTAGCAGAAATAATCAAAAGAAGTACACAGTTCATTTTAGCGATGAAACCAAGTTTAATTTATTTGGGTCTGATGGGAAACATTATGTTCGTCGACAAACTGGGGAAAGACTGAACCCAGTGTGTTAAGAAGTCAGTGAAAGGTGGTGGGGGAAGGGTCATGGTTTCAGGAGTTTTGGCTGGCTTTGCATATCCGCACACAAACCAGAAAGATGAGAAAGACAGGCTAGGTGGCCCACACAACAGCGGCCTACCGGGAATCTGCCCACTAGAGCAGATTAACAGTCCATGTGCCATGTATAATACTGGTGCCCTCTTGTGGCCAGTGGCTGTTGGTGCTCCTTCATTGTTTAAGAATGCTGGAGAACAGTGTTCAGCCACTTCTGGTCAATAGACAAGGACGGGAGCGGAGGTCAAACATATTCACCTCAATGCCATTGAAGATGTTCTCAGGGTCCAATGTCCCATTTTCAGGATTGCTGGGGGTCCCAGCAGTCAGACCCCCCAGCAATCAGAAAGTGATCCCCTATCCAATAAGAGAATGGTTATTTTGTAATTACTCAGTAGCACAAATCACTGTTGTCCTGATGTTTTGCAACAATGTATCAATGGTAAAATGTATTAACCTGGTTCCAATTGTAGCAATCTACTGCAAAAAGTATTGTCTGTATAGGTTTTTAGCCTGCGCCTGTAAACCAGATTATTCACATTCAATGCAAGCAAGCAGATATATTTAAAAAATAATGAAGAATTGAAACACTAAGTTTATAAAAATGTTACAAATTTACAAAAAAGTGTCAATGCTTCCTTAAGGCTGAAGAATCTGACATCTTTGTCAATGACAACAAGCAGAGATCCTGAAAATGGCAAATAAATAAATAAATGAAATCTAAAGTATATTAAAAAGTTTTAGAACTTTTCATTATTGAACAATTTGGCTTTGTTTGTATAAATCTGGCCAGCAGGGGGCAGCATGGAGCTCCCTTTATTTCATACACGATATTAAAATACAAATTAGCAACTCATCAACGTGAACCTCAGATCAACATTTATCTTCCCTCCCCGAGCAAAAAAGCAAAAACGTGAAATTACCTGATAGTATCAACATGATTGGTTATTACGGAGGGCGGTGTGTGCAGAATGCAGCGTGAGATCTGCCGCAGACCGTGGCCCGGACGGCGCGGTGTCTGTCGGCTGCGTCTTGATAATCTCATTAGTCCGTGGGCCTGGAACACAGGTAGCAATTTACCTGGTGTTGCGAACTCATTAGACATTAAATGTGCGCCCGACAGGAAGGAATAATCCGATTTGTCACCCTCGGCTGCACGTCTATACACAATAATTTGATTCATCTAATTAGAGTTTTTGTGGATTTCCTTTTCAGCAGAAGAATTTTTTTTTCTTCTGGAGACTCTTGCTGCAAATTCCTTACAAAATCCATTCAAGAAAATCTAATTTCATCTTTTCTATTTAACTAAAAAGTTAAATAAATTAGATATAATAAAATGTAAAAAAAAAGAATAAAGATAAATTAAAATCCAAAATTCCAGGAGTTTTCCTGGATGGATGTGTGTGTTTTTATATTTATATATATATATATATATATATATATATATATATATATATATATAT
>NC_134360.1:33336274-33401274 GCF_048569485.1 Anomaloglossus baeobatrachus | reverse complement strand
CACAAGGGGATTATAGTAACCCTGTTCTAAACCTACAACTTGACTCCTTCCTACCAACGGAGGTGATACCGCCTTAACGTAACTGGACGCCCCCGTTCCTCGGCGGCTATCCCTCACTTACCCTGATAATTCCCTACCATATAAGGACAAATGAGGATGCCTATGCAAAAACACTAAAATTATTGGTTGGCCTTGCAAACTCTACATAGGGGTTGTTTCCAAATCTTTCGGATCTGTTCGCCTCTGTTGTTGGTTTGCGCGGCTATGGTTGAATATACTCTGTACCTGAAATGCAAAATGTTCCCCATGAAATATTTTTTTTTCCCTATTTATCTGCCTCAGGGAAATGTCAGAACATTTAATTCCACCGATAACTTTTAATACATTTGCTGGTAATAAAAACCGAGTCATAAAACTTTTATTTTTGTTCTAGCATAATAGCGGAGAGAGTATAAACCTTTCCCTTAATATATACCCAATGTATGATGCTTTTATGGCCGCTCTACATCATCGCTAAATGACTTGTCAAGAGTCAAAGGTGAATTATACGGCGGTCGTGACTATGAGGCCTATGTGACCGGTCCTGAGAGAGGCCCAGAGTCCTGCCCTGCGAGGATATCTTCTGTGCGTCTTTAGATGGGTTATTTTGATGGTTCACAAAATATTGCTACATTTAGGTAAATCTAGTTGATAAATCATAGAGAACACTCTAGTAACCATTAGAAAAAAAACAACAAAGCATTCTAGTAGGAAGAATCAGAGGCATTCTGATAACATTAGGTAAAAGGGTATACTAAGGCCATTCATAAGAAAAGGGCAAAACAAAGCAGTAGGCACTCTAGTATCCTTTTATACAACTTTCTAGTAACCAACATACAAGACACAGAGCACTCTAGTAACAACAATAAAGTGCATTCTAGTACCTTTTATAAAACAAGTGCCTTCTAGTAACCGCCATACAAGAAACACAGCATTCTAGTAACCTCCAAAAAGACACAGCACTCTAGTAACCTCCAAAAAGACAGCATTCTAGTAACCTCCAAAAAGACACAGCATTCTAGTAACCTCCAAAAAGACAGCATTCTAGTAACCTCCAAAAAGATACAGCATTCTAGTAACCTCCAAAAAGATACAGCACAGCATTCTAGTAATCTCCAAAAAGACACAGCATTCTAGTAACAACAATATAGTTCATTCTAGTAACCTTTATAGAACAAGAGTACTCTAGCAACAGCCATACAAGAGACACTCTAGTAACCTCTTCTATACAAGACATAGCATACTGTTGTAATCTCCATATAATACGCAGAGCACTCTAGTACCAGCAATAAAGTGCATTCTAGTAACCTTTATACAGCAAAAGCACTCTAGTAACCTCCATACAAGAAACGGAGCACTCTTGTAACCTCCAAATACACCCAACGCTCTAGTAACAATAAAATGCTTTCTAGTGCGTTTTATATAATGAGCCCTCTAGTAACCTCCATACAAGACAGAGCACTCTATTACCCTCCATGTAAGACACAGAGCACTCTGGTAACCTCCAAAAAGACACAAAGCATTCTAGTAACAACAATAAAGTGCATACTACTAACCTTCATAGAACGAGAGAACTCTAGCAACTGCCATACAAGACACACTCTAGCAACATCTATACAAGACTTTGAGCACTCTTGTAACCGCCATATATTACACAGAGCACTCTAGTAACAGCAATAAAGTTCATTCTAGTTATCTTTATATAACGAGCGCATGAAAAAAGATCCTTCTTGTAACCTATTTTCAAGAAGAGGTGCACTCAAGCAATAATGGTTTTATTTTCTTTTTCTTTTAAACAAAGGATACAGTAACCTCAATGCTAACTTGAGTGCACTCTAGTAAATGATTATGTAACGCTTCCTCTTAAACGTAACATTGACCTGGAACATATACATCTTGGTCGTTAAAGGTTCTCTATAGAAGCCGATGTGTCGATGTGTTGGGAGTCTGCTATTGATTTTGCCGTGCGGCTGAGCAATGCATGAAGTGTTATTATAGGAGTTAGCGGCCGGGGTGATATACACAGATGGATCGGAGCAAGTGACACGCACTCTGTAAACTCAATTTTATTTTTATTGCTTGTTTGGGATCAATGTCTTCTAAAGGTCCGACTCTGTTTATGTACAGATCTATTTCTTCAACATGCACTTATCTGAGCAAAGTAAACCCAGGAGATTTCCAGTACCCACAGTGATGTATAAAACATGTGTGTGTGTGTATGTGTATATGTGTATGTGTATGTGTGTGTGTGTGTATGTGTATATATATATATACATAGATTTTATATATATTTTATAATATATGTATATGGACAAATGCATTTATAGATATGAGATATTAGATAACTATTATACTTAATGAAAATATAAACTCACTTTATTTTTTGTTCCCATTATTCATGATCTAAACTCTTAAAGATCTAGGACTTTTTCTCTCAAATATTGTCCACAAATTCGTCTACATCTGTTAGTGATTGCTTCTCCTTTGCCAAGATAATCCATCCCTCTCACAGGTGCGGCATATCAAGATGTTCATTAGACAACATGATTATTGCACAGGTGCTCCTTACGCTGACCACAATAAAAGGCCGCTCTAAAATGTGCAGTTTTACAGTATTGATGGGTCCAGGGAGGATCAGAAAATCAATCAGTATCTGGTGTGACCACCATTAGCCAGTCACATTTTAGAGTGGCCTTTTATTGTGGCCAGCCTATGGCGGACCTGTGCAATAATCATGCTGTCTAATCAGCATCTTGATATGCCGCAACTCTGAGATGGATGTCTTGTCTCGGCACTTCACTTACTAACACAGATTTAGACAGATTTGTGAACAATATTTTAGAGAAAAAGGCCTTTTGTGCACAGTGAAAAACTTAGATCTTTTAGTTCAGCTCATGAAAAATGGGAGCAAAAACAAAACTGTTTAGATTTTTGTTCAGGATAGATGGATGGTTGGATGGGTAGATGGATGGGTAGATGGGTAGATGGATGGTTGGATGGGTAGATGGATGGTTGGATGGGTAGATGGAAGGTTGGATGGGTAGATGGATGGTTGGATGGGTAGATGGATGGTTGGATGGGTAGATGGAAGGTTGGATGGGTAGATGGATGGTTGGATGGGTAGATGGAAGGTTGGATGGGTAGATGGAAGGTTGGATGGGTAGATGGATGGTTGGATGGGTAGATGGATGGTTGGATGGGTAGATGGATGGTTGGATGGGTAGATGGAAGGTTGGATGGGTAGATGGATGGTTGGATGGGTAGATGGATGGCTGGATGGGTAGATGGATGGTTGGATGGGTAGATGGATGGCTGGATGGGTAGATGGATGGTTGGATGGGTAGATGGATGGTTGGATGGGTAGATGGATGGTTGGATGGGTAGATGGATGGTTGGATGGGTAGATGGATGGCTGGATGGGTAGATGGATGGTCGGATGGGTAGATGGATGGTCGGATGGGTAGATGGATGGTCGGATGGGTAGATGGATGGTCGGATGGATGGATGGTCGGATGGATGGCTCGCTAGATGGTCGGATGGATGGATGGATGGTTGGATGGATGGCTCACTATATGGTCGGATGGATGGTTGGATGGATGAATGAATGGTTGGATGGATGCATAGATGAATGGTTGGATGGATGGATAGATGAATGGTTAGATGGATGGATAGATAGATGAATGGTTGGATGGATGGATGGTCGGATGGATGGATGGATGGATGGATGGTCGGATGGATGGATGGTCGGATGGATGGATGGATGGTCGGATGGATGGATGGATGGTCGGATGGATGGATGGTCGGATGGATGTTTGGATGGATGAATGGTTGGTCGGATGGATGGATGAATGGTTGGTCGGATACATGGATAGTCAGATAGATGGTCGGATGGATGATTGGATAGATGGATAGTCGGATGGATGGATAGATGGAAGGTCAGATGAAGCGATGGATGGATATACATAGTTTTTACTTTCCTAAAAATATTATCGTGTGGACCTTACATGCTGGGACCACAGGCCGGTGCCCCCGTTGCTCAGGATCCTGCCCCTTTACATGCTGGGACCACAGGCCGGTGCCCCCGTTGCTCAGGATCCTGCCCCTTTACATGCTGGGACCACAGTCTGGTGCCCACGTTGCTCAGGATCCTGCCCCTTTACATGCTGGGACCACAGGCCGGTGCCCCCGTTGCTCAGGATCCTGCCCCTTTACATGCTGGGACCACAGGCCGGTGCCCCCGTTGCTCAGGATCCTGCCCCTTTACATGCTGGGACCACAGTCTGGTGCCCCCGTTGCTCAGGATCCTGCCCCTTTACATGCTGGGACCACAGTCCGGTGCCCACGTTGCTCAGGATCCTGCCCCTTTACATGCTGGGACCACAGGCCGGTGCCCACGTTGCTCAGGATCCTGCCCCTTTACATGCTGGGACCACATGCCGGTGCCCACGTTGCTCAGGATCCTGCCCCTTTACATGCTGGGACCACAGGCCGGTGCCCACGTTGCTCAGGATCCTGCCCCTTTACATGCTGGGACCACAGGCCGGTGCCCACGTTGCTCAGGATCCTGCCCCTTTACATGCTGGGACCACAGGCCGGTGCCCACGTTGCTCAGGATCCTGCCCCTTTACATGCTGGGACCACAGGCCGGTGCCCTTGTTGCCCAGAAGCCAGCCTCGCTGCAGAGTGCTCGCTCCATTCACCCAAAACAAGAGACCACATCTTGCCCGCTAATAGCGCCATTACCATATGACATAAAGAAGATTTAGTGGTGTCCACCTCGGGGCTGACAGGCTCTATTAAAAGCAGACGTGATAAAACCGCTTGCGTAGAAAATGTTGGTGTTCCCGATGCTGCAATGCTCAGTGGGGCTGTAATGTAGCAAAAAAAAAGAAAAAGCAGCCGCCTTCAAGACATGCACGGCCATATTAATACAGACAAGTCATTTTGGGAGTAGAGGGCAGATGGGCTTATAAAAGTTAGTGCAATTTTCCGCTTTGCACCAATATCATTAAGAGACAAAGAGGACAATTTGTCAATGTCTCAGCTGCAGGAGAGAAGTGAAAACATTCCCATCCATATAATCCGCTCTCAGCCCCTGTCTGTCCTTTCATGTCGCAGGGCTGGGGGGGCGTGATAATTTCTGCAGATGCAGAGGAACGGGCTTTATATTGGCCTCATAATACCTGCTTTATTTTTAATTATAAAAGCATTTGGATTTCATTATGTCAAATCTAATAATCTCCATTCCACAAGTTCAGCACCTTTCATTTCCTTACAACCTTTCAGCAATTTTTGGATGAAATTGACATTTTTAGCTTCTATTATATTTAACCCCACAATCACTGTGCCCTAAAAAAAAATATCCAATCACAACTAAAGGTAGTTTTTATGGTTCTGATTTATATCCTACAATTCTATCCTTTAGCCCATCCCCCAATATAGAATTGGACTTACCTTGGTGTTGACCCATATAGATAGAGCTTTACCTCCACAGGGTAGCTCCTTTTATGAAGGTTTAATGAGGTGAGAGTAGTAAAGCTCACAAAATGTTTAAATCCTTGATTATTAGAATTGTTAAGCTCCGCCCCTGCTTTGCCAAGGACCGCCCCTGAGGTGCTTGATAAAGGCTTTTTTTATGATAGTTGAGGGAAATCTCCCTTTTTGTACTCCTAAGACAGTAATATATTAAAGACCCCTATACACCATAGGCAGATGTTGGATAAATATTTTCCCGGCTACCCCCATATACAGGAATACTGGACTCTGACAAGCATTCCTGTGTTCATGTGAAAGTTGCTGCCAGACATCCCTGGCAGCAGCTCATCTCCAGAGAAAATTCAAGAGGCTCGATTTTTCTCTTTGCTCGGTGAGTCAAGAGGCTTCCATATGTGCCGCCCCCATGGGAGCAGCCGAGCTGCTCAGATCCGGGTTCGCTGTGGCTCGAGGGTCTCTGGACCCGGGGTCGTGCAGCAACTCCAATGAAGGGGGTATTTACAGGGGAGTTAATAAATAAATAAATATATATATATATATATATATATAATATAATATAATATAATATAATATAATATAATATAAATATATATATATAATATAATATAAATATATATATATAATATAATATATATATATATATATATATATATATATATATAAATATAATATTATATATATATATATATATATATATATATATATATATATATATATATATATATATATATATATATATATATATATATATATAATAGTTCGTGACGCCACCCGTGGGGTACCGTAATTTGGGGAGTACCGCTGCTGCCGTTGGGAGTACCCGGGGTGATGAAGTGGGGCAGCAAGGTGTCGTAGCCCTCCGCGGGTAGGGGGGATGCCGTGGGATGAAAAAGTCACTCTTGTACTCTCAGTAAATAAGGGGACGCTGACAACCGGGTAAATCAACTCTCTGGGTGCCGCTGCCGCTGAAGGGAGCTCGTCCGGGTCTCGTCCCCGATAGTGTTACCTGGTGATCCGTGACCTGCCTCCTGGCACTAAGTTTAACTTCAACGTGGTGGCCCAGTAGTCTGGAACTTGCCGGGCCCCGCTCCCCACTGTGGCTAAGTATAGGAGCCTGCTCTCAGGACTCACGCTTGGGATTTTGTGGACCGTTTTGGATTGGAAAGTCCTATCCCCCTCGTTGTGATAATGCCCCGATTCTGGAGAGGGTGGGAACAGATCATAAAGGCTCCGTTCTCCTCAGGTGAATTGTCGGGTTGCCTGAAGCTATTCCCCAACCTAGGGTCTGTATACCCAAACGCGCCTTCGGTCCCGGACCGGTGACAGTGCTAGGCTGCCGGCTGTCCTACTCGATAGGTCCAGGCCCCTTGCCACAATCCCCTGCGACCGGGGGTCCGACTCCTCTAGGCCCAGACCACCGTCTGTAACCTAGACAGCTTCTCCAAGAGCCACCGCTCCCGAACTCCTCTCACTACTGACTACACTCCTCACCTTCCCTCCCTGACCTCCCAGGTGGGCGACTCTATTCCACTCAAGCCGACCACTGGTGTGTCTGGTGGGTGTGGTGCAGGGTGTATCTAGGATTTGATTTACTGTTGGAGGCAACACCATAAGATAGGGACCCAGAACCATGAGGAACTTGGAATACCGCACAGAAGGGCAGTTTGCGCAATACCCTGTGACCACCTGATAGTCCAGGGGCGTCACACATACACACTAGATGTTTGGACAATTCTGCCGATTTATCAGGGAGTTCAGATGACTTTTTAGACTTTGAAAATTGGAGCTGTTGGCAGGTTTGTAGTTGGGAAACTCCATATAGGTCCAAACTTCTCAGGAAGTCTTCTGGTATATGCAAAAAAGGAAAAACATGTATTTGTCATAAAGCCCACAAGGCCCTTGTTGGATGGAACCCAGCTCAAGTTTTTTTCCAATTGTCTAAAGAAAACACAATTTTTTTTGCACCATTTCCAGATAAGATAAGTAAAAATTTGATGTGTGAACATATATAGGATCCCTCATGTATCCCATTGGAGTTTAAACTTTGGGGGGTACCGGAAATTAAGGAGATTTCAGTATGAAGTTTACTTTGGCTCCCCCTGGAGAACGGAAACGGTATCATTTGTGCTGAGTGATACTGGTACCTGATCTGCGTGTGAGAGCTGCAGAGCAATACAGCTGGAAATAGTGAGGGACCTGACAGCGACGCAGATCTCTGAGTGAGAGCCCATCCACCATCAGCACTTGCCAACTGAAATTGTTTGGGGTCTGGCGAGTGTTTTGTTGTTTTTTTGTTTTTATTGGGGGTGTCTGCTTTCTTTTATGAAGTCTGTATTCTCTAACTTTTTTAGCTGCTTTTTTATGGAACCACAACTAGGGCTTATTTTGGAGTAGGGCTTATATTTTAAGCATACTGAAAGCCCCCAAAATCCTACTAGGGCTTATTTTCAGGGCAGGTCTTATTTTGGAGCAGTCAGGATAGATCTTTTCAGGAGGAATGAAAGCTATCTCACTAGTGCTATCTAAACCTTTTAATGAGCCTTGCCTAAGGACTATAGCGGTATTAAAGGGCTCGTCCAGGACATTGATACCCCATCCAAATTACCCGCTAAGGCTACGTTCACACATCAGTTTATTTTCCATCAGGCACAATAAAAAAAAAACGGATTTGGCGCCGGATCCGTTTTATCCCATTGATTTGTATTAGCGCCGGATTGTGCCTGACGTCCTTGCGATGCATCCGGCTTTTGACGGATCCGGCGTAATTACTCAATGCGGCGGCCGGATGGAACGTCTCATTGAACGTTTTTTTGTCTTGGATCCGGCGCGATTTACAATGGAAGCCTATGGACGCCGGATCCTGCGCGATGCGGCAACAAAATCGGATGCGGCCGACACCATCAAACCATAACAATCCATTATAGTAGGAAACATCTGTCCATGTGATTTTTTTACCTTAATGGCCTCCTGGGCTATGGGGGAAATCCACAGTCTTTGCTGTTCATATATATTCATGCCAATGGAACAGCTGCTGAAGAACATCTTAAAATCTGGAAGCCTTGACCCTCAGCCCTGGGCATCCCAGAAGTCTGTGCAGCAGATGGAGCGTCCGTCCTACAAGCTGTCCTGACTATTTGATCTTGTACCCAGATATACGTGGTGACAGCTTGCCCGGATATCTGAGCCTATGGGCTTTTCACTTTGAAATCCATTAACCCAGTTATGAAGTTCCTCGATTTTCTTGCTTTGGCTTTTTACATGTGCCATTAAATAAGGATGTTTTCCTTTCCCCTTAAGGAGAATTTTCACCTTTTTATAAAGTTTATTTTTTAGGTCCAACTTGACATTCTGAGTAATTATTTAATATATCTTTATAGTGTTTATAGTTCCAGATCCCCAAAATAAACATAGTTGAATAAGAATTGGACTTCCAGTAGCCACCACTAGGGGGAGCTTATGAGATAACTGTAGACTAATTACTTTTGGACTAAGCTCTCCCTAGTGTTGACTGCAGGTAGCAATAATTTTTAGTTTTGTAAATGAAAATAGTCTGTCACCACTAGGGGGAGCTGATGAGATTACCGTATACTCATTACTTTTTGACTGAGCTCCTCCTAGTGGTGACTACAGGTAGCAATAACTTTATCAATGAACACTGTATGTCACCACTAGGGGGAGCTTATGCGATTACTGTAGACTAATTACTTTTGGACTAAGCTCTCCCTAGTGTTGACTGCAGGTAGCAATAATTTTTAGTTTTGTAAATGAAAATAGTCTGTCACCACTAGGGGGAGCTGATGAGATTACCGTATACTCATTACTTTTTGACTGAGCTCCTCCTAGTGGTGACTACAGGTAGCAATAACTTTATCAATGAACACTGTATGTCACCACTAGGGGGAGCTTATGCGATTACTGTAGACTAATTACTTTTGGACTAAGCTCCCCCTAGTGGTGGCTACAGGTAGCAATAATTTTATGAATAAACACAGTGTATGTCCCCACTAGGGGGAGCTTATTAGTTTACTGCAGACTAATTACTTTTAGACTAGGCTCCCCCTAGTGGTGACTGCAGGTAACAATAATTTTATCAATGAACACAGTGTATGTCCCCACTAGGGGGAACTTGTGAGCTTACTGTAGACTAATTACTTTTGGACTAAGCTCCCCCTAGTGGTGACTACAAGTAGCAATAATTTTATTAGTGAACACAGTCTGTCACCACTATGGGGATCTTATCAGCTTACTGCAGACTAAGCTCCCCCTAGTGGTGACTGCATGTAGCAATAATTTTTTTTATCAATGAACACAGTGCACGTCACCCCTAGAGGGAGCTTATGAGTTTATGGTACTCATTACCAATTACTTTTGGACTAAGCTCCCCCTAGTGATAACTGCAGGTAGCAATAATTTTATAAATTAACAGTTTGTCACCACTAGGGGGAGCTAATGAGCTTATTGTAGTCTAATTACTTTTGGAGTAAGCGCCCTCTAGTGGTGACTAGAAGTAGCAATAATTTTATGTATAAACAGTCTATGTAGACTTTGTAGAGGATCTTTGTGTCAGAAAATGAGTGTCATCATCTAAACACGGCACCTTTCTGGAACAGCGCCACCCCTGACCATGGGTTGTATCTGGTATTGCAACTCAGCCATATTGTAGTAAATGGTGCTGAGCTGCAATACCAGACACAATCCATAGTGAGTGGGGGCGCTGATTCTGAAACAACAAGCCTTGTTTTTCTAATTCACAACAATCCCTTTAGGGGTTAAATGACGGCAGCTGTCTGTCAGCTCGACACAATGTCCCCTGTCTGGTATTGTGCAGAGTCCTCAATAAGTGGACAGGGCTGGTATACGGGGCTCGTTTAATGGCCTCCCGGATAGCGGAGCTCAACAATAATGAGCATCTGATCAATGCACTTATCATAAATGAGGTTTAGATTTGCGGGAAATTGCCGGCCAATACGGCGTAAGTGCAGACGATAGCGGCCCACCCCAACAATACGGCGTAAGTGCAGACGATAGCGGCCCACCCCAACAATACGGCGTAAGTGCAGACGATAGCGGCCCACCCCAACAATACGGCGTAAGTGCAGACGATAGCGGCCCACCCCAACAATACGGCGACCTGGCAATCCTCATTACCTGTCCTCATTGTATGAGACGAGGAAGGAACGTGATGAATATAATTCGCGGTACGACATGTAACGACGCGGGTAATTACCGGGATGTGCGGGGGGTATAATTGTGTTTCTGTGTTGGATGATTTTCAGCGGTTACGCATTTTTGGCGCAGCGTGGCGGCTAAAGAAATGAATTTATCAATAATATTGATCCAGGGGGAATCTATGTTTATATCAGGACAGGGCGATCAGAGAGTTATAGGCATACATCAAATATTAACATGCATCCGAAAGAGATTGTGCCGTGAGCGGCAGAGATGTGTGATGGAAGAATGAAGGGCAAAGAGAGAGAGGGCAGTGCCCCCCCTTAGGCAGAGGGCAGTGCCCCCCCTTAGGCAGAGAGCAGCGCCCCCCCCCTTAGGCAGAGAGCAGCGCCCCCCCCTTAGACAGAGAGCAGCGCCCCCCCCTTAGGCAGAGAGCAGCGCCCCCCTTAGGCAGAGAGCAGCGCCCCCCTTAGGCAGAGAGCAGCGCCCCCCTTAGGCAGAGAGCAGCGCCCCCTCTAGGCACAGAGCAGCGCCCCCCCCCCCCCCCCTAGGCAGAGAGCAGCGCCCCCCCAGGCAGCAGCTCCCCCCCCTAGGCAGAGGGCAGCGTTCTCCCCCAGGCAGCAGCCCCCTTCCTAGGCATAGGGCAGCGTTCTCCCCCTAGGCAGAGGGCAGCGCCCCCCCTAGGCAGAGAGCAGCGCCTCATAACATAGGAAATAAGCAGACTGCAGAAAGATAGCCAGGGCTGCAAATAGTAATTATATAAAAAACACATTGTGATATCCAAACATAGAAAACTGATACCTCAGCTGCTGCAGAACATCATAATATACCACAGCTGCTGCAGAACATCATAATATACCACAGCTGCTGCAGAACATCATAATATACCACAGCTGCTGCAGAACATCATAATATATCACAGCTGCTGCAGAACATCATAATATATCACAGCTGCTGCAGAACATCATAATATATCACAGCTGCTGCAGAACATCATAATATATCACAGCTGCTGCAGAACATCATAATATATCACAGCTGCTGCAGAACATCATAATATATCACAGCTGCTGCAGAACATCATAATATATCACAGCTGCTGCAGAACATCATAATATATCACAGCTGCTGGAGAAGATAGCACAACTCAACTGATGTCAAACATTATATTAAATACCTGAGCTGCTGTAGAACATCATAGTACACCTGAGCTGCTGCAGAACATCATAGTACACCTGAGCTGCTGTAGAACATCATAGTACACCTGAGCTGCTGCAGAACATCATAGTACACCTGAGCTGCTGCAGAACATCATAGTACACCTGAGCTGCTGCAGAACATCATAGTACACCTGAGCTGCTGCAGAACATCATGATAAACCCCTCAGCTGCTGCAGAACATTATAATATACCTCAGCTGCTGCAGAACATTATAATACACCTCAGCTGCTGCAGAACATTATAATACACCTCAGCTGCTGCAGAACATTATAATACACCTCAGCTGCTGCAGAACATTATAATACACCTCAGCTGCTGCAGAACATTATAATACACCTCAGCTGCTGCAGAACATTATAATATACCTCAGCTTTTGCAGAACATTATAATACACCTCAGCTGCTGCAGAACATTATAATACACCTCAGCTGCTGCAGAACATTATAATACACCTCAGCTGCTGCAGAACATTATAATACACCTCAGCTGCTCCAGAACATTATAATACACCTCAGCTGCTGCAGAACATAATACACCTCAGCTGCTGCAGAACATAATACACCTCAGCTGCTGCAGAACATTATAATACACCTCAGCTGCTGCAGAACATTATAATACACCTCAGCTGCTGCAGAACATTATAATACACCTCAGCTGCTGCAAAACATAATACACCTCAGCTGCTGCAAAACATTATAATATACCTCAGCTGCTGCAGAACATTATAATACACCTCAGCTGCTGCAGAACATTATAATATACCTCAGCTTTTGCAGAACATTATAATACACCTCAGCTGCTGCAAAACATTATAATATACCTCAGCTGCTGCAGAACATTATAATACACCTCAGCTGCTGCAGAACATTATAATACACCTCAGCTGCTGCAGAACATTATAATACACCTCAGCTGCTGCAGAACATTATAATACACCTCAGCTGCTGCAAAACATTATAATACACCTCAGCTGCTTCAAAACATTATAATATACCTCAGCTGCTGCAGAACATTATAATACACCTCAGCTGCTGCAAAACATTATAATATACCTCAGCTGCTGCAGAACATTATAATACACCTCAGCTGCTGCAGAACACTATAATACACATCAGCTTCTGCAGAACATTATAATACACCTCAGCTGCTGCAGAACACTATAATACACATCAGCTGCTGCAGAACATTATAATATACCTCAGCTGCTGCAGAACATTATAATACACCTCAGCTGCTGCAGAACATTATAATACACCTCAGCTGCTGCAAAACATTATAATATACCTCAGCTGCTGCAGAACATTATAATACACCTCAGCTGCTGCAGAACATTATAATACACCTCAGCTGCTGCAGAACATTATAATACACCTCAGCTGCTGCAGAACATTATAATATACCTCAGCTGCTGCAGAACATTATAATACACCTCAGCTGCTGCAGAACACTATAATACACATCAGCTGCTGCAGAACATTATAATACACCTCAGCTGCTGCAGAACACTATAATACACATCAGCTGCTGCAGAACATTATAATATACCTCAGCTGCTGCAGAACATTATAATATACCTCAGCTGCTGCAGAACATTATAATACACCTCAGCTGCTGCAGAACATTATAATATACCTCAGCTGCTGCAGAACATTATAATACACCTCAGCTGCTCCAGAACATTATAATACACCTCAGCTGCTGCAGAATATTATAATACACCTCAGCTGCTGCAGAACATTATAATACACCTCAGCTGCTGCAGAACATTATAATACACCTCAGCTGCTGCAGAACATTATAATACACCTCAGCTGCTCCAGAACATTATAATATACCTCAGCTGCTGCAGAACATTATAATACACCTCAGCTGCTGCAGAACATTATAATACACCTCAGCTGCTGCAGAACATTATAATACACCTCAGCTGCTGCAGAACATTATAATACACCTCAGCTGCTGCAGAACATTATAATATACCTCAGCTGCTGCAGAACATTATAATACACCTCAGCTGCTCCAGAACATTATAATACACCTCAGCTGCTGCAGAACATTATAATATACCTCAGCTGCTGCAGAACATTATAATACACCTCAGCTGCTGCAGAACATTATAATACACCTCAGCTTCTGCAGAACATTATAATACACCTCAGCTGCTCCAGAACATTATAATACACCTCAGCTGCTGCAGAACATTATAATACACCTCAGCTGCTGCAGAACATTATAATACACCTCAGCTGCTGCAGAACATTATAATACACCTCAGCTGCTGCAGAACATTATAATACACCTCAGCTGCTGCAGAAGACTATAATACACCTCAGCTGCTGCAGAACACTATAATACACATCAGCTGCTGCAGAACATTATAATACACCTCAGCTGCTGCAGAACATTATAATACACCTCAGCTGCTGCAGAACATTATAATACACCTCAGCTGCTGCAGAACATTATAATACACCTCAGCTGCTGCAGAACATTATAATACACCTCAGCTGCTGCAGAACATTATAATACACCTCAGCTGCTGCAGAACATTATAATACACCTCAGCTGCTGCAGAACATTATAATACACCTCAGCTGCTGCAGAACATTATAATACACCTCAGCTGCTGCAGAACATTATAATACACCTCAGCTGCTGCAGAACATTATAATACACCTCAGCTGCTCCAGAACATTATAATACACCTCAGCTGCTGCAGAACATTATAATACACCTCAGCTGCTGCAGAACATTATAATACACCTCAGCTGCTGCAGAACATTATAATACACCTCAGCTGCTGCAGAAGACTATAATACACCTCAGCTGCTGCAGAACATTATAATACACCTCAGCTGCTGCAGAACATTATAATACACCTCAGCTGCTGCAGAACATTATAATACACCTCAGCTGCTGCAGAACATTATAATACACCTCAGCTGCTGCAGAACATTATAATACACCTCGGCTGCTCCAGAACATTATAATACACCTCAGCTGCTGCAGAACATTATAATACACCTCAGCTGCTGCAGAACATTATAATACACCTCAGCTGCTGCAGAACATTATAATACACCTCAGCTGCTGCAGAACATTATAATACACCTCAGCTGCTCCAGAACATTATAATACACCTCAGCTGCTGCAGAACATTATAATACACCTCAGCTGCTGCAGAACATTATAATACACCTCAGCTGCTGCAGAACATTATAATACACCTCAGCTGCTCCAGAACATTATAATACACCTCAGCTGCTGCAGAACATTATAATACACCTCAGCTGCTGCAGAACATTATAATACACCTCAGCTGCTGCAGAACATTATAATACACCTCAGCTGCTGCAGAAGACTATAATACACCTCAGCTGCTGCAGAACATTATAATACACCTCAGCTGCTGCAGAACATTATAATACACCTCAGCTGCTGCAGAACATTATAATACACCTCAGCTGCTGCAGAACACTATAATACACCTCAGCTGCTGCAGAACATTATAATACACCTCAGCTGCTGCAGAACATTTTAGATATAATACACCTCACCTGCTGCGGAATATCATAATACAAATCTCAGCTGCTGCAGAACATCACAATACACCTCAGCTGCTGCAGAACAGCACAATACACACACTTCAGCTGCTGTAGGACATAGTACATATCGCAGCTGCTGCAGAACCTCATTCCAGTCTCATGTTATCTGCAGCTCATCACTTTTCCATTTCCAGGGTAGATTTCCGCCTGGACAGAATGAAGTCAAACACTGGCTGCAGCCGAAACAGGACACAAGTCCCGTCACTCTCTGACAACGGCACTGACCTATCCGGATCGCCGCCGCTGCAGTGGATTAATATAAATGGCTTTTATTTTTTTATGGGGTCCACAATGGTTCATCCGAGATTCTCCAGTAATGGACATCCCCTTTTTAAGAAGTTGAGAATATCCCTTTCAAGGAAATTGCCATTACAAATATTCTTGTTCAGAAACAGCGCCACCCTTGTCCGCAGGCTGTGCTTGGTATTGCAGCTCAGCTCGTTTTCAAATTAATAAGCCAGAGCTGCAATACCAAGCACAGCCTATGGGTCGGAGTGGCGCTGTTTCCTTCCTCAGGTACAGATGTAAATATGTAGCTGTTTCCAATGAATCAATGAGGATCGGGCGATGTCACATAAGTTACATTGTAATTCCAGGGATAGAAGGGGCTCGGACCCTTAATACGGCCATTAAGTCCCCTATAATGAAGATTGAGCCCTTAATAATGACAAGTGTTACCACTGTACATTGAATCATTGGTAAATCGATTAGCCGCTCTCCCCCGCGTGTCTGACCCGTGGAAAACCGCGCTCCGCCGTGCAGCCGCTGCAATCACAGATTGATAGATGGGGCCGCGGGACGGGAGCAATTGAGTTATTGGATTTGCCGAGCGCCCAAATGAGATTTGTATCGTCTTGGCCATATGTTGTTTGGGGGCACCGAGAAGGTCATTAGTGGGCAAGAAGGGGACAGGAGATGGCCGCGTGTGATTTCCTACAAGGATAGTCAATTAAAACTAATCGCCTGGGCTGATGCCGAGCGGCAGGATCCCCGAGGCCTACTAAAATGGACTGTCCGTCCTCCGCAAGTGAACGTCTGCACTCCGCCCGCGGCTCTTTGGCCTGTGACTAATGGCTATTGTGAGTGTGGCACCCTTATACCCCCTCATCATGAAATTACACAAGAAAATAAAGCAATTTTGCAAACTGTTCCCATGCCATTTTGGGTATACAGCTCCCATGCTGAGCTATGTGTCCCTGTGGTTACAGACTGCAGCTTTATGCCTTTATTTCCACCTTTGTAACCCCTTATTTTGCTCTATTGCATTTCAAATGCATCTATAAACGTAATAAAGCAACTTTGCCACTGGTTTTGATTAGCTGTGTCCCACGCCGTTTTGTGTATACAGCTCCTATGCAGACCTATGTGGTTAGAGGCTATATTAGTTACCTAGTCTTACTTTGCAATCACATCTCTAGCTCCAATGCCGTATTCTGTATCCAGCTCCTATGCAGACCTATGTGGTTACAGGCTGTAGTTACCTAGTCTACCTTTTGCAACCACTTCTCTAGCTCTCATGCCGTTTTGAGTATACAGCTTCTATTATAATAATAATAATAATTTTATTCATTTATATAGCGCTATTAATTCCACAGCGCTTTACATACATTTGCAACACTGTCCCCATTGGGGCTCACAATCTAGAGTCCCTATCTGTATGTCTTTGGAGTGTGGGAGGAAACCGGAGTACCCGGAGGAAACCCACGCAAACACGGGGAGAACATACAAACTCCTTGCAGATGGTGTCCTTGGTGGGATTTGAACCCAGGACCCCAGCGCTGCAAGTCTGCAGTGCTAACCACTGAGCCACCGTGCCGCCCACTTATCAATTATTATCTATTAATTATTTTTATCTATTATCTATTATTCTTCGATTTACCATTTTCTGTATACAGCTCCTATGCAGACCTATGCTATAGTTATCTAGTCTAGCTTTGCAACCACATCTCTAGCTCCCACGCCGTATTCTGTATACAGCTCCTATGCAGACCTATGTTTTTACAGGCTGTAGTGATCTAGTCTGCCTTTTGCAACCACATCTCTAGGTCCCACGCCGTTTTGTGTATACAGCTCCTATGCAGACCTATGTGGTTACAGGCTGTAGTTATCTAGTCTGCCTTTTGCATCCACATCTCTAGCTCTCACGCAGTTTTGAGTATACAGCTTCTATTAGCTATTATTCTTCGATTTACCGTTTTCTGTATCCAGCTCCTATGCAGACCTATGCTGTAGTTACCGTATCTAGTCTAGCTTTGCAACCACATATCTAGCTCCCACGCCGTTTTGTGTATACAGCTCCTATGCAGACCTATGTGGTTACAGGCTGTAGTTATCTAGTCTGCCTTTTGCAACCACATAACTAGCTCTCACGCCGTTTTGTGTATACAGCTCCTATGCAGACCTATGTGGTTACAGGCTGTAGTTATCTAGTCTAGCTTTTGCAACCATATCTCTAGCTCTCACGCCGTTTTGAGTATACAGCGTTTAGTATCTATTATCAATTCTTATCTATTAATTATTATCTATTATTATTATCTATTATTCTTCTTCGATTTACCGTTTTCTGTATACAGCTCCTATGCAGACCTATGTGGTTACAGGCTGTAGTTATCTAGTCTAGCTTTGCAACTGCATCTCGACCTCCCTCGCCATTTTGTGTATACAGCTCCTATGCAGACCTATGTGGTTACAGGCTGTAGTTATCCAGTCTACATTTGCAACCACATCTCTAGCTCCCACGCCGTTTTCTGTATACAGCTCACCAAGCAGTCCTATGGGTAACCATGGTTACTGATAAACAAATAACTTTGTGTATATATAATCCTGCAGCCAATAATCCCAAATCTCTTGGGACTATCCGTTTTTTTATTTTGGGCATAAAAGCCTAACAAATTCAGGGTTATCCCAGGTAAACGGGGGGGTCGTCCTGCCCAGTTCGGGGGTTGCTTCTGGTCATCTTTTGTTTTCATTACATATTAATCTCTTAATGTCTTTCACATGGTTCACAATGTGGCTACCTTCTATATAGGGACAAATGTGTTCATCCTGAGCCTCCTGGTTCATGAATAGAATGCCAGCGCTGCAGTGCAGACTGACACTCTTAAAGGTACAGTATTAGCAGAAAAAGACCGTGCAGGGTTGTGTCTGTAGAGTTGTAGGGACTTTAAAAAAGCTGAATAATACAGTATTGGCTGCGACAAACTGGTGCGGAGTGCTCGGATTCTGGATCCTGACCAGAGACAGTTCATGGGGTCGGTATGTAGTCGCTGGATGAAGGCTTTCTCTTATACCGCCACATAACAGGCTTATTCATGTCACCGCTTATATTGACATGTACTGCATTGTATATAGTGGCAGCTGCTGTGCGCCCTTGTATATTGTGCGCAGTGGTGTGTACACTACCGCTCTGTTCTGCCGCCCCATAATAGGAACTTATGTGACAGAGCTTTCATTCAGCATGAAACCACCATGACATCACTGATGATGTCATCAGTCTAATTTGTTTAGCTCCTCCCTAAAAGCAGTGTTCAGCCTGACCTTTCCGGTTCAGAGACGTTCGGTGCTGCAGGGACTGCAGAATGGTGAACAGGGGCTGCGGATGACCGAGTGACGACACTTAGCAACCCCCCCCCCTTTTTTTTTTTTTTTTCTTTTTTTTTTAAAAAAAAAACAAAACACCATTGCGACAAAAAATATATATTTTTTTTTTTAAAGGATACATGAAAGACAAGTACACCGGTTATTCTGACACCCTACTCTTTTGTTGTCTCGTTATTGCACATCTGAGCAAGTGAGAGAATGCACTGTCATTGTGCACATCGCACAGTGCAAAACGCGCTGGATTACACCCAGCTACTGATGACACTTTGTTTCAGGGAGCTGGCAGATGCTTGGGTTGTGTCAGTGACTGCAGCCTTTGCCCCATGATAATGCTTCATTTCAGGGAGTGGGCAGTGGTTAGGGCTGTGCCAGTGACCACAGTCTCTGCCCCTGACTAATGATGCTTTGTGTCAGGGAGAGGGTAGTGGCTACGGCTGTGCCAGTGACTGCAGCATCTGCCCTCTGATGACTGTTTGTTTCAAGGAGGGTGCAGGGACTGTTTCAGTGACCTCAGCCTTTGCCCCCTGATGACTCTTTGTTTCAGGGAGAGGGAAGTTGCTGGGGCTGTGCCAGTGACTGGAGCCTCTGCCCCATAATGACCTTTTGTTTCAGGGAGAAGGAAGTTGCTGGGGCTGTTCCAGTGACCATAGCCTCTTCACCCTGATGATGCTTTGTTTCAAAAAGGGGGAAGTTGCTGAGGCTGTGCTAGTGACTGCAGCCTCTGCCCCATAATGACTCTTTGTTTCAGGGAGAGGGAAGTTGCTGGGGCTGTTCCAGTGACTGCAGCCTCTTCCCCCTAATGATGCTTTGTTTAAAAAAAGGGTGAGGTTGCTGAGGCTGTGCCAGTGACTGCAGCCACTGTCCCTCATGATGCTTAGTTTGAGTATCCCAGCGTGTACTGGGATTCTCAAACAAAGTGTCATCAAAAAGGAAGTAAATAAAAAATAGAAAATCAATTAGATAGTGTAGTTAGGGAACTATAGGAAATTTTTAATTCCAGTATATTAGAAATTAATTTTACATTATGGCACTAAATAGATGGAAATTTAGGAGGCAAATTACTTTAGACTTCAGACCACAGCTTTCATATTATCTTTTTATCAATTAACTAAATGCAAAATGAATTAAATTAAATCAGATCAATATTTTGTGACCTCCCTTTGCATATATCAGTTCTTCTAAATACATTTTGCACAAAGTCAGGGCTTTGTACAGTACAGACCAAAAGTTTGGACACACCTTCTCATCTCTAGAACAACTGTTAAGAGGAGACTTTGTGCAGCAGTCTTCATGGTAAAATAGCTGCTAGGAAACCACTGCTAAGGACAGGCAACAAGCAGAAGAGACTTGTTTGGGCTAAAGAACACAAGGAATGGACATTAGACCAGTGGAAATCTGTGCTTTGGTCTGATGAGTCCAAATTTGAGATCTTTGGATCCAACCACCGTGTCTTTGTAGAAAAGGTGAACGGATGGACTCTACATGGCTGGTTCCCACCGTGAAGCATGGAGGAGGAGGTGTGATGGTGTTGGGGGGGCTTTGCTGGTGACACTGTTGGGGATTTATTCAAAATTGAAGGCATACAGAACCAGCATGGCTACCACAGCATCTTGCAGCGGCGTGCTATTCCATCCGGTTTGCGTTTAGTTGGACCCTCATATATTTTTCAACAGCACAATGACCCCAAACACACCTCCAGGCTGTGTAAGGGCTATTTGACTAAGAAGGAGAGTGATGGGGGGCTACGCCAGATGACCTGGCCTCCACAGTCACCAGACCTGAACCCAGTCGAGATGGTTTGGGGTGAGTTGGACCGCAGAGTGAAGGCAAAAGAGCCAACAAGTGCTAAGCATCTCTGGGAACTCCTTCAAGACTGTTGGAAAACCATTTCCGGTGACTACCTCTTGAAGCTCATCAAGAGAATGCCAAGAGTGTGCAAAGCAGTAATCAAAGCAAAAGGCGGCTACTGTGAAGAACCTAGAATATAAGACATATTTTCAGTTGTTTCACACTTTAAGTATTTCCTTCCACATGTGATAATTCATAGTTTTGATGCCTTCAATGTGAATCTACAATTTTTAGAGTCATGAAAATAAAGAAAAGTCTTTGAATGAGAAGGTGTGTCCAAACGTTTGGTCTGTACTGTATGTGTGTGTGTGTGTACAGCCACAAAATTTTGCACACACACGTCTGGACCCCGAGAGCGTCATAGGCTATGTTGTGAGGCGAAATTTTAACCCCGCGCGTTCCAATTTACCAATCAATTTTTCCCCTATCTACATAATGGAGAAAAGGTGAAACGAAAAGTGAATCCGCACCGTTGCATTTACAATCACGAAATTTTGCACAGACACCTCATGTGACCCAGGGAACGTCGTAGACTGTTTTGACAGGAAAATTTAAGCCCGTGCTTTACAGTTACTCTCCTAAAAACATGCCTCCATTAAAGTAAATAGAGCCTGGAACTACAGGTTATTAGTAGGATCTGTGATTGGTTGCTATAGGAACAAAAGACATTCATAGTATAAGAAGCTTATGTGTGAGGTAATAAGATGTCGGTGGGGAGATGGATATAGACAGAGAGATAGAGGCAGACGGGGAAAGAGGCAGACGGGGAAAGAGGCAGACGGGGAAAGAGGCAGACGGGGAAAGAGGCAGACGGGGAAAGAGGCAGACGGGGAAAGAGGCAGACGGGGAAAGAGGCAGACGGGGAAAGAGGCAGACGGGGAAAGAGGCAGACGGGGAAAGAGGCAGACGGGGAAAGAGGCAGACGGGGAAAGAGGCAGACGGGGAAAGAGGCAGACGGGGAAAGAGGCAGACGGGGAAAGAGGCAGACGGGGAAAGAGGCAGACGGGGAAAGAGGCAGACGGGGAAAGAGGCAGACGGGGAAAGAGGCAGACGGGGAAAGAGGCAGACCAACATGCAGACAGGGACAGGCAAAGACACAGAACTTGATAGGGATAGACAAGGAAAGAGACAAAGACAGGCAGACAGGGAAAGAGACAGGCAGAGACAGGCAGACCTGGGAAAGAAACAGAGATAGAGACAGACAAAAAAAGAGACAGGCATACGAGGAAAGAGACAGACGGAGCACATCACTTGGCCATTCTATTTTGTTAACAGTTATTAACCCGGGCGAAGCCGGGTAGTACAGCTAATATATATATATATATATATATATATATATATATATATATATATATATATATATATATATATATATATATATATATATATATATATATATATATATATATATATATATAAGCCCTACAAAGACCTGACTTTTGACCTGAGACACCTACTATTTTCCTTGAAGAGAGCGACTATAAAAACATGTTAACGTTTTGCGGTGACAATTGATGTCGCTGTAGGAAGTTTTTTTCTTGTTATTTGATTTCTCTGTTCCCGGTTGAATTTAAAGGTAATATGTTCCAGTTCTGCCCAACCTTTGGCTTAAATCAATGCTCATTTGATGAATACATGGCCCAAGGATAGCGCGGCGGTTGATAAATGGTAATTGTCAGGCGACGTGGCAGATCTCGTCACGAGGCCGATGCTCTTATTCCTGTAAATGATCGGCGTTCGTCAACGACCATAGAACTTAATTGTAATTGCTCGCTACCTATTGAACCTGAAAAGATTATCCTGTGGGCAAGAAGAAATGATTTTGCTTTATCAGTCTATCCGTCATGTGGCTGCTGTTATCAGTTTTCCCTCTCTGACACCGAAGCCTGTGCCTTAAAGGGGCGGAATATTAAAAATGTGCACAATTGCTGCACAGCAAATAGACATTTGTGGGACGGACCTCAGCAGTAATGATCGCATATCAGTGTATAACTAATAACTAGAAATAGACGCAGCGACAAAACTATTTGTGGACAAGCGAAATATTGGTTAGCCACAGAATATTATAACTATTATGACTATTGATCTTCAAAGAAAACCTCATTTGTCACTGAACAAATGTAGAACTACTATAATACTGCCCCCTATGTACAAGAATATAACTACTATAATACTGCCCCTATGTACAAGAATATAACTACTGTAATACTGCCCCTATGTACAAGAATATAACTACTGTAATACTGCCCCCTATGTACAAGAATATAACTACTATAATACTGCTCCTATGTACAAGAATATAACTACTTTAATACTGCTCCCTATGTACAAGAATATAACTACTATAATACTGCCCCTATGTACAAGAATATAACTACTATAATACTGCTCCCTATGTACAAGAATATAACTACTATAATACTGCCCCCTATGTACAAGAATATAACTACTATAATAATGCCCCTATGTACAAGAATATAACTACTGTAATACTGCCCCTATGTACAAGATTATAACTACTATAATACTGCCCCTATGTACAAGAATATAACTACTGTAATACTACACCTATGTACAAGAATATAACTACTATAATACTGCTCCTATGTACAAGAATACAACTACTATAATACTGCTCCCTATGTACAAGAAAATAACTACTATAATACTGCCCCTATGTACAAGAATATAACTACTATAATACTGCCCCCTATGTACAAGAATACTGCCCCTATGTACAAGAATATAACTACTATTATACTGCCTCCTATGTACAAGAATATAACTACTATAATACTGCCCCTATGTACAAGAATATAAATACTATAATACTGCCCCTATGTACAAGAATATAACTACTATAATACTGCTCCTATATACAAGAATATAACTACTATAATATTGCCCCCTATATACAAGAATATAACTGCTATAATACTGCCCCTATGTACAAGAATATAACTACTATAATACTGCTCCTATGTACAAGAATATAACTACTTTAATACTGCTCCCTATGTACAAGAATATAACTACTATAATACTGCCCCTATGTACAAGAATATAACTACTATAATACTGCTCCCTATGTACAAGAATATAACTACTATAATACTGCCCCCTATGTACAAGAATATAACTACTATAATACTGCTCCTATGTACAAGAATATAACTACTATAATACTGCCCCCTATGTACAAGAATATAACTACTATAATACTGCCCCTATGTACAAGAATATAACTACTATAATACTGCTCCCTATGTACAAGAATATAACTACTATAATACTGCCCCCTATGTACAAGAATATAACTACTATAATACTGCCCCCTATGTCCAAGAATATAACTACTATAATACTGCTCCCTATGTACAAGAATATAACTACTATAATACTGCCCCCTATGTACAAGAATATAACTACTATAATACTGCCCCCTATGTCCAAGAATATAACTACTATAATACTGCTCCCTATGTACAAGAATATAACTACTATAATACTGCCCCCTATGTACAAGAATATAACTACTATAATACTGCCCCTATGTACAAGAATATAACTACTATAATACTGCCCCCTATGTACAAGAATATAACTACTATAATACTGCCCCTATGTACAAGAATATAACTACTATAATACTGCCCCTATGTACAAGAATATAACTACTATAATACTGCCCCTATGTACAAGAATATAACTACTGTAATACTGCCCCCCTATGTACAAGAATATAACTACTATAATATTGCCCCCTATATACAAGAATATAACTGCTATAATACTGCCCCTATGTACAAGAATATAAATACTATAATACTGCTCCTATTCACAAGAATATAACTACTATAATACTGCCCCTATGTACAAGAATATAACTACTATAATACTGCTCCCTATGTACAAGAATATAACTACTATAATACTGCCCCTATGTACAAGAATATAACTACTATAATACTGCCCCCTATGTACAAGAATATAACTACTATAATATTGCCCCCTATATACAAGAATATAACTACTATAATATTGCCCCCTATATACAAGAATATAACTGCTGTAATACTGCCCCTATGTACAAGAATATAACTACTATAATACTGCCCCTATGTACAAGAATATAACTACTATAATACTGCCCCCTATGTACAAGAATATAACTACTATAATACTGCCCCCTATGTACAAGAATATAACTACTATAATACTGCCCCTATGTACAAGAATATAACTACTATAATACTGCCCCTATGTACAAGAATATAACTACTATAATACTGCTCCTATGTACAAGAATATAGCTACTATAATACTGCCCCTATGTACAAGAATATAGCTACTATAATACTGCCCCCTATGTACAAGAATATAACTACTATAATATTGCCCCCTATATACAAGAATATAACTACTATAATATTGCCCCCTATATACAAGAATATAACTGCTGTAATACTGCTCCCTATGTACAAGAATATAACTACTATAATACTGACCCCTATGTACAAGAATATAACTATTATAATACTACACCTATGTACAAGAATATAACTACTATAATACTGCCCCTATATACAAGGATATAACTACTATAATACTGTCCACTATGTACAAGAATATAACTACTATAATACTGCCCCCTATGTACAAGAATATTAATTGGCATAGAAAATGTCCACTGTATCTGGCGTTGCCCTTTCTGTTCTCAATGTTCTATTTCATGTTTACTTCTGGTACTTGTAGTTCCTAGGCAACTGTTGCGTATATTTGTAGCGACTTTGCTCTGTCTTTCAGGGTTTTCTCCATCAGGGTGAGGAGCTGTCAGTCTTCTTCTATCTCTTCCTAGTACAGATGTTTGGATAGCGGCAGCCTCGGAGGAATCACAGCACACCTCCCCTGTATTTACGTAACGCCGTGCGAGGGAACATCCGCGGAGAAGACGTAACTCGCAATTACATTTCAGATTCCGGAGGGGCCGGAGAGTCGGTGTGATAAACACTCTCATCAATTACACTTATAGACACGTCTGAAATGTTCCCCCGTGCGGACGGCTTTTACTGTAAGATGTTAATAAGCCGCCGCTTTATTGCCGCTTATTTATATCCTGGAGCATGCAAATATAAAATATTTATCGCGCTCATCCCGGGAGACGAGATTACAGCTTAATGAGATGAGCAGAAATAAAAAAATACATATGGCGGCAAATTATGCAGCAAAAACCGCCATATAGTAGAAGGCCGTATACACCGGACATAATGGTGGGCGCTGGAGGCAATGAGTTATATAGTGTCCCTGCAGGAACATAGCCATTATGGGGAAGAAACGGACAGACAGCAGCCCCCCGGGTAGAGAAGGGGCGCTGTGCCATCACTCTGCAGTTTATGGGGGTCCTCTGCCCCCCCCCCACTGTTCTAGAGCCACTTTGGCGATCACTGTTGTGGAGTCATTGCAGCTGTCACTATTATGGGGGCAGTATAAGTTTCACTATTATGGGGCACTTTGGTTAATTGTAATGAGGCACTCTTGTTGTGACTGTTATGGGGGCCCTGTTGCTGTCTTATTTTATTAGGTGTCCCTGTGGCTGTTATTGTGTTCTGTAGTTATCACTGTTATGCCATTGCTTGGCTGTCATTGTTATGGGGTAATATGGCTTTCACTGTTCTGGGGGCACTGTGACTAATTGTTGTGATGAGCTGTAGCTGTTGTAGGGGCAGTGGCTGTGGCTATAATTATTCAGACGCTGGTTGTGACTCTTATGGGGGCACTGTGGCTAAAATTGAGGCATTGTGGATATCAGTGTTATAATAATTATAGCCACAGTGCCCCCATCAGACTCTGGTTGTGGCTGTTATGGGGGCACTGTGGCTATAATTATTATGGGGCACTGTGGATGTCAGTATTATGGGGGCACTGTAGATGTAATAATTATAGTGCACTGTAGATGTCAGTGTAATGGAGGCACTGTGGCTATAATTATGGGGAACTGTGGATGTTGCTGTTATGGGGGCGCTGTGGCTATAATTATTATGGGGCATTGTAGATATAAATATTTTGGGGCACTATGGATGTCAGTATTATGGGGCACTGTGGATGTCGTTATGGGGGCACTGTGGATGTCGTTATGTTGGCACTGTGGATGTCATTATGGGGGCACTGTGGATGTCATTATGGGGGCACTGTGGATGTCATTATGTTGGCACTGTGGATGTCATTATGTTGGCACTGTGGATGTCATTATGTTGGCACTGTGGATGTCATTATGGGGGCACTGTGGATGTCATTATGGGGGCACTGTGGATGTCATTATGGGGGCACTGTGGATGTCATTATGGGGGCACTGTGGATGTCATTATGGGGGCACTGTGGATGTCATTATGGGGGCACTGTGGATGTCGTTATGGGGGCACTGGATATAATTATGGGGCATTGTGAATGTTGCTGTTATGGGGGAACTGTTGCTATAATTATTATGGGGCACTGTGGATGTCAGTATTATGTGGCACTGTGGATTTAATTATGGGGCACTGTGGCTATAATTATTATGGGGCATTGTGGATGTCTGTATTATGGGGACACTGTGGATATAATTATGGGGCACTGTGGATGTCAGTATTATGGGGTACTGTAGATGTAATTATTATAGTGCACGGTAGATGTCAGTGTAATGGAGGCACTGTGGCTATAATTATGGGGCACTGTGGCTGTTGCTGTTATGGGGGTACTGTGGCTATAATTATTATGGGGCATTGTGGATATAAATATTTTGGGGGACTGTGGATGTCAGTATTATGGGGCACTGTGGCTATAATTATTATGGGGGCACTGTGGATGTCATTATGGGGGCACTGTGGATGTCATTATGGGGGCACTGTGGATGTCATTATGGGGGCATTGTGGATGTCAATAGGGGGGCACTGTGGATGACCGTATTATGGGGCACTGTGAATGACCGTATTATGGGGCACTGTGAATGACCGTATTATGGGGCACTGTGAATGTCGTTATTATGGGGGTACTGTGGCTATAATTATTATGGGGTATTGTGGATGTCAGTATTATGGGGGCACTGTGGATGTTTCTGTTAAGGGGGCACTGTGTGGCTAGATTATGGGGCACTATGGATGTTGGTGTTATGGGCGCACTAGGGATATTATTATGGGGCACTGTAGCTATCAGTATAATGGAGGCACTGTGGATATAATTATTATGAGGCACTGTGGATATAATTATTATGGGGCACTGTGGATATAATTATTATGGGGCACTGTGGATATAATTATTATGGGGCACTGTGGATGTTGGTGTTATGGGGGCACTGTGGATATAATTATGGGGCACTGTAGATGTCTGTTATGGGGGCACTGTGGATATAATTATGGGGCACTGTAGATGTCTGTTATGGGGGCACTGTGAATATAATTATGGGGCACTGTAGATGTCTGTCATGGGGGCACTGTGAATATAATTATGGGGCACTGTAGATGTCTGTTATGGGGGCACTGTGGATATAATTATGGGGCACTGTAGATGTCTGTTATGGGGGCACTGTGGATATAATTATGGGGCACTGTAGATGTCTGTTATGGGGGCACTGTGAATATAATTATGGGGCACTGTGAATATAATTATGGGGCACTGTAGATGTCTGTTATGGGGGCACTGTGAATATAATTATGGGGCACTGTAGATGTCTGTTATGGGGGCACTGTGGATATAATTATGGGGCACTGTAGATGTCTGTTATGGGGGCACTGTGGATATAATTATGGGGCACTGTAGATATAATTATGGGGGCACTGTGAATATAATTATGGGGCACTGTAGATGTCTGTTATGGGGGCACTGTGGATATAATTATGGGGCACTGTAGATGTCTGTTATGGGGGCACTGTGGATATAATTATGGGGCACTGTAGATGTCTGTTATGGGGGCACTGTGAATATAATTATGGGGCACTGTAGATGTCTGTCATGGGGGCACTGTGAATATAATTATGGGGCACTGTAGATGTCTGTTATGGGGGCACTGTGGATATAATTATGGGGCACTGTAGATGTCTGTTATGGGGGCACTGTGGATATAATTATGGGGCACTGTAGATATAATTATGGGGGCACTGTGAATATAATTATGGGGCACTGTAGATGTCTGTTATGGGGGCACTGTGGATATAATTATGGGGCACTGTAGATGTCTGTTATGGGGGCACTGTGGATATAATTATGGGGCACTGTAGATGTCTGTTATGGGGGCACTGTGAATATAATTATGGGGCACTGTAGATGTCTGTTATGGGGGCACTGTGGATATAATTATGGGGCACTGTAGATGTCTGTTATGGGGGCACTGTGAATATAATTATGGGGCACTGTGACTATAATTATGGGGCACTGTAGATGTCTGTTATGGGGGCACTGTGAATATAATTATGGGGCACTGTAGATGTCTGTTATGGGGGCACTGTGGATATAATTATGGGGCACTGTAGATGTCTGTTATGGGGGCACTGTGGATATAATTATGGGGCACTGTAGATATAATTATGGGGGCACTGTGAATATAATTATGGGGCACTGTAGATGTCTGTTATGGGGGCACTGTGGATATAATTATGGGGCACTGTAGATGTCTGTTATGGGGGCACTGTGGATATAATTATGGGGCACTGTAGATGTCTGTTATGGGGGCACTGTGAATATAATTATGGGGCACTGTAGATGTCTGTTATGGGGGCACTGTGGATATAATTATGGGGCACTGTAGATGTCTGTTATGGGGGCACTGTGGATATAATTATGGGGCACTGTAGATGTCTGTTATGGGGGCACTGTGAATATAATTATGGGGCACTGTGAATATAATTATGGGGCACTGTAGATGTCTGTTATGGGGGCACTGTGAATATAATTATGGGGCACTGTAGATGTCTGTTATGGGGGCACTGTGGATATAATTATGGGGCACTGTAGATGTCTGTTATGGGGGCACTGTGGATATAATTATGGGGCACTGTAGATATAATTATGGGGGCACTGTGAATATAATTATGGGGCACTGTAGATGTCTGTTATGGGGGCACTGTGGATATAATTATGGGGCACTGTAGATGTCTGTTATGGGGGCACTGTGGATATAATTATGGGGCACTGTAGATGTCTGTTATGGGGGCACTGTGAATATAATTATGGGGCACTGTAGATGTCTGTTATGGGGGCACTGTGGATATAATTATGGGGCACTGTAGATGTCTGTTATGGGGGCACTGTGAATATAATTATGGGGCACTGTGGATATAATTATGGGGCACTGTGGATATAATTATGGGGGCACTGTGGATATAATTATGGGGGCACTGTGAATATAATTATGGGGCACTGTAGATGTCTGTTATGGGGGCACTGTGGATATAATTATGGGGCACTGTAGATGTCTGTTATGGGGGCACTGTGAATATAATTATGGGGCACTGTGGATATAATTATGGGGCACTGTGGATATAATTATGGGGCACTGTGGATATAATTATGGGGGCACTGTGAATATAATTATGGGGCACTGTAGATGTCTGTTATGGGGGCACTGTGGCTAGAATATTGAGCTACTCTGGTTGTTGTTGTTGTTATGGAGGCCTGCCGTGGATGTCTTATTAGGTGTCACTGCTGCTGTTATTGTTATGGGGACACTTAATGGCACCATTTTCACAACAATCCCGCTGCGGGAGATCAGCAGAGGAAATGCCTCTCGGGAACGTTGCCCCTTAAAGCAAACAGTCCGCCATCTTTCCCATAAATAGGTGCTGGGTCCTATGTGATAGAAGAATAAACCTTGCGATACAATGTATCAGTCACTTCTCTGCTACATTTCTGAGATAAATGAAGGTAATGAGAAAAGAGCGGATGGAAATTAGTATTAAGCCACCATGAAATTCCGGATTTGAGCTGTGGGCCGCGCACTCCCCCCCAAGGCAATGTAGGGGTTAACTCGGGTCCTGAAGAGCTAATTTAGCCCTGGGATAATAAAGGAGCTCACTTCTCCCCCCTTGGTGCATTTATCAGCCTATTATGCGATCTTGCCTTAATGCGGGGCTGGTAATTGTACGTTTCTGCGGAGCACAATGTTCTGTGATTGCTCGCTTTATTGCGGCACTTATCGGCGGCTCTACATGCTAAAACGCTGTTTTGAATTGACATGTAGAAAAAAAAAATCAATCACGGGCTGAGATGATAGAAGGGCTTTGATGAGGTTTGTTTCTATACAGAGAGCGCGGCTGCTGCGCTCCGTCTGCCCCCCGAGTGCCCCCAACTCCAGTCTATGATCTCCAGACACTCATTGTCAATGCCGCGAAATCAATCTGCCCTAAAATGTGCAATTACAGAGTAAAATCCCAGTCTTATGTGATGTCGGGCTGTCTTCTCCAGTCACATCCAAAGCTGCAAATCAAAATAGAAAATGGTGATGGGCTGATCAGACACGAAATCCCCAGATCCAGTAGGAAAGCCGCAGATTTGGATGTGACTGGAGGATAGAACACAATGTGACACTATAGAACCATTTGTTTACAAATAAGACAATTTACATTCCAAATGTATTCGGAATGTTATTATCATGGATTTCAATACCTCTGCTTGCTGTCATTACCCCGTGTGATTGGAGTAAGCAAACATTAATCCTCAGGTCCCCCATCTTTTCTCTAAATGGTTACAGGTCACCATGATTTGATCCAGCAAATAATACCGCCCCATATACCTGCTGCCATTAGGTTGGGGCATTTACATATGATGGACTGCATCAGGTTATAGAAGAGTGACCCATGGGCAAAGGCCGGGATTTGATCTGCCCCTGGCTTAATTAAAAATGCTAACTTACAACTATTCTTGGCACTATATGGTGGTAATTTGTCAGCTCTATATGGCAGTTTATAGTAGTGTTCAGTGGGATGTATCTGCCACCATTATTTGTGCAGTATACGGTATGATTTTAGAAAATGAGTTGTATGTGGCAGTGTTATTTTGGCACTACATAATAATAAATTGTATCTATATGGCAATCATATTATGGCACTACATGGTGGTATTATGTAGGCTATTTACGAATGCACTATATGGCAATATTATGCAAGCTATTAATGGAAGTCATATTTTGGTACTGTACGGTAGCGTTATATAGGCCCTGTTATGACTGTCCTATTTTAGCACTATATAGCAGTATTATGTAGGCTATTTACAAAAGCCTTATTGTAGCACTATATAGTGATATTATGCAAGCTATTAATGGAAGTCATATTTTGGTACTATATGGTGGCATTTATATAGGCTCTTTATGACTGTCCTATTTTAGCAGTATATAGCAGTATTATGTTGGCTATTTATAAAAGCTTTATTTTAGCACTATATAGCGATATTATGCAAGCTATTAATGGAAATCATATTTTGGTACTATATAGTGGTATTATGTAGGCTCTTTATGACTGTCCTATTTTGGCACTATATAGCAGTATTATGTATAAAAGCCTTATTTTAACACTATATAGCGATATTATGCAAGCTATTAATGGAAGTCATATTTTGGTACTATATGGTGGCGTTATATAGGCCCTTTATGACTCTCCTATTTTGGCACTATATAGCAGTATTATGCAGGCTATTTCTATATGCTTGGGCAACATATATACCCAACGGGCTATTCTACATGCTTGGGCAACATATATACCCAGCGGGCTATTTCTGTAAGTCTTATTTTGACACTACTTGGTGGTATTATATAGGTGTCCTGACTCTACTCTGGGACTTGATTCGATGACCTCTGGGGGTGGGGGCGGTTTCCCTCTCCATTGTACCAAAGCCGGTTTTGTCTGAGTCCAACTTTAGTTCTATTAGTTCTCTTGTCTTTCCTTTGTTTTATTTCTATTCAGGTGTGCTCCCTCATTTTGTTTGCCCTATCACATCTTGGGAGGGGCTATTTATACTTGCCATGCATATGCTGTAGTACTGACTATATTCCAAGGTTGATGGATGTTTGGAGTCCCAGCGCCTTAGTCTTGGGAGGGGCTATTTATTCTTGCCATGCACATGCGTTAGTGCTGGCTATATGCCAAGGTTGATGGATGTTTGGGGTCCCAGCGCCTTATTTTAGGACAATATTGCTGAGTTATTGCTTTTGTTTTTCCCTGCTATTTGTGTGTTTCCCTTTCCAGCAGTTTCACATTTGGTTTAATTTGGTATTTCGAGGTGTTCCACTTATTCCGCACGTCTTTGGGTTTCTTTCTGTTTCCTCTGTCTTCCCTCTACAAATTTGTGAACAGGTGTTTAGCCCCGGATCTCACCCTCTGCCTGTGTGTTATATGGTGTTTTATGTTATACTTGGTTTATAGGTTTGGGAGCAGATAAGGACACTCTGGCTCAGCTTACGTTTCGTGGGAACGCCATTATGTAACTTTAGGGTGCAACCTCTGTGGTCTGGCAGGGACAAAACTGGGTCCGGTTTAGGGTCCTCCTAGTCTATATAGAGACCTGTGGTTAACATATCCACTGGTTTGTTCGTCCCCGTGTGAGTGGAAGGACTCAGTCGTAACAGTAGGCTATTTATGAAAGTCAGATTTTGGCACTCTAGTGGGGTATTACGTAGACTATTAATGGAAGTCCTATTTTGGCACTATATGGCGGTATTATATAGGTGTCATGGCTCTTCTCCGGGGCTTGATCCAGTGACCTCTGGTGGTGTAGTCTGCTTCTATCTCTGATAGACCACTACCTGTTTTGTCTCTGTCCAACTGCTGATAGTTTTCTTGTCTTTCCTTTGCCTTGCCTTTGTTTTATTTGCTCACTTCCTTGTTGTGTTTGCCCTATCACATCTTGGGAGGGGTTATTTATATGCACCATGCACATGCCTCAGTGGTCGCTATATTCCAAGATTGAGGGATGTTTGAAGTCCCAGCTTCTTGTAGATTTACTTAGTTTGTGTGTTTCTCTATACGGATTCTCCCATTCTGTTTCATTTAGGATTTGAAGGTCTTCCACTTATTCCATAAATCTTTTTTGGGTTTCTTTCAGTTTCCTTAGTCTTCCTTGTACAACAGTGCACATATGTCTGGCCCTCTGCCTTCTTAAACGTCTTTCTATGGTGTTTTGTGTTTCACTTGGTTTCTAGTTAAAGGTGCAAAAGAACTCTAAGTCAGCCGACGTTCAGTGGGGGTACCATTGTGTTACTTAAGGGTGCCAACCTCCGCGGTCGCAGAGGGACAAAACGGGGTCAAGTTTAGGGTACTCTTAGTCTGAATAGGGACCTGTGGTTAACATCTCCCCTGGTTTTTGTCCCCTGTCCTCGTGTGAGTTGAAGGGCTCAGTTGTTACAGTAGGCCATTTATCAAAGTCCTATTTTGGCAATATATGGTGGTATTATGTCAGGCTATTAATGGAAGGTTGATTATCCCTTTTTCATGTACAACACCATTTGAATCAATGGTGCTTTTTTAAACAAATATTATTAATAATAATAATTTGGTATTATGTATGCTATTAATAGAAGTCTTATTTTGGCACAATATGGCGGTATTATGTACGCTATTAATGGGAGTCATATAGCACCATGTGGTGGTTGTATGTATGCTATTAATGGAAATCCTTTTTTGGCACGATATGGCGGTATTATGTATGCTAATAATGGAAGTCCTATTTTGGCAGGATATGTTGGTATTTATGCAATTTAATGGAAGTCAAATTTTAGCACTATATGGTGATAATATGTAGGCTATTAATGGAAGTCATATAATGGCACTATATGGTGGTTTTATCTATGCTATTAATGGAAGTCCTATTTTGGCACGATATGGCAGTATTATGTACACTATTAGAAGATCTCTTTTGACACTATTATGTATGCTATTAATAGATGTCTTATTTTGCCAGGATATGGCGGTATTATGTATGCAATATAATCGAAGTCATATTTTAGCACTCTATGGTGATATTATGTAGGCTATTAATGGAAGTTATATAATGGCACTATATGGTGGTTTTATCCATGCTATTAATGAAAGTCCTATTTTGGCATAATATGGCGGTAGTATGAACGCCATTAATGGGAGTCATATTATGGCACTGTGGTGGTTTTATGTATGCTATTAATGGAAGTCCTATTTTGGCACAATATGGCGGTATTATGTATGCTATTTAATGCAAGTCATATTTTAGCACTATATGGTGGTATTATAGCTATTAATGGAAGTCATATAATGGCACTATATGGTGGTTTTATCTATGCTATTAATGGATGTCTCAATTTGGCACTTCATGGCAGTATTATGTACACTATTAGAAGATCTCTTTTGACACTATATAGTGCTATTATGAAGGCTTTTTATGACTGTCCTATTTTGGCACGATATGGTAATATTAAAGGGAATCGGTCAGCAGGCTTTTGCTATGTTAACCCTTGCAGCATGCTGACTTCAGCTAACACACAAGGTTCAGGCATATCAGTCCAATTTTTTGTTTATTTGCTATATTTGTTTAAGTAGCAGGACCCTTATCATTACAGGATGAGAAACTCCAGTGCAGAGAAGTCCAGCACCCCCTGCTGTGATTGACACTTCACTATCAATGTACAATCTCTATAGAGAGCATGGTGTGGAGGGATCAGCTCCCTGGGCTCTGCTACATGACTAAAGCTAAAAATTCAGATTGTAGAATGGCTTCATCCATTAATCTAAGTGATTCATCGATGGATTCAGAATCTCTTCGCCTACATCAGATGAGGTAGCAAAAACCTGCTGACATATTCCCTTTAAATGGGCACCGTATGGTAGTGATCTGGTTGACACATTTGTCTAGGCGGTACGTACACATGGCCCCCCTGTATCTCGTAGCTGCCCGCGCAGAAATGGTCACGTTCCTCTTACATTTGTTGTTATAATGGACTTACACCTACAATATAAGGGACATTTAAATTAAATTAAAATAATGAGGCGATTTTACGGCTGATACAAATTTCCTGTTATTTATTAGTCAGATCGGAGATGGATCTCGGGGGAGAGGGGCGTTTGCAAGACTCATTAAAAATAGCTTGTGACTAGTGGAGCTGTGTTTAGACAGGGAAATGGCTGATACGGGGCGGCGCGGCGGTGTGCGCCCTATAAACAAGGGGATTACATTCAGCTTTTTACTGCAGTGTGTGAACAGTCACAGAGCTGATTGGGGAAATATTATTTTTCGGTAGGTAAATAAGGAGAACATTTCCCCCCAATGTTCCAGAAAGTGGCATTAAGTTTACACCCTGAAGAACTTTACTTAAAGGGATTGTTCGGAATGACTACAAAAAGCATCTCCGCTTGTCTGTGGACTACATAGATGTCAAAGGGGACCATGCAATGCTTTATTCTCCTGTGGTGGTGGTGCAGGAATTCAACACCTAGTGTAGATCACAACTGAGCGCTGAGTCACAGCACTAAACCCTACGGCGACTTCTATAGGTGAAATATTTATGGGGGCATCTGCTCTGGGCTCCTATAGGGGCGTCTGTGGATTGCACATTGCTAAGGGCATTTTTGGGTAATCACTGAGGGTGGTCGCCCATATCTTGTATTGCCTAAATCAGCACTGAGGTAGTTGTCCATATCTTGTACCACCTAAATCAGCACTGAGGGTAGTTGTCCGTATCGTCTGCCTTCTAAATCAGCACTGAGGTAGTTGTCTATATCTTGTGCCTCCTAAATCAGCACAGAGGATGGTTGTCCATATCTTGTGCCGCCTAAATCGGCACTGAGGGTAGTTGTCCGTATCTTCTGCCTCCTAAATCAGCGCTGAGGGTAGTTGTCCGTATCTTCTTCCTCTTAAATAAGCACTGAGGGTAGTTGTCTATATCTTGTGCCTCCTAAATCAGCACTGAGGGTAGTTGTCCATATCTTGTGCTGCCTAAATCAGTACTGAAGGTAGTTGTCCGTATCTTCTGCCTGCTAAATCAGCACTGAGGGTAGTTATCCGTATCTTCTGCTTCCTAAATCAGTACTGAGGGTAGTTGTCCGTATCTTCTGCCTGCTAAATCAGTACTGAGGGTAGTTATCCGTATCTTCTGCTTCCTAAATCAGTACTGAGGGTAGTTGTCCGTATCTTCTGCCTGCTAAATCAGTACTGAGGGTAGTTGTCTGTATCTTCTGCCTCCTAAATCAGTACTGAGGGTAGTTGTCCGTATCTTCTGCCTGCTAAATCAGTACTGAGGGTAGTTGTCTGTATCTTCTGCCTCCTAAATCAGCACTGAGGGTAGTTATCCGTATCTTCTGCTTCCTAAATCAGCACAGAGGGTAGTTGTCCGTATCTTCTGCCTCCTAAATCAGTACTGAGGGTAGTTGTCCGTATCTTGTGCCTCCTAAATCAGTACTGAGGGTAGTTGTTCGTATCTTCTGCCTGCTAAATCAGCACAGAGGGTAGTTGTCCGTATCTTCTGCCTCCTAAATCAGCACTGAGGGTAGTTATCCATATCTTCTGCTTCCTAAATCAGCACAGAGGGTAGTTGTCCGTATCTTCTGCCTCCTAAATCAGTACTGAGGGTAGTTGTCCGTATCTTGTGCCTCCTAAATCAGTACTGAGGGTAGTTGTCCGTATCTTGTGCCTCCTAAATCAGTACTGAGGGTAGTTGTTCGTATCTTCTGCCTGCTAAATCAGCACAGAGGGTAGTTGTCCGTATCTTCTGCCTCCTAAATCAGCACTGAGGGTAGTTATCCATATCTTCTGCTTCCTAAATCAGCACAGAGGGTAGTTGTCCGTATCTTCTGCCTCCTAAATCAGTACTGAGGGTAGTTGTCCGTATCTTGTGCCTCCTAAATCAGTACTGAGGGTAGTTGTCCGTAACATTGTGCCGCCTGAATCCACACTGAGGGTAGTATGTGAACCAGTATCCATCCATGGGCATGAGGTGCAAGGTTAATGCCATCTCCGCATCCACCTCAGCCTATAAAGGGTTAAGTAAAACATTTGTTAAGTTTGGACACTTTCCTCAGATGTACCAATTTATTTTTCCAAAGAAGCACAAAAAACGTTCAATCATCGACTTCTTGAGATTCTGCAGCTGCTAACAGTCAAGTGAAAGAAACCCAGAAGCAAATATGACCCCGCGACCAATCATTCCCCGATCAGCACGACATGTAGGCTTTACCGCCGCAGCCTGACATGAAGCCTCACGCTGTGTGTCATCTTCGCTGTCGGTCACAAGCGGCGCTCAGTGCCAGCCTCTTTCAGCTGGCGGTATTCATATTTAATGACATAAACATCCCTGCTCCCGGGTAATTACCCGCAATCCTCTGCAGACTACAATATTTACTTTCAGTGAGGGAATGGGGGAGGATGGAGAATCCCACCACGACCGCGAGCCTCGGCCATGGCTGGTGGCACAATCTTCTCCCCTATTCCTAGGTTATATCTAATAGATTGGTGAGGGTCTCTGCAGTTGGACCCCCTCGATTTAGTAACTATAACGTCCTCTATGAATAAGTAATAACTTGTAATCAGTGGCATAACTAGAGTTCGATGGGCCCCAGTGCAAAATTTGGACCTGGTCCCCCCCCTCCGTCCCCACCCCCCTTGGGGTACTGGATAATTATGCTAGCACTTGGCTCTTTCCCTAAGCACCCAGCTTTCCAATGCTTTGGTACACATATTCCCCTCAGCACCCAGCTTGCCCTTGATCAGCAGATGGGAAAGCTGAGTGCTGAGGGAAAGAAGTGTAGCAGAACATGCGAAAGCTGGGTACTGAGGACAAAATGGATATCAGAATATAGGAAAGCTGGGTGCTGATGGATAGCAGAGCATGGGAAAGCTGGGTGCTGAGGGAAAAAGCCTCATTCCCTCAGCACCTAGCTTCCTCATCTCCTACTTGTATCTTTGTCTCACATCCTGGTATATAGCCCCATCCTTTTTTGCTATACATTATATTTGTGTTTATAAATAATATTATTGTAAAGTTAGAGAAAAAAAAAAGCCAGCACACTATAGCTTCTCAGTCCGGAGATGCTCACACGAAGATGCTAGGGCTAGTAGATCCAAGAGAAACCAGATCCAGCGAGCTTAGCCATGAATAGATGAATTCCTAAATTCAATCATATAGTATTATGCAGCCCCCCATATACTAGTATACAGCCCTGATATTCCACCATATAGCAGTATACAGCCCCCATATAGTAGTATGCAGCTCTTATATTCCTCCATATAGTAGTTATGCAGCCCTCATATTCCACCATATAGTAATATTCAGCCGCCTATATAGTGGTATGCAGCTCTTATATTCCACCATATAGTAGTATGCAGCCCCCATATAGTAGTATGCAGCCCTTATATTCCTCCATATAGTATTATGTAGCCCCCATATAGTAGTATACAGCCCTTATATTCCACCATATAGTAGTATGCAGCCCCCATATAGTAGCATGCAGCCCTCATATTCCACCATATGGTATTATGCAGCCCCCCCATATAGTAGTATACAGCCCTTATAGTCCACCATATAGTAGTATGCAGCCCCATATAGTAGTATGCAGCCCTCATATTCCACCATATGGTATTATGCAGCCCCCCCATATAGTAGTATACAGCCCTTATAGTCCACCATATAGTGGTATGCAGCCCCCAAATAGTAGTATGCAGCCCTTATATTCCACCATATAGTAGTATGCAGCCCTTATATTCCTCCAAATAGTAGTATGCAGCCCTCATTCCACCATATAGTATTATGCAGACCCCATATAGTATTATGCAGACCCCATATAGTATTATGCAGACTCAATATTCCTCCATACAGTAGTATGCAGCCCCCTTATGATTTAATGCACCCCCATAGTCCTCTGGCCACCGTAATTAAATCCATAAAGATTCACTTCTCCTCGTTCCCCCGCTGCTTTGGTCTTTTCAGCGTGTCCACTGTTCTGCCGCTCTGCACATCTCAGCACAGCAGCGCGCAGTAGTGACGTCATCTCCCTCCGCTGTGTTGACACGTCATAGCGCCACTCAGACACAGCGGGAGAATGATCAGAGAGGGAGCGTGCCGCTCCCTCTCTCATCAATGCTTTTCAATTGTATCGGCATCGCCATTGCCTCCCCGCACATCTGCGGACATGTGCGCACAGCTGGTGGATATGTGGAGACGTGACCTCAAAGCCCCCGAACAACCCTTTAAAGCTCCTTAAAGCAAGAAGAAAGTTTAAAAATCATGAAGAATTGATACATTCAATAAATTGTTTAGGCGTTCAAAAAATAATGAATTCATTGTTCCGTAAAATATAAACCTTGATTACTTCTGTAAAATGAACCCCCCGGGTGGCTGCAAAAATAATGGAGGCTTTCTGCCTGGTCCCGCACCAGCGACGACTCCCAGAGGCGGATAAATTTCATTCACCCCATGTGTGATCTTAAATAACTCAGTGTTTACAGCAGAAAACGCGTCGGGTTCTAAAACACTGAAGCTCTTCATTTTGTTAATAGAGTGCGGCAGCGGAGCCGGGCGAGCAGGAAATGAGGGAGAGGAGTGCAAATTAAGTGTAATTAAGAATCATTCCGCCGGTGCAAACAAAACAGTCTGCGGTGGAGCAGGTGGAGGAACGCCGCATTTAACTACAAGCCATAAAGCTGATGGAAGAGCTGCTCCTTCATTACAACAGCCAGGAGCCCATTCACCGGCCATCACACTGGAGCACTCATTAAAATCCACTCTAAATGAGCTGTCACCAGTGTGAGCCTCTTATTGTGCCTCCGATAATCTGCCACTACTGGTGCAGAGCCCTTATGAATGTCGTCAATATGGCATGGAAGGATTTTACCTCCGAAGGACAAAAAATAAGCTGAGCCCCTGGATCCTTAGGACATGAACCCACCATGAAGGGTCTTTGGGCCCCCCCAGCCATAACTAGAGTTGAGATGGGCCTTGTTGCAAAATTTGGACCTAGCCCTCCCCCTACCCTTATGTTGGTCACATTTATGTATATGTACACATTTAGCATTCTAAATCCTATAAAGACATACGAGTTGCCCCCCATTATATAGTAATGTTCCCTCATCCTGGGCTCCTTCCTGGTAAATAAGTCCCCCATGCTGGTCCTGATATACAATATATGTTTCCCTTCTTGGTATATATGTTCCCCAATCTAGCCCATATCCTGGTGTATAATTAACCCCATTCTGGTATATATGTCCCCCCATCCTGGTATATGTCCCCATCGTGGTATGTATGTCCCCATTCTGGTATGTATGTCCCCAACCTGGTATATATGTCCCAATCCTGGGCCCTTCCTAGAATATACAGTCTCCCTGCTGGGCTCCTCCTGGTATATACACTATCAGCCTTCTGATATATACTGTCCCCTTCCAGGTATATACTGTCCCCAACCTGGTAAATGTCTCTGTTCCTAGTAGCCCCGAGGCAGCCTTATTGTTTGTTTTAAAGCATCGGAAAAGACATTCAAGAAATCCCTTTTGGGACATCTCCTCCAGGCCGCCAAGATGGTGATCCCACGACGATGGAAAGATCCTACTTCCCCCGACCATAGATGAGTGGGTGATAGAAGTGAATGTGGTACATCGTATGGAGATGGTGATGGCCCAGTCGCGAGGTCAGACAGTTGAGACAGCCTCTAAGTGGTTCCAGTGGGAATCCTTCCTCTCTGGTCCAAAGTTTCTAGCCCTCATTAATTCCCGGTAAACTGTCTCCTTGGCATGCACCACCTTCAGAAGCCATGTATTCCCCTCTTCCAGGTTCCAGTCCAATGGACGTTGCACCAGTCCCGGCCAACATAAACCCCCCCCTTCCCCCTCCCCCCCCCTCCCTCCTTCCCTTTCCATGATTCGTGCTACTCCCTCCCTCTACTTCTTTTCTTTTTGTTTTGTTCCTATTCTTGGCGTTATTTGTTGTCCAGGTATTTCTTAATTACTGATGTAAAGTTGTTGAGCCTGAGGCTTTGATTTGTCGTAAGGGCTCTTTGTATATCATTACTTTAATGAGATGAATGCCTGTTCTGTTTGTTTTTTCTCTTTTGAAATCAATAAAACTTTAAATTGGAAAAAAAAAAAATATTTCTCTGTTCTGTCTAATGCAAAAAACATTATTGTACTCCCCCCATCCCTGGCTCCCACGTCGCACAGCGTCCTTCTATGTAGTCAGCACATAGTGGCCAGCAGCTTTCATTGGCGTTGGTGCTATTGCAACGCATTGTCATGCGCCGTCCTCAGTCACTGGGACGCAGATGAACTGTCAGATTCTGTTTGGCAGGCATTGTGTATCGCAGTGCAGGGACCCGACGGGTCTCTGCACCCACGATGCATTTCAGCTGGATGTGCAGCCTCAAACGCACATCCAGCTGAAGCAGAGGCTGGGGTCGGCGGGCCCCCTGCACCCCCGGGCCCGGTCATGCTTATGATCCCTGCGATCGTGATCGTTCTACCCCTGCTCATTACCTGTACTTATGTATACATCAGCTGATAAGTTCTCCTCTCCTCTCAAATTATTCCAATATTTCACACATTAGAGCAGGATATTGTGCTTCAGAGCCGCTGTGACAAGAATGGGCAACCACTGTCAGTCATTTTGGAGGCTGTAGAGAGCTGGTTCTGGTCACCCGGTCACCCAGTATATGCAGATGTACACAGATACCTTTTAAGCACTTTGTAACCTATTTAAGGTGGGTTTCGAGGGGGACTGATCAAACAAAACGCTGAGAAGAATGAATATATTCCGTTTTATGTCATAATCAGTTAATGTTCACACTTTCAGGCTTTTGAGCGTCTTTTATCCACTTCAGGTTTCCAAACGTGCAAAGCAGTTAAAACATGAGTCTGATGATTCTTAAAGGGGTTGTCCACTACTTTAACATTGATGGTGTATAATTAGGATAGGTCATCAATGTCTGATCCGCTGGGGTCCGATACCCCGCACCTCCACTGATCGGCTGCTCTTGGTTCCGGCAGCAAGAAGTGCTCCGTTCCGGAGCTGTTCTGTTCTCTGGTAGTGGTCGCAGCCGGGTACTGCACATCCGCCTCCTATTGATTAGAATGGGAGGAGGAAGTACAGTACCCGGTCGGAAGACGGAGCAGCTCCGGAACTGAGTATTTCCAACTGCTGCCGGGACCGAGAACAGCTGATCGACGGGGGTGCGGGGTGCCGGACCCCGACCGATCAAACATTGATGACCCATCCTAATGCCCCAAAAAGAAATACCAGGGATTAATGTTTAAAAAGAGCTCGGTAAACAGCCCAAAAAATGCTACAAAAAAAGACGCCAAAGAAAAGAAGTTTCCGGAACTGACTTTTTATAGCCGCCTGAAAAATGTGTTGTCTGAACGCACCCTAAAAGTAACAATTTCACAAAAATCAAAATGGTTAGGCTGTACACACTTCCATTAAACCCCCTTCTTTGGCCACGACGTCCCGTTACATGTCTTGGCCGTGAAACCAAATCTTTGCCTTCTACGTTATAGGTATGACCATTGGCGGACACAGACCGAAAAGAGCCCCTGTGCAAGAACAATATAGGGGCCATTTTCACTCCAATAACTCATCAAAATGGACAATTCCCCCTTAGTAGGAGGTAGAATTGGGCCCCCGAACCTCTTGGTTGCACCAATGATATGTCCATCCCTGGATAAGACCCTTAGTGTTATTACTAGTACCGTTCCATAGATGAACATCAGCTTAAGGTTGGAGCACAAAAGGGGTAGTGTTTGCTAAAAATGCTGCCCAAAAGTGCCCATTTTGGGGTCCTTCTTTGAGGCCTGATTGTAATTCAGTGCCTTATGTGGCAGAGGGGCCTTGGGTTCTGCTTTGGCACCAGGGCCCGGGTGTGACATCTACCTCTGTACCCTCTACAGCTACGTACCCAAACCTGGCTTATTGCCTTGTGGCCCATATGGCAATTTTGGGTATTACCAATGAGCACCTCTAATTCAGGAAGCGCCCCCAATCTTTATAGAAGTTATCAGAAGGCAGCGGATCCTTTGAGTTTAACGTCATTTCTAGGCTTTGTGGGGTATGGACTCTCCTTAAAGAGGTTTGCCAAGCTTGGGTCGGAAGTCTCAATCACTTATGACTGCAGGTTTGTGAATCCTCAGTGTGCACTGTGCACGCTGTCAGTATGTGCCAGTGCCGGGAGCTGGTGGGTTGTGACTTTAATACATGCAGTCATGTGCCAACTAGACTTGCACAACCTCTCTCAATATGAGTGAATTGAGTGAGGCTAAACAAGTCTAGTTGGAATGTTGCCATAAGTATGCAAATTTCATACATGTGGTCACACGTCTGCCAGCTCCCGCTGCCGGTCCATCCTGACAGCGTGCACAGTGCACACTGTGAAAATTCACTTGTCAGCAGTCACATATTACACATCTGCCAGCTCCCACTGCCGGTCCATCTTGACAGCGTGCACAGTGCACACTGTGAAAATTCACTTGTCAGCAGTCACATATTACACATCTGCCAGCTCCCACTGCCGGTCCATCTTGACAGCGTGCACAGTGCACATTCACTAGTCAGCAGACACATATTACACATCTGCCAGCTCCCGCTGCCGGTCCATCCTGACAGCGTGCACAGTGCACATTCACTAGTCAGCAGTCACATATTACACATCTGCCAGCTCCCGCTGCCGGTCCATCCTGACAGCGTGCACAGTGCACATTCACTAGTCAGCAGTCACATATTACACATCTGCCAGCTCCCGCTGCTGGTCCATCCTGACAGCGTGCAGAGTGCACGCTGTGAAAATTCACTAGTCAACAGTCACCTATTGTGTCTCAAGCCTGGACAACCCTTATGGAGTCTAACTGGCAAGGCTCCATTGGAAACCATTACAAATTAGCTCTTTTGGAAGAGAACAATACTTACGGGGGTGTCCATCAGTTTTTGGGGGTCATAAAATAAGGAAACAATTATATAGCTGTGCGCAACCCATCTCCGACCTTCCTCTTCTGGCGGGAAATGTTACATGACCAATGTGATCGGCTGCAGCAGAGTCAGGAGAGACAATTTTCTCTTTTCCTTCCAGAAGGGGAACATGGACAGCGGTAAGGAGGAAGCAGACAACCCTTTTAAAGGAAGAGCTATAGTTTGCAAGCTATTAATAAAAAAAGGGTTAATAAATTGTAGCATTTTTCGGTGACAGGTATGAGCTGGGTATTGTCAGCTATTTACACATCTCCCTGCGGGGATCTCCTGGCTGCGGTTTTCATTGGCCGTGAATTGTCTTTCGGGCTGACGTGTTAATGTTGGTGTTGGATGGCGATAACAAGCAATAAAGCCACGGAGCAAAAGGGAAAGATTAAAGGGAATGAATGCGTCAGTGGATGATGAGCAGCGGCCGCTCCAGCGAGGCCCCTAGTTGTGTGCAGTAATAACACAATTTATTTTTATTTGACACAATAATAAGTGTCCTCTTATTGTTCTCCTGTAAATCTCACCGGGCGTGCTGGGCACGGGCATGGGGGGGTGTAACGCCGGGGAGGAGGGGGGGTCTCATCCTGAACAGGGGAGTATTTCACCGATAATTAGATCTGCATATGTGCAAAGTTGTTAATTATCGCAACTTGTTGGAGAATTTGCAAAAAAATAAATAAATAAATCTGGGAAAAAAAGGTTTTGCCAAGTTCCTTTACAAACAGGTTCTTGATTTAAAGGATACATATTCTGATTTTTTTTTGGGGGGGGGGGGGGGTTAAAATAATATTATTATTATTATTATTTTCAAACAGCGCCACTCCTGTTTTCAGGTCGTGTCTGGTATTGCAGCTCAATCTGTTTAAAGTGCAGTGCAGGAGGGGTTAGCATTCCCTTTTATTTTATAGATAAAGGAAGGGGGGGGGTTAGAAGATTGTATAGGATATTCCTATACATTAATATTTAGGGTACAGCTTTAGACAATCCCTTCAATAAACAGATCACTTTTTCCCTTTGCTGAAGCCACCTGCAATCAGCTTTTATATGTAGAAAAGCCTGACAGTAAATGTTTAAAGCATATGTCCACCTTTTGGGGACATATATTTCTTACTTAACCCCTTACCTAACCGCGGGCAGTAAAATTACCTCCTAAACCCCTGAGGGGTAATCCTCGCCGGCTGCTGCGAGCAGCCGGTGGAGATCCCCGCACATATCAGCTGATTTGAACAGCTGACATGTGTGCCTCGCAGGCCCAGGTAGATCCACGATCCACCCGGGCATGTTAATCCCTTAGATCGACTTTTAAATTATCGCATTTTGGGCTAAAAATCTAATTTTTTTTTTTTCCTATTGTGTTCATTTAAAACTTTTGCAGTGTTTAGCTTTGCCTTAACCTAAACAGTGCATCAGAACGAGCTCACCAATGGATCTCTGTTGACTCTTTTTGCAGACAGCAGAGTTTGTAGCTCTGTTCTCTGCTTTTTTTTTTTTTTACAGCTGAAAGTTGAGGTGAACTTTGATGTGGTCATTAGTCAGCTAAGGCTAAGTTCAGATGTCCAGTAATCATATGTCAGAACGGATCCAGCAGAAATCCGTTGACAAAGTTGCAAGTTTTTTAAAAAGCTGATTCCTGTTTGATCCGTTTTTTGAAACTTTTCTAGTATTTAGTAAACGGATCCATCCGTTTGAACAATATCTGTTTTTTTGCTTACTTGATCACTTTCAAATGGAAGAAAAAGGATGGCAAATTAACAGATCTGTTTACCATAGATTTCAATGTTAAAAAAAAACAAAACTTTTTTTTTTCCATTTTTTTAAAGCTGAATCTGCACAACTTTTTTGCCAACGGATTGCTGCAGCATCTGTTCTACCGGACATAGCCTAAGTAAAGCTCCGAGAAAGACAAAGTTTTATAAACAGCTCACTGCCCGATTCTCAGTTAGCTCATTCTGCAGCCAGCAAGACGCTGTTGATTAAAGTGCCTGTAAATGCCAAAAAGTCAAAACATTTTAAGAATATCAAATTGCAAAAATATATATTTTTGTTCACTTAAAATACCCCAAAAGTGCCCATATCCTCCAATTTCCCTGCAGCGCCACCACAAGGGGCAAGATTGCATTACACAGGACTTGTTAAAATGAATGGGCTGTTTATGTATTGCAGGACAGAAAAAGAGAGAAATGCTCCTTGTAACCGCAAATAGAAGTGCATGTAGTAATGGGGGGGAGATTTGGGATTTGGAGCCCCCTCCACCATTTTTATTCATGATCTGCAGATAATCAAATTGACTTTTTTGGACCTAATTCCACCCGGGAGTTGCCGGCAATTCTCCTCCTGCAAGATCACAGTCTTGCAAAAATAATTTGGCAGCATCGGGAAGTTCTCCAGTCCCATAATGACCCGGGGGAGCTGGATAATTTGATGTGTCTTCCCCCAATTCCCTACATGTTTTATGTCTTTTTTTTTTAATTTTTGGAAATGTCAGTGTGTTGACGTCTACGGTCCCTCCGCTGTTGCCTACAATATGACTGTCAGCGCTGAGACTGGTGCATCTGTGTGACAGGTGTCCGATAAATTGTCAGTTTGTCACCATCTTGGCAATCGCTCATATTAAAGCCCATGGTCTTCAATAGGGAGGGTCATATTGGGCCATACTGGTCAATTTTTGGGAATGAGTGCAGCGGGCCAAAAACACTGCTATGACCCATTCTCGCCCCTCCGTGCTCCCTCCATGCCATGTTTCCCACACCCGGAATATGTCTTTGGATGCCACGATCCAAATAACCTCCGAGAGGGCAATGTTCTAGGTTTGGGAAGGCTCCAGTGGCACCTGGTAGACTGGCCAATTTTATTTTGTCTCGTTTGGGGGACAATTTTTTTGATTCTTTATATAAAAGCATGTAATTTTGGCAACCCCCCCCCCCCCCCCACCTTTCCCAAAAAAACACTTTTGCAATTTGGTTTAATTAAAAATTTTGCACCTTTTAGCTTTTATAGGCTTTTTGTTTCTTTGCACCCTCAACTTTGTTGTAATCTCTGCTCATAAATCCGCTAAGAGATCAGAAAAAGACAGATAAGCGTTAAATTCCTTCATCAGAGTGTCATAGCGAACTCACTGACTGATTCTTAGTTAACTCATTCTGCAACTTAACATAGACTGGGTAACAGAGGTTATTTAAGGCAAACAGTACAAAAAATGTTCTGAAACCTAAGTGCAAAAAAAAAAATTATATTGAAATATTTAAGCAAAAAAATAAAAATTACCCTCGAAGGTGGAAAACCACTTTAAGGAGATACTTTCCATCTTCTTATTTGCAAACAATAGGAGTCCTGCCACCTCAAAGTCACTAATCAAGGTTGGGCCCCATAGCATTGCCCATGTCTACAACCATCTGATCAATTCAAGGGCCATATCTGATGCCCCAATATTGTTTTTTTGGGGCACTGAGTGTAAGTATTTTACAATTGCATATGTTGACTGTTGAACCCCCAAACTCTACACCCCAAGTTTAAAGGGAATCTGTCAGCAACATTTTGCATCTGAGAGCAGCATGATGGAGGCAAAGAGATTCTGAATCCAGTGATGTGTCCCTTAGATTACGGAGTTCAGCCGTTCTGACAGTTTTTAGATTTATCATGTAGCAGAGCTCAGAAAGCTAACCCCGCCCACACAAGGCTCTACATATACAATGTCTATAGACAATGAGCTGCTAATCACAGCAGGAGCTGTGTCAGACAAGCTGACCTAGTCTGGTAATGATAATCTTTTGAAGTTAAAACAAACAATGCAAGTTAACAGCACACAGTGTGAAAGAGACGAATTGCTGAAATCTATGTGTTAACCCCTACAGCATGTTGTCTTAATAATATTTATTCATTTATATAGCGCTATTAATTCCATAGCACTTTACTTCGTACATCAGCAAGACTGTCCCCATTGGGGCTCACAATCTAAGGTCCCTAGTTGTATGTCTTTGTAGTGTGGGAGGAAACCCACGCAGACACTGGGAGAACATACAAACTCCTTGCAGATGGTGTCCTTGGTGGGATTTGAACCCAGGACCCCAGCACTGCAAGACTGCAGTGCTAACCACTGAGACAACCTACAGTGCTAACCACCGAGCCACCCATGAACATACAAACTCCTTGCAGATGGTGTCCTTGGTGGGATTTGAACCCAGGACACCAGCGCTGCAAGACTGCAGTGCTAACCACTGAGCCACTGTACAGTGCTAACCACTGAGCCACCTATGAACATACAAACTCCTTGCAGATGATGTTGTCCTTGGTGGGATTTGAACCCAGGACCCTAGCACTGAAAGACTGCAGTCCTAACCACTGATCCTCCGTACAGTACTAACCACCGAGCCACCTATGAACATACAAACTCCTTTCAGATGTTGTCCTTGGTGGGGTTTAAACCCAGGACCCCAGCGCTGCAAGACTGCAGTGCTAACCACTGAGCCACCATGTCTTCAGATTAAATCTCAAAACCCTGCAGATTCCCTTTTAAATGTCTACCTGTAGCCACCACTAGGGGGAGCTCACTGCACATTGTGTTAATATTGAGCTCAATATAGAACTGTATGCACTCAGCTCCTGAGCACCCTCTAGTGGTGGCTGCAGAAAGGCAGTTTTATCCTTTCCGTCTGTCTTTGTAGAACAATTATTTTCAGTAGTGTTATCAATGAAGTCACTCCACGGACTAGTTATCTTTATTGGCCACAACCATATGTCAGGAATTGCCTAATCCTTTAATTTTGCTAATTTACGTCTAATCCCGGAACTCGACCACTATCTGTAAATGGGCTGTGCTGACGAGTGAGTTGGTGCATGGGAGACTCGCTCGCTCGTGAGGTTATGGGGGATGCTGCCATGGTGCCGTCTTTCTTGGCGGTAATTGTGGATGGTGTAGTGTGGCATGACCGATGTGACAGACGTGTGTCTCTGTTGGATTAATCAGCGAGTCCTTTGATCCGTAACATATGCTCCCTGCAGACGCCTCAAGTCAACATATTCAGCATTTGTGCTCCGCCAGTTTAAGAAGGTCTTGGGTGGATATTTTTTTTTTCCCCATCAGACAGGAAGGTTGTTGTGCTGACAGCAGCGGGGATGACATGTATATCACCACTGATCTGTTCTGCCATTTATTCCCCTATCTGAGTGCAATCGCAGAAGATCTGACCGGCGACCTTTTATGCTTGGTTATTACACACTATACTGTGCTACAAAGATGGCAAAAATAAAATGTATGCACAATTAGTAATAAAATCTGCTCCTGGAAACTGGGAAAGCTGGGTGACAACCAATACAGTCAGCCACTACCACCCAGCTTTCCCAGTCTCCTCATTCACAAATTTATCTACATATTTCGAGCTATACTTTGATTCGTTCTTGCTATTCAGGATTCTTTCTATACTCTTTGCAGATGGCTGCAAGACCCCGATCTATGTCCTGAACATACTATACTGATACATTGTGGCAAACCCTCAGAATGGCCCTTTAAATTACCATTTTTATGCAGTTACATCCATCATCCATCCTTACCGATTCGGATTAGTCTATTCATGAAGCTCCAGCTAAAGAGTTTTTTCATAATATAATAATTTTATTCATTTATACAGCGCTATTAATTCCACAGCGCTTTACATACATTGGCAACACTGTCCCCATTGGGGCTCACAATCTAGAGTCCCTATCTGTATGTCTTTGGAGTGTGGGAGGAAACCGGAGAACCCGGAGGAAACCCACGCAAATACGGGGAGAACATACAAACTCCTTGCAGATGGTGTCCTTGGTGGGATTTGAACCCAGGAAACCAGCGCTGCAAGACTGCAGTGCTAACCACTGAGCCACCACAAGATTGCAGTGCTAACCACTGAGCCACCACAAGATTGCAGTGCTAACCACTGAGCCACCACAAGATTGCAGTGCTAACCACTGAGCCACCACAAGATTGCAGTGCTAACCACTGAGCCACCACAAGATTGCAGTGCTAACCACTGAGCCACCACAAGATTGCAGTGCTAACCACTGAGCCACCACAAGATTGCAGTGCTAACCACTGAGCCACCACAAGATTGCAGTGCTAACCACTGAGCCACCACAAGATTGCAGTGCTAACCACTGAGCCACCACAAGATTGCAGTGCTAACCACTGAGCCACCACAAGACTGCAGTGCTAACCACGTAGCCACCGTGCCACCCATAATCAAAACTTGTCATCTATCCAATGGGACACCCACAAATCAGGGGTCCTGAACTGGGGTGAAGCATGTGAAATATAAGCGAGAGATGGAAATAGTTATAGTTTGAATAGTCATATACTGTATATATTGATTATGGAAATGCCCCCTGTAATAAAGCTCCTTTTTTGCATTGTACACAGTAACTTTTAAAAAAAAAAAAAAAAATGATTGCTTGATCGACGCCGATCTGGTAATTGAAACCTGCACATTTGTATCACAGTGGCCACCGCAGGAGAAATGCGGTATTACATATAGACCATTCAGTTCTCCAGAACATGGATGGAAGGATGGATGAATGGGTGGAAGGATGGACACAAGGATGGAAGGATGGATACAAGGATAGGTGGATACATGGATGGATGGGTCGATGGAAGGATGGATGGATGGAAGGAAGGATACAAGGATGGGTGGATACATGGATGGATAAGTCGATGGAAGGATGGATGGGTGGATGGATGGATGGATGGGTGGATGGAAGGAAGGATACAAGGATGGTTGGATACATGGATGGATGGGTGGATGGAAGGAAGGATACAAGGATGGGTGGATACATGGATGGATGATTGGATGGATGGATGGATGGATGGATGGATGGATGGATGGATGGAAGGATACATGGATGGATGGATGGATGGATGGATGGATGGAAGGATACATGGATGGATGGGTCGATGGATGGATGGATGGAAGGATACAAGGATGGGTGGATACATGGATGGAAGGATGGGTGGATGGAAGGCTGGATGGATGAATGGGTGGAAGGATGGACACAAGGATGGAAGGATGGATACAAGGATAGGTGGATGGATGGATGGATGGATAGATGGAAGGATGGGTGAATGGATGGAAGGGTGAATGGATGGGTGGATGCAAGGATGGGTGGATGCAAGGATACAAGGATGGGTCTATGCATGGATACAAGGATGGGTGGATGCAAGGATACAAGGATGGGTCTATGCATGGATACAAGGATGGGTGGATGGATAGAAGGATGGGTAAATGTGAGGATGGAAGGATGAGAGAATGGGTGGATACAAGTATACAAGGATTGAGGGATGGATGGAAGGATGGGTATATAATACTGTATATTATATAAATATATGAATTATATATAATGAATAGGGAAGTCCTCACAAAAGTTTGAAAATAAAATATATAATTTTTTTATGCAACAATGGTCTGAGACCTCATTCAACTTCTTGACCTTATAGCTTTCGAGAGAAAATGTTATTTATTCCTAAATCCTTTCTGATGGGGACTAATGCGTTTTGCCTTTGCTCACTGCAGAGATGTAGAAAGTTTTTTCAATGCCTATGATAATTTGGAAATCAATATGGATCCCACTGTTTTTTCCACAATTTAAGCCTTTGTGACTGTGGAAACTGGGCTGAGCGCCGGTCAGAGACACATGTTCGGCTGCAGCCCCGGGGATCGGAGCGGGGAGTTGTTGCGGCAGCCGTATATGAATATTTATAGGCGGTGGGGCAGGGGCAATGGCTGACTATGACAGTTTAAAGGAACACTTAGTTAATTAGAGGCTGACATGTCACCCGGGGTCCCCTGACACTGCCCTGCCTTCTGTCTCCCAGTCCCTTCTCTCTATTTTTGACAAGCTAGATTACATCATTACATTTGGTTTTAGTCGTTAGTTGCCCCTATAACGAAAAAGGTGCATATATTAAGCATTAATTAGATGTTATCTCTGGCATGCTGTGAATTCAAGCAGGAAAAAAAATTACATTTCAAAGGCCGTGTGATCAGGATTTCAGCAGCCCATTAAAAGCTTCTCGTTATTATTGACTGGCCCGTGCCGGAGCCGAGCGGCTGCCATCGGAGGTTCCATAAATGAGTTGTATAACACAGATATGTTTAATATTCAGACGCTTCCGCCGCCGCCTGTGGCATAACGTGACCAGAAGCCAAAAGTAAAGAGGGATCATTTTGAAAAATGAGATTGGAAAAACGGCACGGTCAAGTACCTAGAGTGACAAAACTTAGAGATAAAGGGGTTGATCGGTTTTGATATTTCCTTTTTGTTAGGTATTTGCAAAAAAAATAGCCTGATTACAAGCCTTATTGCAATCAGCTGTAATCCTGGTGGGAGCCTGGTAGCAACTGTTCCCTACAGCACCTCCGCAGGTGAAACAAGGTATTACACAGTTTTGTTAATATTGGGCAGTTTTTATAATGTACAAACGTACAGGGTCCTCCAAAATCAGAGATGTTCTTTGTCTCTGGTTCTAGAGTCCAAAATTGGAGACCACCCCTGTTGTGAATACATTTTCCAGTTTGGGGCTCCCTCTTGTGGTCAGTGCTGGCGGTGCAGTTGACTTGTGGAATGAGAGCCAGACACCTGTTGAGGACTGGCAATCAGATCTTTCAGATTGGGAGTATATAACTCAGTAGTTTTCTCCTGTTACTTGCCGGTGCTCAATGGATCGCCTGTGTGCTAAGGACATTCTGAAACCAGCCTTGCTCTCTACCAGAACTCTTCTCAGATAAGTTGGTCTTTGTACTCTGCTTATTGTTTCCACTTTCTTGTAGTTTTTTATGTGTTGATACTAATGCTTGATTCCTATTTTGCCTGTGTGGAGTTCTTGGTGGAATTGGATCATTCTATTTGCTGGGAGTGTCTGTATATTTAGCTCTATGATTCTGCAATGTATTGTGTTTTGTCATGCTTTGTATTCATTTCAGTCCCTCATCTATATTAGTGTTTTTGGATCTCAGTAACATCAAAGTATTGATATAGTAGGGGAGAGGCCGTGTGGCCTCATGGTCTTTCCATATCAGGCGTGCTGAAATTTATTAGGGTTTTTACGGCTGCAGACAGTGCTCTTTCCTATCCTTTCCTATAAAGATAGTTTTGGCCTCATCTTTGCTGAATCTGTTTTCTAGCTTTGTATTGTGTTTTCCTATATAATAATGATAATAATAATAATTTATTCATTTATATAGCGCTGTTAATTCCACAGCACTTTACATACATTGGCAACACTGTCCCCATTGGAGCTCACAATCTAAATTCCCTATCTGTATGTTTTTGGTGTGGGGGAGGAAACCAGAGTACCCGGAGGAAACCCACGCAAACACGGGGAGAACCTACAAACTCCTTGCAGATGGTGTCCTTGGTGGGAATTGAACCCAGGACCCCAGCGCTGCAAGACTTTTCTTTTAAAGTTTACTTTTTTTTTAAGCTGCAATATTCAGAGACTTTTTTTTTTTTTTACTTTGTCTTTAGGGCTATGTTTCACTTTGCCTGACAATCTCTCAAAAGAACTTTATTTTTATACCACTTCAGATGGAGACTTAAGTATTGTACAAAGTTACTCAACTTTTTTATTTAATCAAACTGGATAATAATAGTAAGTATGGAATTGCAACCATTAATGAAATGCGTTGCGTCTCCCCATGAGCGGAGGAACCAAAACTATTCGCATCTGATGAGTCAAGTTGCGCTAAATGGTTCGTAGAAATGATTTCTCAGATCTACATAATTAATGAAGCTGCAAAATTAGCAATTTTTTTTTTTGTTTTTTTTTTTTTAATACTTGAATGGTTCAAACTATTAAAGGATGTCTCTGCCCTTCATTATTCGCCCTATGGATACATAAGCCCCAGACTGCAGCCTGCTAATGGCATTGACTCTTGATCTTACAATGTGTACGGCCCGGGGCCAGGCTGTATGAATGGGCGCAGATTTGTAAGCTCATAGGAAGGCTTTGTCTGCTCCCATTACACGTCTGCCCCCATTACACGCCGACTCAATGATTTACTTATGTAATGGAGTAAAATCTATTATTAGGTGGGTTGCTGAAATGTTGGGGGGTCATATACGCTATATGGAGAAGAGTATAAGGACGCACTTTGGGTAATAAGTCCATTCATGTAGGTGGCGGATCACCGGGCTATGTGAATGATGGGCAGCCATGGCACTCGCTGATGGAGCGTTTGATAATTCATGGATAGGGGGATTACATGGAGTGAAGGTCATTTATGAACCTCCATTTCGACAGCACATTTCATTTCACTTTCATATGAACCTCATACATTAATAATAATAATCTGCCCCTGAAAAATCGCCCCATGCCTCCATGGCTGGATATGGTGCAATCAGTAAACAATGGTCGCTGTCACTACATCATTCATTGGGAGGTCACTGGCTCCTTATATCTGGTCTTTAAACTAATAATGAGGCTTTATGTCAAAATTTTTAAGTAACGCACTGCCATCTCATGCAGAGGCTATATACTAATATACAGTGTGATATGCCCCTTTAATTGGTTCTTATTCAGTTTTCTGAATTCACTCTATCCTGTATGCACACTATGTCTCTGTTCTCCCAGGAGAGTTCACTGTATTCTGTCGGCACACTATGTCTCTGAGCTCTCCTGGGAGAACACTGCATTCTGTTGGCACACTATGTCTCTGAGCTCTTCTGGGAGAACACTGCATTCTGTTGGCACACTATGTCTCTGAGCTCTTCTGGGAGAACACTGCATTCTGTTGGCACACTATGTCTCTGAACTCTCTGGGAGAACACTGTATTCTGTCAGCACACTAGGTCTCTGTTCTCCCAGGAGAGTTCACTGTATTCTGTCGGCACACTATGTCTCTGAGCTCTCCTGGGAGAACACTGCATTCTGTTGGCACACTATGTCTCTGAACTCTCTGGGAGAACACTGTATTCGGTCGGCACACTATGTCTCTGTTCTACGAGGAGAGCTCACTGTATCTGTCATGCCTCGGATTTGATCAGGCAGCCTTCTGCGCTGTGGTCCGTAAACCTCTTACTGAATCACAGTCCGGTTCGGTCACTTTCCTGGTTCTGAACACTTTGTTTCTGTATAGACACTTTGTGTGTTCACTGCCTTTCTGACAACAAGTGTTTCCTATCCTGTAATTTAGTCTGCTCTAACACCCAGTGGGTGTAACTACCCCGGCTTCCATTTCCGGCTGCTGATATTTCTGAACTAGACCTTGCTTGGAACTACAGCTTATTTTCTTGTGTTTCTCTGCCACATTTTAACTTTTGATTTATCTTATTTTATTCTGCCCCTTTCCCCTGGGTTCTTAAGGAAGTACGCGGAACCCTCGATGGCCACTTAAGAAGCAAAGGTCCAAATCGTCTTGAGTCTTCCAGTTAGGGTTGTTTCAATCTGTGTAGGGACCTTTTAGGGACCTCTAGGGTCAGCTGCAGCAGTTTTAAGTAAGACCTTATTTTACATTATTAACCACGTGTGCACTTTCAAGTATCCTGTTTGTCACACTATGTCCAGAGAACTCTTCCAGGAGAACAGAGACTTAAGTCCCCGTCACATTTAACGACTTTCCAGCGATCCCGACAACAATTCGACCTGATACGGATCGCTGGTAAGTCGCTACGTGGTCGCTGGGGAGATGTCAAACAGATCTTCCCAACGACGCAGCAACGATACAGCAACCATAGCGACCTGGTTAAAGATCTCGATGGCTGTACATGTCTGAGCTCTGAGTCGTCAACGAGGTCGTTGGTAAGGCGTCAAACACACCGATGCATCCTAGCCAGAAGAACCTCGACGATCAAAAAATGGTCCAGGCCATTCTGACACGACCAGCGACCTCACAGCAGGGGCCTGGTCGCTGCTATGTGTCAAACGTAGCGAGATCGCTGGCGAGGTCGTTGTTGAGTCACATAATCTGTGACTTAGCAGCTATCTTGCTAGCGCTCTCGCTATGTGTGAAGGTACCTTTAGTGTGCCGACGGGATACAGTGAACTCTCCTTGGATGACAGAGACTTAGTTCTCCGAGGAGAGCTCACTGTATCTTGTCAGCACACTGTCTCTGGTCTCCGAGGAGAGTTGACTGGATCCTGTAGGCACACTTTGAGCGCTCCGATGAGGACAGAGATATAGTTCTTCGAGGAGAGCTCACTATCTTTTCGGCATGCTGTCTCTGTTCTCCGAGAATTCACTGGATCCTGTTTGCACACTTTGAGCGCTCCTCGGAGGACAGAGACTTATTTCTCCGAGGACAGCACACTGTTTCTGTTCTCCAAATACTGTTCTCCAAATACATAGTTCTTCGAGGAGAGCTCACTGTATCGTTTCGGCACACTGTCTCTGTTCTCCGAGGAGAGTTGACTGGATCCTGTCGGCTCACTGTCTCTGTTCTCCGAGGAGAGTCGACTGGATCTTCTCGGCTCACTGTCTGTGTTCTCCGAGGAGAGTTGACTGGATCCTGTCGGCTCACTGTCTCTGTTCTCCGAGGAGAGTCGACTGGATCCTGTCAGCTCACTGTCTGTTCTCCGTGGAGAGTTGACTGGATCCTGTCGGCACACTGTCTCTGTTCTTAGAGAAGAGTTGACTGAATCCTGTCGGCACACTGTCTTTTGTTCTCTGAGGAGAGTTGACTGGATCCTGTCGGCCCACTGAGCTTTCCGATGAGGACCAAGACCTAATTCTTCGAGGAGAGCTCACTGTATCTTTTCAGCACACTGTCTCTGTTCTTTGAAGAGTTGACTGGATCCTGTCGGGACACTGTCTCTGTTCTCCGAGGAGAGTCGACTGGATCTTCTCGGCTCACTGTCTGTGTTCTCCGAGGAGAGTTGACTGGATCCTGTCAGCACACTGTCTCTCTTCTCCGAGGAGAGTTGACTGGATCCTGTCGGCACACTTTGGCGCTCCGATGAGGACAGAGACATAGTTCTTCGAGGAGAGCTCACTGTATCTTTTCGGCACACTGTCTCTGTTCTCCGAGGAGAGTTGACTGGATCCTGTAGGCACACATTGAGCGCTCCGATGAGGACAGAGATATAGTTCTTCGAGGAGAGCTCACTATCTTTTCGGCATGCTGTCTCTGTTCTCCGAGAATTCACTGGATCCTGTCAGCACACTTTGAGCGCTCCTCAGAGGACAGAGACTCAGCTCTCCAAGGAGTGCACACTGTTTCTGTTCTCCAAATACTGTTCTCCAAATACATAGTTCTTGGAGGAGAGTTCACTGTATCTTTTCGGCACACTGTCTCTGTTCTCCGGGGAAAGTTGACTGGATCCTGTCGGCACACTTTGAGCGCTCCGATGAGGACAGAGACATAGTTCTTCGAGGAGAGCTCACTGTATCTTTTCGACACACTGTCTCTGTTCTCCGAGGAGAGTTGACTGGAACCGGTCGGCACACTGTCTCTGTTCTTCGAGGAGAGTTGACTGGATCCTGTCGGCACACTTTAAGCGCTCATCGGAGGATAGAGACATAGTTTTCCGAGGAGAGCTCACTGTATCTTTTCGGCACACTGTCTCTGTTCTCTGAAGAGTTGACTGGATCTGGTCGGCACACTTTGAGCGCTCCACGGAGGACAAAGACCTAGTTCTTCGAGGAGAGCGCACTGTATCTTTTCGGCACACTGTCTCTGTTCTCTGAAGAGTTGACTGGATCTGGTCGGCACACTTTGAGCGCTCCACGGAGGACAAAGACCTAGTTCTTCGAGGAGAGCTCACTGTATCTTTTCGGCACACTGTCTCTGTTCTCTGAAGAGTTGACTGGATCCTCTCGGCTCCCTGTCTCTATTCTCCGAGGAGAGCTCACTGGATCTGGTCGGCACACTTTGAGCGCTCCACAGAGGACATAGACATAGTTTTCCAAGGAGAGCTCACTGGATCTTGTTGGCACACTGTCTCTGTTCTCCAAGGAGAGTTCACTGTATCCTGTCTTCACACTATGTCTCTGTTCTCAGAGGACAATTCACTATATCTTGTCTGCACACATTATTATTATTATTATTATTATTATTTATTATTATAGCGCCATTTATTCCATGGCGCTTTACATGTGAAAGAGGGTATACATACAACAATCAATAACAATACAAAACAGACTGGTATAGGAGGACACTGTCTCTTGCCTTCCAAGGAGAGCTCACTGTATTCTATCGGCACACTGTCTATGTCCTACTCTGGATACAAATCTTATAGCGTCGATCCTCATATATATATATATATATATATATATATATATATATATATATATATATATATATATATATATATATATATATATATATATATATATATATATATATATATATATATATATATATACACATATACATATACATATACATATACATATATATATATATATATATATATATATATATATATATATATATATATATATATATATTCCTCCAAGCGTCATCTCTTTCCACTTGATTTTTCCATTTCTTCCTTATTATATTATCTGCTCCATTTCCGAGACTCTGTCGTTGCTTTCGCCCTTGTATCATGTCTTGCCGCCCCCCAGCGCTATTGGCAGGGCCGTATATAGAGGGACATGTATGTTGCTGTCTTCTCATCACCCTTCAGACCCTGCTCCTGATCTGTCGGTAATCACATTAGCGAAGCATTAAGCCTGAACAATAGCTGGGGGTTTAACTGTCCAACAAACATCCATTTTTTGTGAGCAAATGACTCATTTAACACTGTATAGTGCTGGCTAGTAAAGGATTAGGAAGATTGAGAGCATTGGAAGGGGTCAGGGTTGGGGGGAGATACAATGAAATTAGGTTGGATGTAGAATTCCTGAAAGGCAGGTTAAAAGTTCACTCCTGCACCAGTGCGAGCCCTCTCACATTTACCATTGTTCGGTGGGTGGCTCCGATCTGCCATCCGGACACATTACTAGTAAATGGACATCTCTATTAACCTTTGCTGCTGATCACAGCCTTGGGTGGTCACCTATGGAGGAATCATATACCTACTGGAAGACCAGCGGTAACTCAACCCACTTATTTACAGCCACACAGTCTTTATGGGATTTCATCCACATCCTGGCCTTCCATGAGGTTGGACAAGAAGGAAAAATCATAAAGTAATGACGTTAACTTGGCAAAAATTGACAGATATTTTTGGAAAGCGGTTAGTAGTTCCCAGAGAAGCATTGCCTGGCTTATAAGTCTCCTTACGCCAGCTTGGAACTCTTTGCAAGGAGAAACCTAATAGTCAGGAGCCTCTAACCCGGCCAAATCAGGTCTACTGCTTTGCACTGAAGAGGAGAAAGAACCCGAAACACGTGTCATGTGACGAGGCTCATTAAAGGGTCAATATTGAATTTTAGGATTTCTATATCCAATAGGTGGCGCCAGAAATAGTCTTCTTGCATGTGGAAAGCTGTAAATAGTTTTACAACATCTCAACATGAGCTATTGCTCAGACTTTGTAATGGTAAATTGAGAGAAGAGGATGTCCAGTGGTGGAACGATCACAGTCGCAGGGATCGCAACCGGGCCCAGGGGTGCAGGGAGACTGCCGGCCTCAGCCCCTACGTCAACTGAATGTGTATCCGAGGCTGCACATCCAACTGAAATGTATCGCGGTGCAGAGACCTGTTGGGTCCCTGTTCTGCAATATTCGCTGCCACCCAAACTGAAGCCGGCAGCTTTCATTTGTGTCCTAATGAGTGAGGGCGGCACGTGGCAGTGACGCCATGCATTGCAATAGCAGAAACACCGATGAAAGCTGCGTGCTGGCTACACAGGAAGACGCTGTGCATCGTGGGAGTCAGGGATGATGAGTGTGCAATGTTGTTGTTTTTTTGCATTCGACAGACTGGAGACATATGGACCAGGATGGGGACAGATATACCAGGAGGGTGGCAGTATATACCAGGAGGAGGATAATATATACCAAAGGAGGGCCCAGGATGGGGACATATGTACCAGGATGTAGGAGGATGGGGACACATGTAGCAGGATGGACACATATGTACCAGCATGAGGACATATATACCAGGAGGTGGACATATATACCAAAGTGGGGACATATATACTAAGATGGGGTTATAGATACACCAGGATGTGTGCTAGAATGGGGAACATATGTACTAGGATGGGGAATATATATATATATATATATATATATATATATATATATATATATATATATATATATATCTCTATATATATATATATATATATATATATATATATATATATATATATAATATGTATATGTATGTGTGTGTATAGAGGAAGGAGCCCAGGATGGGGACATTAGAAAAGGGGGAGGGACATTTATAAACAATGGGGGCGGAAACTCGTATGTCTTTATAGGATTTAGAATTCTAAATGTATACATGCATATACATACATCTGACCAACATAAGGGGGCAGGTCCAAATCTTGCACTAGGTCCCATTGAACTCTAGTTACGCCACTGACGATGTCTATAGCTGTCTCTACACATTCATTAGCTGTCTGTCAAATGAGCAAACGTTTGTTCTTCCCAAACCTCCGTAGGCATGCATACTCAGCTCGGACGAGCGTGCATGTGTTTTTGCCAAAAAGGAGGGGAGTTAGATGCTCACTTTGAGAATTAAAGTTTCATTCATTGAAATTCAAAATGCCCGATCCTTATTTCCGCTAACCTCTTCTGTCCAAGAAGAGTTCGGGGACCTTCATAGTCAGCTGATCCCTGAAATAATTACATATGAATGACTTTTCATCCAAAAGGGCCTTTTTGAAAATAAATTTCCACCTTTTAATTATCAACTTGTGGGGCTGTCTTCTACTGGACCTTTGGTGTCCTGTTGGACCTTTTGGCTCTCCTGTTGGACCTTTGGCTCTCCTGTTGGACCTTTGGCTGTCCTGTTGGACCTTTTGCTGTCCTGTTGGACCTTTTGCTGTCCTGTTGGACCTTTTTGCTGTCCTGTTGGACCTTTTGCTGTCCTGTTGGACCTTTTGCTGTCCTGTTGGACCTTTTACTGTCCTGTTGGACCTTTGGCTGTCCTGTTGGACCTTTGGCTGTCCTGTTGGACCTTTGGCTGTCCTGTTGGACCTTTGGCTGTCCTGTTGGACCTTTTGCTGTCCTGTTGGACCTTTTGCTGTCCTGTTGGACCTTTTGCTGTCCTGTTGGACCTTTGGCTGTCCTGTTGGACCTTTGGCTGTCCTGTTGGACCTTTGGCTGTCCTGTTGGACCTTTGGCTGTCCTGTTGGACCTTTGGCTGTCCTGTTGGACCTTTGGCTGTCCTGTTGGACCTTTGCTGTCCTGTTGGACCTTTGCTGTCCTGTTGGACCTTTGCTGTCCTGTTGTAGCTGAAGTATGTTTTTATGTGTCAAAATCGGAGCCAGTTATGAGATCCTTGAGAACTTTGGCGGTCCAGTCCAGTCCTTCAGTCCTTACTATTGGGTTAAATATTCTGATAAATAGTTATTTCTGGTTGATACATACATCGTATTATTCTTCCTGCCTTATGTTTCCTCTTTGAATGACAGTTCCAAGATGACCAACTTGGATAAAACCTGGATTTGCGAGACTCTGTTGGGAGATGGTTATGCCATATGTGTCTCTGTGGCCACCCAGTGGTTGTAATGTGAATTGCAGCCTGTTGTAATGCATTCTATCTGCACTGTAAGTCAAAATTTGAGGAAAGATTATGGATGACCATATGTGATAAACAGGGTTTAAGTACGTTGGATTTTATTTTTGACCATCGGCCAGTGACCATTAGCAGTTTTTGGGTTATGGCCAATGACTGATGACCCCGGATCCTTACTGTTGACCCCTCCATGGCCTGATGATTACTCAGGGACCACAAGTGTAAGTGCACAAACATCACATGCTTGAACCACTAAAGCTCAGCTGCTTCTGTTTGGCAAATTATTTTCATTTGTGAGATGAAAAATAAAAATGAATTACCCCCGAAGATGAAGAAGACAACAGATGGGCCCAGAATTAACCAGCTACTATCCAGCTGCAGTCAGATCATAGTAGTGGTTGGACAAAGTAGGATCGTAGATCAGATGAAGACACCAATCCGGGTCTAAATTCGAAATTGGAATCCAAGTTGTTTAAACCTTCAAGAAACAGCGCCACACCTGTGCACAGGTTGTGCCTGGTACTGCAACTTTTAAATAAGGCTGCAATACCAGACACAACCAGTGGACAGGGGTGGCACTGTTCATGGGTGGAAAAAAGTAATGTTTTGAACTCCTGGATATAGAAAAAATGTAATATTTCGCAATGGTTATCACATAGCCATTTACCTCTAAAACTGTTATATTCACTCCAGTCCCTTTCTAAGCTTTCGAGAACCCCGAAACCCTGTGCACAGTGCAGCTTTGGCAGCAAGCGGAGGAGAACGGTCTTGTATTTTGCCTTTACTGCTCCGGGTATGTAAAGTTTTCACAGTTTTAATGTGAAGTCAACCATATGAACGAGCAGTCATTTTTTTTTTCCAAAGCTGCCAGTCCGTCTCTGGCATATTCCTGCTCCCTGGCAGTGACGGATGACAACATGTCACTTTTTTTTACCGGTGGCATCTTGTCAGGTTCTGGTGTAACTTTTCGTCTAAGATAGACGATTAGTAAGGAAAAAATTACATATCCCTGGGAGTTATATACCCGAGCTCAGACCGGCGGCTGTCGTCTTGGGATGAGTTTAATATACAATATTTAATTCATGAATTTCTGCAGAAGTTTCAGGCACCGGAGAAAGAAAACTGTGTGGCCTCAGAGGAGCGGAAACTTTTCTAGATGGCCAGACGGCTTGTAAATAGGAAAGTTTTTATAAGGTCTATCCGTATACTGTACTGTGCGGTGGGAACAGGGGCGACCTTGGATAACCCTGGGGACCAGGACTAGGGACATCAGGACACATAATATCGCCACACAGTACATCTAGGGAATAGATTGTATCCAGCTCCTTGGCTATTGTATCCAGCTCCTTGGCTATTGTATCCAGCTCCTTGGCTATTGTATCCGGCTCCTTGGCTATTGTATCCGGCTCCTTGGCTATTGTATCCGGCTCCTTGGCTATTGTATCCGGCTCCTTGGCTATTGTATCCGGCTCCTTGGTTATTGCAACCGGCTCCTTGGTTATTGCAACCGGCTCCTTGGTTATTGCAACCGGCTCCTTGGTTATTGCAGCCGGCTCCTTGGTTATTGCAGCCGGCTCCTTGGTTATTGCAGCCGGCTCCTTGGTTATTGCAGCCGGCTCCTTGGTTATTGCAGCCGGCTCCTTGGTTATTGCAGCCGGCTCCTTGGTTATTGCAGCCGGCTCCTTGGATATTGCAGCCGGCTCCTTGGATATTGCAACCGGCTCCTTGGATATTGCAACCGGTTCCTTGGATATTGCAACCGGTTCCTTGGAAATTGCAACCGGCTCCTTGGATATTGCAACCGGCTCCTTGGATATTGCAACCGGCTCCTTGGATATTGCAACCGGCTCCTTGGATATTGCAACCGGCTCCTTGGATATTGCAACCGGCTCCTTGGATATTGCAACCGGCTCCTTGGATATTGCAACCGGCTCCTTGGATATTGCAACCGGCTCCTTGGATATTGCAACCGGTTCCTTGGATATTGCAACCGGCTCCTTGGATATTGCATCCGGCTCCTTGGATATTGCATCCGGCTCCTTGGATATTGCATCCGGCTCCTTGGATATTGCATCCGGCTCCTTGGATATTGCATCCGGCTCCTTGGATATTGCATCCGGCTCCTTGGATATTGCATCCGGCTCCTTGGATATTCTGTCCACAAAATCAAGGACCATTAGTTACTCCACCCCAGAGACAGATAAAGCTGACCAGTGGAGAATCATTGGAAATATTAACTGGATGATGTTGTGCCATCATGTATTACATGGCGCTGATTGACTTCAATGGGTGTTATCTACTACTGCATGTCTCCTGCAGAGGTCACTGCAAGTAAAATATAACGTCTGTGGCTTCCCCGATCACCAGCCGGTCCTCTCAGAAAATTTTCACCAGGTAGAGCAAAAGGATTGGTCATTTGCCTTAAATCTGCAATTTTTATTTTTACTGAAAAGCATTATTGAAGATACCGTATATGGCCACTAAAGGGGCTGTCATCAATGTCTGATTATCCGGG
>NC_134360.1:33301274-33328774 GCF_048569485.1 Anomaloglossus baeobatrachus | reverse complement strand
GAAAAAGTAAAGCAATTTTTCCAAAAGGTCAGGACTAGATTTTATCCCAAGGGGCGGTTCTATGCCAAATTCTCTAAAGTTTTGCCAATAGGAGATGATGACAATAACTTTGTTTGGAGTACTACGGCGTTTACATCCACTTGGTCCCATATTTGTATGGATTACATGGCGGGGCCCATTTTTGCCAACGCTGCCGACTAATTATCATAACTGTGATCAAGGAAAATAACTTTGCCCAAAAGAAAAGTTTATTCTTTTTGCATAAAATAGAAGGTGCAGTTTTCATTTTTGGCCACTAGAGGGCAGTGTGTGCAAGGTAGCTTTGCTTTACTGCCGTATTGAAAAGTTTTATCAGTGGCAGGAGCATTGCAAACCCATAAGACATGGAATTTTATTATTTATTTGTTTTTTAAGTATTGTGTTATTTGTGATAAATCTTGCTTATTTACTATCCCTCTGCAATATAAGGAGAGAGGAGCCCAGATTGTGTCTCATTTCTGGAACAGCTGCGCATTCTACATTACCCAAAGGGCAGCTCATTGAGATCCATTATCATTTCTCTGTATGCATCATGTATACACGAGTCTATATGTGCGCCAGGAAAAATGTCGGTCAGCTTTTTGTTATTTTGTGCCCAAGAGGGCTAGAACTTGGGACCACCAGGCAAGAAGAAATGGCTACTACCCATTCCAGGGCATGTGATGACATCACTACATATAGGACATAGTGTGATGTGATATAGATATGACATCACATTGTCGGTAGTGTCACTAAAGAGACATATAGTTTTGCATTGGAGCTGTATACATGAAACGGGAGGGTGTTTTTGACGCATCGAAAGAACAAAAAAATTGTTGCAAAAGTATACATATCCATATAAAAATGGCAGCATAATCCAGCGGTGTCTTGTGTCTGAATATAGGGTCAATTATAAAAGGCCCCCACAAGTGGACAGATAATGATAGACCCTTTTTTTGTTTCTGTAGATCCAAAATGGGAAATGAAGCAACTTTGCCTTCAGCTTTCATTAAAACAATCTCCTACCGTTTTGTGTATACAGCTTCAGTGCAGACCGATGCGTCTTTGTGTTTACTGTCTGATCTCCCTATCACACCGCCTTCCATCCACCCTATAAAGCTTTCTACTATAGAGCTTGTCTATAGTTTATCATCCATTTACCTGCATACACAAAACGGTAGGAGATTGTTTTAATGAAGGCTGCATGCAATCTCCTACCGTTTTGTGTATACAGCTCCAATGCAGACCAATGCGTCTGTATTTACAGTCTGATCTCCCTATCACACTGCCTTCCATCCACCCTATAAAGCTTTCTACTTCAGAGCCTGTCTGTAGTCTGTCATCCATTGGCCTGCATAGGAGCTGCATGCACAAAACGGTAGGAGATTGCATGCAGCCTTCATTAAAAGAATCTCCTACTGTATACAGCTCTAATGCAGACCGATGCGTCTCTGTGTTTACAGTCTGATCTCCCTATCACACCGCCTTCCATCCACCCTATAAATCTTTCTACTGTGAAGCTTGTCTGTAGTCTGTCATTCATTTGCCTGCATAGGAGCTGCATACACAAAACGGTAGATTGTTTTAATGAAGGCTGCATGCAATCTCCTACCGTTTTGTGTATACAGCTCCAATGCAGACTGATGCGTCTGTGTTTTCAGTCTGATCTCCCTATCACACCAATTTCTATCTACCCTAGAAATCTTCTACGGAGCTGGTCTGTAGTCTGTCATCCATTGGCCTGCATGGGAGCTGCATACACAAAATGGTAGGAGATTGCTTTAATGAAGGCTGCATGCAATCTCCTACCGTTTTCTGTATGCAGCTCCAATGCAGGCAAATTGGAGCTTGTCTATAGTCTGTCTTCTATTTGCCTGCATGGGAGCTGCATACAGAAAACGGTAGGAGATTGCATGCAGCCTTCATTAAAGCAAAGCAATCTCCTACCATTTTGTGTATGCAGCTCCCATGCAGGCCAATGGATGACAGACTACAGACCAGCTCCGTAGAAGATTTCTAGGGTAGATAGAAATTGGTGTGATAGGGAGATCAGACTGAAAACACAGACGCATCAGTCTGCATTGGAGCTGTATACACAAAACGGTAGGAGATTGTTTTAATGAAGGCTGCATGCAATCTCCTACCGTTTTGTGTATGCAGCTCCTATGCAGGCCAATGGATGACAGACTACAGACCAGCTCCGTAGTAGAAAGATTTCTAGGGTAGATGGAAGGCGGTGTGATAGGGAGGTCAGACTGTAAACACAGAGAGACATAGGTCTGCATTAGAGCTGTATACAGAAAACGGGAGGTCGTTTACGACATATTGAATCAAAGGAAAAATGGTTGCAAAAGTATACATATCCAACATTGACCAAAAGGGTTAACGCTTCGCTGCAGCACCTTCCTGCGCTGTCCTCGTGTCTTCGAGACGTTATCGCTGTCTGTTAGACTTCCCTTTGGTTAACTAATAGCACAAACTATTGATTGTCTCCCCGCGCCCGAGGCTCCAGCAGATGTGGAGGGATGAATAATGGGACACGGTTTGTTCTTTGCCGATCATTCCAGCTCAGGTACTAGATTAATGGGACCGCCATTTCTCAATGCCAGTAGGGGGCGGTTAAGGGTGTCTTTTTTTTTTTTTTTTAATTTGACTTTTTGTTTAACATTGACGTTCTTGTATCCGGTAATATTATTATTCCAAGGAAGAGACCTCGTCATCCCATATAGATGTGCAGAAGTGGACATGCCCTTTAAGAATTAACTCCGCCCAAATCTTGGTTTCTAGGATGGCTTTTATGAATTGTACCTATATACAGGGACAAATTGGTGTGTAGCTAAAGGTACGCATAGAGGTGGCATGGGGCTCTGGTGCCTGCAGGTAGCCAAAGGCCAGCAGTTTTTTACCAACAGTCCAAATTATCCTGGTCATGGTTGACAGACAACCCTGTGGTGTCCGGCTGCAGAAGGTCGCTGCATTTGGCTGCACAACCTGCTCCTTGATATTCCATCCTATTCGCTGTGGTGTGAATGGGGCTTTGTGTGTCTTTTCTGTTTACTCTTTCCCCTTTAGGACCCTGTAGAGATCTTTTCTTTTCAGGTGCTTATCAGTATCCCTAACCCTGTTTTTTTATACCTGCATTTCTCCTTAGTATGTTGCTAGTGATAGAGTTAAGTTTCTTTATGGTCCTCATTTACCCTTGGTATGTTGCTGGTGATAGTTAAGTTTCTATACAGTCCTGATTGCAAGCAGGCAGCTTGTATTCATCTGGAGAAACGTATGTTGCTGTTCCTCTCCCTAAGTTATCTTGGGGATATGTTGTTCGTTTGCTTTCCCCTGTTTGTTTTCCCTGCGTGTTCTTTAGGACTTGGTGTGGTTGACTAGCACTCATACCATCCATTCTTTACCTAGGGTCCAGTTCAGGGTCAGCCAGGGCCAGGTGTCCTGCTCGGCGCATAGGCACTGAACCTATCTAGTGACTTCAGGGGAGCCAGGGGCCAGTGGAAGGTTTTATCAAGGGTACCATCTCCCCCTTCCATAGACAACGGGTTTCCCTCCTTCCTCCCCTCTATTTTTCGCCGTTCGTTCAGTATACCTAGCATGACAATCCTAGGACAGGAAAGGGCCGGATCTTAGTCAAACCACACCCTAAAATGTGCATTTTGGGATGTTCTGAATTCTGCAATGGTAATATGAATCGCACTAAAATAAATTTTCCATTGATGCCCAGGAGCTTTTCTTGGGTCTAGGGTGGGGGGGGGCCTTACCTAAAAGGGTGGTCTCCAGTGCAAACTGAACAATGAGGATTCTGCTGCAGAAAGCTACCTCCCAGCCAAAAGATAAAGCAACTCAGCTCCTCCCCTTTGTCTATCTGATGTGTCATACATTGTAACACTAAATAGGGAAGGAGAAGGGGGAGACAAAATGAATTGAAAGAAATAGTCTGTGTTATGCAAAAAAATTAGACCGGACCAAGGAAAACAGGAATAATACTGTTGATGTTGCCAGTAGTAGGCTATACTGTCCCTTTTTAAATAAGACCTGCTTAAAGGGAATGTCCATAATTAAAAAAATAAACTGCAGATTGTTTACAAGACTAAAGTTTGGTCCTATTTATGGGAATTGGTCTAAGATGCAATACTACAAACAACCCACAAGACAGAGGTGGCGCTGTTTTTAGAAGTAAGTAGTTATGTTTTTCTAATTCTGTATAATCCCTTTAACCCTGGCATAAAACATTGCATTAGTTTACAATGGTAAATCTGCTTCTGAGAGGGACCCCTACAGTAAAGGGGTCACAGCACTAAATCCACATCCTATAAGCCCATAGACATCCCCACCATAAAGACATGATATATTCCATCACTTTAAGATCGGAGTACACCTTTAATAGCAATATATTGGCTGTACGATACGATATATCCCATCACTTTAAGATCAGAGCACCCCTTTAATAGCAATATATTGGCTGTACGATACGATATATCCCATCACTTTCAAATCGAAGAACCCCTTAAATAGCAATATATTGGCTGTACGATACGATATATCCCATCACTTTAAAATCGGAGTACCCCTTTAATAGCAATATATTGGCTGTACGATACGATATATCCCATAACTTTCAAATCGAAGTACCCCTTTAATAGCAATATATTGGCTGTACGATACGATATTATCCCATCACTTTCAAATCGAAGTACCCCTTTAATAGCAATATATTGGCTGTACGATACGATATATCCCATCACTTTAAGATTGAAGTACCCCTTTAATAGCAATATATTGGCTGTACGATACGCTATATTCCATAACTTTATGATCTAAGTACCCCTTTAATAGGATATATCATATCGTACAGCCAATATATTACTATTAAAGGGGTACTTCAATCTTAAAGTGATGGGATATATCGTATCGTACAGCCAATATATTACTATTAAAGGGGTACTCCGATCTTAAAGTGATAGTATAATATTGGCTGTACGATATGATATATCCCATCACTTTAAGATCGGAGTACCCCTTTAATAGCAATATATTGGCTGCACAGCATGTCAGGAATGCAACCAGTGGAGAAATCGTACAACATGGACCCTCGAGGTACAGAAAATCCAGTGATAAATTACAAGCCGGCAATCCCAGGGCATCTGTTTGCCTGAATCCCGGCATCAGCGAGACAAAGCGGATCAAATACAGCCGGAGCTGATGTTCGAGTCTTCTCTTCATCCACTAATAACTCAAAGAGCCGCTCTTCATTAAGGGATTTGGAGCCGCGCCAGCGCCTCCTAATGCGCGGCGATGTCCCCCCTTCCTCCTCCTCCGTCTTGTCGTGCAGAATGCCTTATTGTACCTGTAATTACTTAATGAAATGTGTATGAAGACACCTAGTTATTACCGGCTACAGGTCACATCGCACAAATGGAGAAATCATTAAAAAATGTGCTGCCCTTCTGGATACAAAGAGCCGGAGCCGCGGATTTATCATATGCATTCTCATACGGACGATGAAGAGTGTTTGGTGCAAAAAGTCCATTATCGTATATTTATATATTTTTATTTGAATTTTCTTCTCCGATTTCGCTTTCTTAGAGCAAGTGGAATTTTAGAGCAAGTGGAATTTTGTTTTTCTGCCTCAAATCCCTTAGTTATTCTCTCCTTTAGGATCATAGATAACTTGCTGATCAGTCGGGGTCTGATTGCTTGGACCCCCTCCAATCTCAAGAATGTGGCTCTGCAGGGGCCGTCTCAGTGACGATGTGGTCGGACATGTGCTCCATTCATTTTATCTAGGACTGCCTAAAAATGTAGTTAAGTACTCTGCAGAGCCCCAGGATCCCATCAATTAGTCTCCACCAATCAGCAAGTGATCTCCTGTCCAAATGATAGGAGATAACAACATGCCGAAGAATGGAATAACCCTTTAAATCATGTGATGCCTGTTGTGACTACCTGGCTTGACATGTATTCTTGAGCAATCATTATTGTTGCCACACTCCGCACCAGAGCCTTGCCAGCATCTAGGGAACTGAGGAATTCAATATTAGAGAAAAAAGCAAGATGACAGCTGAATCAGGGAATACAAATGATTGGAAAAAAGTAATTAGAAATATGGCGATGAAATAACACTAATTAGCATCTTACCCTGTGCTGTGTTTTATTACGAAACTGCGAAAACCATTCTACAGTAAAATGCAAAAGTCTGCGCACCCCTAGTCAAAATTACGGTTATTGTGAACAGTTAAGCAAGTTGACAATGAAATGATCTCTAAAAGGCATAAAGTTAAAGGTGACACATTTACTTGTGTATTTTAGGCAAAAAAAAAATATTTTCATCTTTTACATTTTTAAATTAACAAAAAAGGAAAGTTAGCTGATGCAAAAGTTTAGGCACCCTTAGTGCCTAGTAGCAACCCCTTAGGAAAGTATCACAGCTTGTAAACTCTTTTTGTAGCAAGCAAGAGTCTTTCAATCTTTGTTTTGAGGGATTTTCATCCATTCTTCCTTGGAAACGTCTTCCAGTTCTGTGAGATTCCTGGCTCGTCTTGCATGCCCTGCTTTTCTTTGAAGACATTTTCCAGCTCTTTGAGATTCCTGGCTCGTCTTCCAGATATGTGAGATTCCTGGCTTGTTTTGCATGCAATGCTCTTCCTTGGAGAAGTCTACCAGTTCTCTGAGAGTCCTGGCTCGTCTTGCATGCCCTGCTCTTTCTTGGAGACGTTTTCCAGTTCTCTGAGATTCCTGTCTCGTCTTCCAGATCTGAGAGATTCCTGGCTCATCTTGCATGCACTTTTCTTCCTTAGAGAAGTCTTTCAGTTCTGTGATATTCCTGGCTCGTCTTCCAGTTCTGTGAGATTCCTGGCTCATCTTCCGTGCACTGCTCTTCCTTGGAGATGTATTCCAGTTCTGTGAGATTCCTAGCTCATCTTGCGTGCACTGGTCTTCCTTGGAGATGTATTCCAGTTCTGACTCGTCTTGCATGCACTTCTCTTCCTTGGAGAAGTCTTCAAGTTCTGACTCGTCTTGCATGCACTTCTCTTCCTTGGAGAAGTCTTCCAGTTCTGACTCGTCTTGCATGCACTTCTCTTCCTTGGAGAAGTCTTCCAGTTCTGACTCGTCTTGCATGCACTTCTCTTCCTTGGAGAAGTCTTCCAGTTCTGACTCGTCTTGCATGCACTTCTCTTCCTTGGAGAAGTCTTCCAGTTCTGGCTCGTCTTGCATGCACTGCTCTTTTAAGGTCTCGCCACAGCTTTTCAATGATGTTCAGATCAGGGGACTGTGAGGGCCAAAGTAAAACCTTCAGCTTGCACCTTTTGCGGTCGTCTATTGCGGATTTTGAAGTGTGTTTAGGAACATTATCCATTTTTGTGTGTGTGTGTGTGTGTGTGTGTGTGTGTGTGTATTCGTGTATCTAAGGGATTGAGTGTTATATGCTGAACCACAGAACATTGAAAATAAAATTTACATGGTGGAAGAAAGTTTACATTCACTTATAAGTGCATGATGAGTTGTCTCCGCTTTTATAAAAATAACCAGTTATCTACAGGCGCGGCAAGATTGTGATATTCTGCCACCTAGTGTTCAATTAATATGAACATAATGGCATACTAGACTTCTTAAAATGTGATGAGCATCTGCAGTAGTTTCTTCTTCAGGATGATTGATCACTTGTGACAGAGGATTTGTTACACCCCCACATACAGGTGTTGCGTGCTCGGCTGCTACCTTTTTAGGATTTGGGTTACATAACACGAGCAGATCAGCTTACTGTAATGTAATAGCCCCCATATTGTGAGCGTATCAGGAACAAGTTAATCAACATTTTTTGCACCTGAATACCAGAAGTTGACTACAGGGTGTCTGTGGGCCATATAATATGGGGGCCCCATAGCTAAATACATCCTCTTGATCACAGATTTGATACCAGACCCCCATTTTTAGCCATTAGGTTACATGAAGGGGTTGCCAGTGTATGTTTCTGGGTATGTGGCCCTTAGTTGACACTAAACCTAGGGTATGTTTACCTATGTAATCTTAGTGTCACAGGTGACAGTCTTGTGGTGTCCGGCTATAGAAGGTCACAGTGTTTGGCTATGCACACTGCTCCCTGACCTTCTATTATTTCTGCTTATTTTTCATCCCTTTCCCTTTTAGAACCCTGCGGAGTTCCTTATCATTTCAGCTTTTTTTCATATCAGCACTGCCCTTCGTGTCTTTATATACCCTCATTTCCTCTTACTCTGTGCTGGTGATAGGTCTAATACCCTTAACACAAGTCTTCAGTGCAAGCAGTCGGCTTGCATCCTTCTGGAGAAACCTTGTTGTTTGCAGTTCCTCTCCCTGAGTCATCTGGAGATAACTTATCTGTTTACTTTTCCCCCTGTTTATCACTGTCTTCTTTAGAGTGGGGTTGACTAAGCACTCATCCCATCCGCTCCCTAGCTAGGGCCTGTTTCAGAGTCACTTTCAGGAGGAATAGCAAAGAGACATTACTATACACCAGAATTACGATTTCTATCTTAGGAGAGATGGGAGGGGGGGGGTTTGTCACATTCCCCCAAACTTGAGCTCCAGATCCGGATGGCGGTCTCTACGAAGTGCGTGCTCGTTAACACACAGACATCAAAGTATTTGTGTTATTCTCAGCGCAAATTGCATTCAAGGCCGAGATTTCTATCACAAATGAGTTCAAAATGAAGGGGGGAGAAGTAAAAAAAAAAAAAAAAAAGCACATCGACAAATCCCCGGCTTGACAGCTTGGAAGATCTCCGATCTCCATAAAACTGCCCTGTAATGATCGTGGCGCCTGTGTGCGCGGCTCCCAACGTCCCTCTGCTTAATTAGACATACATCAGCGGTCGGCAATTGAAATGTTCCTCTTGACTTGCGTATGAATAATGCAGCCCTTCTGTGTGAATCCGCACTCGGAAGATCCTTTTATTACACATAAATCCGTGTGAATAGAGGAATATTCACTTACGAGCAGGCGAACAATCAAACAGTCAGCTTGAGACAAAACGGCGGCGGCTCCTGAGAGGATTATTACAGGACGAATGTACGACAGGCGCAGTTATGGGCTGGAGAATCAGCCCTGATTTATGAAAATGTCACTCAGGCCTGGCTATGTGATGGAGCAACAGGGCCGTGGGGCATCGATACCTCAAGTACGATGACTCCAGGGAGAAAACAGTGTGCCAGGTCTAGTGTTTTATTTAGGATCCGTCACTATAGCAACAGTGGCCTATAGCAACAGTAATACTGCCTCATAGCAACAGCAATACCACCTCATAGCAACAGTAATATTGCCTTTATAGAAATAGTAATACCTCATAGCAACAGTAATACTGCCTTATAGCAAGAGTAATACTACCTAATAAGAACTGTAATACTGCCTCATTGCAAAAGTAACCCTGCCCCATATGAAATGTAATATTGCCTCATAGCAACAGTAATACAGTCTCATAGTAAAAGTAATATTGCCTCGTATGAAATGTAATACTGCCTCGTAGCAACAGTAATATTGCCTCATAGCAACAGTAATATTGTCTCATAGCAACAGGAATACTGCCTCGTACAAAATGTAATACTGCCTCGTAGCAGCAGTAATATTGCCTCATAGCAACAGTAATATTGTCTCATAGCAACAGGAATACTGCCTCGTACGAAATGTAATACTGCCTCGTAGCAACAGTAATATTGGCTCATAGCAACAGAATATTGCATCACAGCAACAGTAACCCTGCCCCATATGAAATGTGTGACGCCCTGGACTAGCCAGGTAGTCACAGGTAGGCCCTTACACAAACACCTCCCCCTTAAAAAGGTACCAGCAGCCAACCTTAAAACCTTGAGTCACCCCTCTCAGGACTTGACGTTCACACCCGGGGGCGGGCGGTTGGCCACGCCCACAGAGGAGTTCGGTGAGCCTGAGGCGGGAAAAACAGAGTTCAGTGACGAGAGTTCAGTGACGAGAGTTCAGTGACGAGAGTTCAGTGACGAGAGTTCAGTGACGAGAGTTCAGTGACGAGAGGTAGCAAAGTTTGGACGTCTGTCAGGGATATGGGTTGGAGCCCGGATACCCTGTGGCCAGGAGGCAGATGTTGGTGGCCGCCTGCAGGAGCTGGGATTACAGCCGGTGGAACCGTAAGGGACCAGGACCGGGTAGTGGCCCGTCGGTACCGAACCGGGGAACCGATTGGAAATCGGAGCACCAGGAGGGGTACTCAGACCCAGTACGAGGCCCAGAAGTCACTGGACCGAGTCGAATTCACTGATTGGGGTCTGGACTATAGGTCCTTTCCCACCCAAGACCTGACTGAAGACAACAGCCCAACAAGAGGGATAGAAAGCCACCGCTCAGGCATCGAGATCCCACGGGCCAGCGTTTGCGGGCAAATGGGCTCTACCGGCACGCACACAAAGCTGGGGAGCGGACTACCGTTGCTCGGGCATAGGAGTGACCATTCTACTAAAACTGAGGTGCAGGAGAAAGGCGGAAACCACCAACCTAAAAAAAAAGGGGAAAAGCGCAGCCGGCTGCGGGCACCGTCCACCATCTTGTTTGGTTTACCAGAGACTCCAGCGTGTCTGTAATAGTGAGTACAACAGTGCCCTTGAGCCGCACCTCACCGACACGCCAGCACGCATCCATCCCTCGCCTCAGCACCTCCCTCGGGCCCCCGGGACCATCACCCCCTACCCACGGGGGGGGGCAACACCAAGCTGCGGAACACCATCCCCAGGAGCCTAGTCAACGGCAGCGGTGGTGTCCATCCATTCACCACAACCCGTGGGTGGCGTCACGAACTTAACGCCCAAAAACAACCGCGGCCTCGGCTGTGGACCTCCCCACCGAACACCACCCCTCACGTAGCGCCAGCATCCCTTCAGAGCGACGTGACCCCCGGGTCCGGGAGAAGCTCGAGCCACCCACCGACGAGCCCGGATCCGAGCGGCTCAGCAGCCGGCCGAGCCCCGGGGCGGTACAAATGTAATATTGCTTCATAGCAACAGTAACACTGTCTCATAGCAAAAGTAATACTGCCTCGTATGAAATGTAATACTGCCTCATAGCAACAGTAATATCACCTCATAGCAACAGTAATACTGTCTCATAGCAACAGGAATACTGCCTCGTACAAAATGTAATACTGCCGCGTAGCAACAAGTAATATTGGCTCATGGCAACAGTAACACTGCCTCATATAAAATGTAATACTGCCTCATATAAAATGTAATACTGCCTCGTAGCAACAGTAACATTGTGTCATAGCAGTAGTAGTAATGGCTCATAGCACCAGCAACCCTGTCTCATAAGAATGGTAATACTGCCTCATTGCAACAGGTATACTGCCTCAGAAGAACAGGAATATTGCCTCATTGCATACTGTCTCATAGCAACAATATTAATGCCTCATAGCAACACTAGTAATATCTCATAATAACAATAATACTGCATCATAACAAAAGTGCCTCCGAATGACGTCCACAATGTGCATTTCTCACTCCAACCACAATGTGCCCATAATGACACTGACAGTGCCCCAAAATTACAGCCATAGGGGCAATCCTAGTGTCCCCACAGTATCCCTATAACAATCCGATTTTTCCACAATTCCGGCAACACTGGCCTAAATCAGGGTTACAGGTCCTCAATATTGAGGGCTACAATGTGCACCCTATACCAGATACTGTGCTCATCAAGGGCCGAATAACGCCATGACCATAGCTACAGTACAACTATGATGACCGCCACTGTGCCTCCATAATTGCACAGTACCCCTATAATGCATTCTTCCCCTGGATTACCCCATAATAATGCTAAATTTCCTACATAATTATAGCCACAGTGCCCCCAAGACAGTTCCTCCCAATTACATCCATAATTAAAAGCACAGTGCCCCCGGTACTACATAAACAGTTCACCTTAGTTGGCACCTATAGTGACCCCCAAAGTGACCACCATGGTTCCTTGTAGTGACAGCAATACATGACAACCCATTCCTGTTTTTTTGCACATATGACCCTATGTTTGTTCCTAAAAACCAGGAACTCGGATATCAGAAGGGTGGTAAATCTGTCAAAAATAATCTACCGTTTGCTATACTACATGTATGACATATACTCGTATTCGCACCAACACTTCTCTACAGAGGTTCTTTCCTTGCATCCTCTATCCTCCAAATGATGTCATGCCACTCCCCGAACTACTCATGTTCATTTCTCCACCATCTATACATCTGCTTACGGGTTTGAAGCAGGTGGTGGGGAGGGACCTATCCAGCCCATGTCACATAAAGAAGCCAAAGTGCAGCATATGGATGGAGAAAATGTGCAGAACGCATCAAAATCTTCCCTGCCCTAATTAATTACGAGGCTACGGCCAGCATTTACTCCTTAACGCCACTTAGGAATTGCCGGAGTGTAAACGCCCCACAGTGTCTATGGGCCGTAATTATGTAAAAGCCACAAAAATGTTCATATTAATTCTGACTTCAGAGGTCACATTCCTGAGACCAGATGATGAACTGAGATGACTCGGACTTTCTTTCTATAAAGGTGGTGGCTCTAATTGAACATTAACCTAAAGGAAGTGCTGGTAAAATAGTTAGAGGGAAGACAGTATGATAAACAAGTATTGACTTTCACGATTCCATTTGTGCAGAGCATCTTGCCTTTGTAGATGCTCTGCTGCGCTTTCCTGAGTTACTGAGATAGTAGTTTGATTGGCAGCATTGGGATTCCATGTTGGTGCTTATTACTGAGCATGCTCACCCAGAACCTTGCCAGTTGTATTTTCGGTTCTGCAGTTGTGCTGTTGGCTTGTGTCTTTGCTAGTGTTCTGATCCTTGCTGTCTGACCCCGAACTGTTGTTTGACTCCTCTCTCTGCCCGCTCCCTGTTCCTGTCTTGACCAACTGCCTTTTTTACCTTGGACTATCACCTGAACACGTCTCTGCGTTCTCCCTGAGCTTATTACATGCTCTCCTGGATTTCTGACCCTCCCATATTTTACTGACTACTCCTCTGTTTTCCCCTTGTGCTAATTTGTGTCCTCCTGTTAACAGACCACGGCTTTCCTGACCACTCTTCCACCCACACTTCCCCTAAGTAGTCAGTAGCATCACATCTACAAAGCGTTTTGAACTGGAAAGCTATACAAATAGGCTTAGTAAGGATCTCTGGTTTTTTTGAGCACTACACTCTGACGAAAGAATGTATCGCAAAGTGTTCATCAAAACAACATTGACACCCCAGAGGAGTCCACAATCTCTGGAAAAGTTGGAAGAAAATCAACATGACCAAGGCATAATCAAGTTGATATTGACAAAACCTGTCTCCTTGCCCAAATGTGGGCCACTATGGTGTCACGTTTTGCCACAAAGGATAGAAGGGTTTAGTATTTGCTTCCCACCACGCACACTCTTCTAAAAACCTTGAGTTCTAGGAGCTCGTTGGAGATGAGTCCTACCCAACAATAATGAAGGTAGGACAACCCCCAACAAGGCCCCTCTCTCCAATAAGCATGGGTTGCCACTGTGGTTGGTGTACCCTTGGCTTAAACCTGACCTGTTAGGGTTCCTTAAAAGCTTTGTATTTGAATCTAAATCGTATGTCAATGTCAAAACATTGAAAGCTACAGGAGCATTTGACTGACAACATTGGTCTTTGGCTTCTCCGATTCGGACAAGAGTCTTTCTCCAAGTCCCTCCAAAGCTGATTTTTCATTTTCTTTGAAAAGAGAAGATAGGGGAACCGAGTGAACCCATGTAATTTGTCTTCAGGACTTGGTGCTATGTAATACATCTCTGTGAATAGAGCCTACGGAGGAAGGAGTCTATTAGAGCACAATATGGTTGAAGGTCTTTTTGGAGAAAGAAAGAAAGGATTAACCAGGGATATCAAGTAGAATTAATTGGTATCCTCAACCGCTCTACTGAATCTCACAAGAAAAATGGAAAAACGTTTCTGGTGATCCACAAATTCTTTATGGTTCGGATCCTTTTCGTGAATTGAAGTCTTCTTAGAAATTCAATAAAGATGTTTGTTAGACCAGAAAGGAGAGGTTTGGATGGAAAACAAGGGTCTATGCCCGTCTGTGAATAGACCCTCAATGTATCACGGGATTTGCTGTGGTTACAGAAGACTGGATAAAAGATTTCCCTCCCCGACATAGTGGAATAAAGAGCGCCCAACAAACGCTTTAATGCATACAAATGTTTACCATGCCATGCCGCTAAATAACCGGGTCAGACAGCTGTAGTTCGAGGACTCTACTTGGTTCCAAAATCTTATGTCATCCCTTTGTTGTGGGCAACACAAAAAAGCCTTTGGTGCCTAGGCTTCATACAATAAACCATATAGACGGATATACTAAACTATATGGAAGAAAGGGGCAATTTGAGCAAATATGTTAAACTGTATTCAAGATGTCGGAGTAGAGTAAATTTAACAGTCAACATATACTGTATTTTCTGGATTGTAAGGCCGATTTCACACATCCGGCATTTCACCACTTTGCTGGATCCGTCACACTCCAGTACAGTGCAATACAGTACGATGGCATCGCGGCAAGCTCCGGTGACATGCGGTCATGTGACCGGAGCTTGCCGCGATGCCATTGTACTGTATTGCACTGTACTGGAGTGTGACGAATCCGGCAAAGCGGTGAAATGCCGGATGTGTGAAACCGGCCTAAGACACACTTTTTTTTTTTTCCCCTCAAAACTGGGGTGTAAAATGGGGGCGCATCTTATAAAACGGAGACTGGGGTCACAGGATGGGCTCGAGAGTGTCACTGTGGGCACTATTGATCTGCGGGCGGGCTGCGGGGATGTCATGGCAGCAGTGGGGATGTCCCTTCAGTGGAGAGTCTCAGGAGGGTCACAGGATGAGGTGTCTCGGCGGCAGGTTTATTGAGCTGACTGCAGGCTCCAATGAATCGCCCGCAGTTGATGCAATGGACTTAAAAAAAAAAAAAATGGTGGCGATGCGTGCGCAGATTGCCGCAATGGACTTCAGGAAAATGGCCGCGGAGTCCTATCTGCGCACGTGCCATCTCCACGGCCATTTTCTTGAAGTCCATCTCGTCAACTGCTGGTGATTCAATGGAGCCCGTAGTCAGATCAATGGCACCCGCTGCCGAGACACACCGTCCTGTGACCCTCCTGAGTCATTCCACAGCAGTGTCACCCTGCAGACCGCCGGCAGATCAATAGCTCTCACCACCATGACAGCCCACCAGAAGATCAGTGGCACTTGCTACCACGACACCCCTGAGCTCGCAGTATTGCCAACCCTCCTGTGCAGCAACACCCCCTGCTCATAGCCCATAGCATCGCTCTGCCTCGTATGACTTTCCTGAGCCGCTTCTCCCTGGTGACAAATAGGATAAAGACGCTCTAGGATTTTAAGACAGACCCTCATTTTAACATTTAATTTTTTTTTTCCTATTTTCCTTCTCTAAATTTGGGTACATGTGATAAAACGAAAAATACGGTATATAGGACAAAGGAATATCAAGTGCCAATAATGGAAGGAATTTAGAATGCAACGAGTGGCGCACCATGAGAAAAAAAAAGCCTATACGGTCCTTAGTACCTGTATTTAGTGATATATAAACGCACGTGCGGTCTCATTTGCTTGGCATAGTGCGTCCTAAAATTTATTTGCTTAATTAGCCCAGGGTGCTGCACAGGGACCATCCTTGATGTGCCCATCTTCTACACTGTCATTGGTGGTGGTAGCACATGAGTGGTTGGTTTGAGGACACCCATCCATTGCTCCTCAATGCTACATATTAGCTTCCATTGTTATGACCATTGGTTCATATACATTAGTCTTTACAATGGCTCAGGCCCAAGAGTCATTTATCATCCTATGAATCTGACTTATGTATACCACAATGTGATCCCAGATGTGGCCTCAATAATGGGCTGAGTGCGGAGATGTTGTTTTAACCCTGCTGCAGATTGAATATAAAAAACAGCTGATGCCACTTATTAATATAGGCTATACAGAGCTTGTCCACTCAAGAAAATCCCTTTAATTTAGCCTGTTAGGAAATTTATAGATAATGGAGGTGCATTGTGCTCAGGATCCTCAGGAGCTCTCTATGGATGACCTGATCTGTCCTGCATTTTACAAACAATCCCATCAGATGACGGGCTCCTGGGTAATACCTCCAATCACCTGTGGGGGCACTAGAAGGATTGATCATTCGATGTGAGGATATTTAAGCAAGGTGGACAGTTTTTTTTTCCAGGAGACCTTTCTAATGGGTATGATCCAAAGGGGAGAGCCCCCATTAGGGTTAGACTCACCTGAGAATACCATAGTAGGTATACATTTTCAAATTCATATAAGGTTTAGCATTAAATTAATTGATACTCTGCAATAAACAACCCCCTATAGATATCACATTCTTCACACCTCAGACTTTGGTCATCAATCAGCCGACCCTAAAGACTATATATATATATATATATATATATATATATATATATATATATATATATATATATATATATATATATATATATAATATATATTTATATTATAATATATAATATATATATAATATATATATAATATATATATATAATATATATATATATTAATATAATCTAATATAAAATATATATATATATTAATATAATCTAATATAAAATATATATATATATATATATTAATATAATCTAATATAAAATATATATATATTAATATAATCTAATATAAAATATATATATATATATATTAATATAATCTAATATAAAATATATATATATATATTAATATATAATAATAATATATCTCCTAACTACAAGCTGTTTATTTTATTTTTACTTCTTAATACATTACAGAACCAATTCACAAAGCTTAACTCATAGGCATTTCCACCCTATACGAATTTAACAGAACTATAGGGACCTCAATGGGCACCTTCATAGGCACGCCCTATGCCAAATCAAATCACCTATAGATCTTCAAAGGCACTTTATATGCCAAGTCAAAGCATCACCTATAGGGACCTCTATAGAAATCTTATAGGCAACACTTTGTTTTGTTATAGGGTGTGCCTATGAAGTACCTTTTATATAAGCTTTAACAGACATGTTTTATGCCAAATCAAGGCATTGTCTAACGGCACGTCTATGGGCAGCTACATAGGCATATCATATGTCAAATTAAAGCATCACCTATAGGTACCTCTGAGGGCACCTTCATAGGCACACCTATGCCAAATCAAAGCATTGCCTATAGGCACCTCTGAGTTCATTTAAATATTCTATGCCAAATAAACATATCTATAGTCACCATGATGGGCACCTTCATGGACATTTCCTATGCCAAATCAAAGCATCGCCTATAGGTACATCAATGGGCTCCTTCATAATCACACCCTATGCCAAATCAAACATCGCCTATAGGCACTTCTGTTAGCTCTTTGAAAGACACGTTCTATGCCAAATCAAAGCATCATCTATAGTTACTGGACACCTTCATGGGCATGTCCTATGGCAAATCAAAGAATCACCTATAGGTACTTCTATGGGCACCTTCATAGGCACACCTTGTGACAAATCAAAGCATTGGCTATTGGCACTTATATTAACTCTTTTAAATGCATATTCTATGCCATCATCTATAGTCATTATGATGGGCACCTTCATGGACATGTCCTATGCCAAATCAAACAATCACCTATAGGCACTTCTATGGGCTCCTCCAAAGACATATTCTATATCTCATCAAAACATCACATTACAGGAACATCAATGGGCACAGTCATGAGCAAGTGTGACTAGCCAGGTAGTCACAGACATAACAACACACACACCCCCTCCCCTGGATAGTCACACCAGTCAAACAAAAACCCTTGTTGCCTCCCTCCAGGGTCTGATGTCCACACCAGGTAGGGCGGAGCCAGGCGGTTGGCCCCACCCACTGAGTTCACAGGCCTGGAGGCGGGAAAAGAGACAGACTCGTTTGAGAGTTGAAAGTGAGAGGACAGAAACTGTCGATGTCTGGGTAGGGGCCCAGACACAAACAGCAAGGTTGGCAGACGGTGGTGGCCGTCTGCAGGAGTTAGTGGATCTCTGTGGAACCGTAGGACTGGGGTCGGGCGGTGGCCCGCCGGTATCGAGCTGGGGAGCGGAGTGAAGCTAAGCACAAAGGTAGGGCCATCGGACCCCGACTAGGCTTGGAGCCGCCTACAACGGTCAAATCAGAGTGTGACCGGAACCCCAGGGGTTTCCTAACAACCAAGACCCGACAGAAGGCAACAGTCCATACCGTGAGGATACACAGCCACCGCCATAGGCTAGAGATCCAAGGGCCAGAACCTGCGGGCAAAACGGGCTCCTTCGGTACCTATACGCCGGGGAGCGGACTACCGGTGGGCAACCACAGGAGTCAGAACATTCTACCAAGGTGCAGGGAAAGACAGCCACCATCAGCCGTCCGGGGAGAGCACAAACACTGCAGCCGGCTGCGGGACACGTCCATCCAGCCGTTTGGTTTACCATAGACTCTGTGCATCTGTGTCTGAGTGAGTACACCAGTGCCATCCGGCACCGCGCTGCCCCTGCAACCCTGCACTCAGGCCATCCTGCGTCCCGGGATCACCAACCCCCTACCCACGGAGGGGACAACATCTTAGCTGCTCCCTACCATCTCTCCCGGGATCCCCGTCACCAGCAGCAGTGGTGCCCATAATCACCACGACCCGTGGGTGGTGTCACGAAGTATCTTCCCAAAACAAACCGCCCCCTTTTCACTCGTGGGCGAGGAGCGCTGCTTGAGTCCCCGGGTCTGGCCCACCGCTCGAGCCACCGAGCAGCAGCCGCGGACCCGAGCGTAGCGAGCGCGGCCCTTCCGCCCGCGACACAAGTCCTATGCTAAATCAAAGCATTTTCTATTGAGCCTATTGAGCACCTTCATAGACATGACAAATCAAAGCATCACATATAGACACCTTCATAGGCACATCTGTTGCCAATTCATGTCTCAGCTGTAGGCACCTATATTGGCATCTCCATAGATGCATTGGAAATCTGGCTCTGATTATAAATTACAGTAAACCTGAAAACCTGCTTAACTGACCATGAGTCCCGTAATTCGGGACGCAAGGCCACATTGCGTGGCTCCTAAATACTTGTAAGTAGCTGCCACTAGGAGCCATTCCATAATATTCACATAGCGAGCAAAGCATATTATATGCCTCTTGACCCATGGGGATATCACATCAGGGGCCTTTGGGCATTCGGCTTCCAGTATGTTGAGGAGTCATTACAACCCACCAAACATGTAAGCTGCAGGGTGAAGACCATCTCCCCGAAGAAGCGATTTTGAGGTTATAATTTCCGAGTTCTGTGACTTCCAGATCATTGAGCAAGTTATTAAAATCCGCAAGAATAAAGTAACTCATTACACAGAACCAGCGAGAGCAGAGGTCGTGCTCCGAAAGTTGACGGCAGCAGAGAAAGGACTGCAGACTTTTAATATAGTTAATTTAATTTTCCCTTCTCTCCGGTAACAATACTGATGGTCTAGAGAAGATTAAAGGAGCGCGACACAGAAAAAAAATCCAAGCACGTTTTTTTGTTTTTTTGTGCCGCCACCTTGTGCTACAGGGGGCACCGTCTATTATAGCGCCTTATAATGTTCTGTCACACATTAGCAGCTCCATTATGTCTCGTAAATGACTGTTTTATATGATGGTGGGGCTGAAGGTTATAGGAAATATATTACAGAATTGAATACCTCTAGCTCTCTTATTGCTGCACAGTTGCTATTGATGCCTTTAGAAAACGTTAGTAAATGGCGGCCATTTTTAAAAGGGACAATAAAGTGACACCATATTTTTTGATGTCCACTCTAAATTCTGATTTACTGAAACAAGGCCAACTTTGTTTTTTTTTATGGAACTCCCCTCTAACAAGATCTATGATGTAGTGCCGGCATCCTTGGCTGGACTGCACCCTTCTTTGCCTCCCCGTGGTCCTCCTAGTCCATCCCTACTACCTTCTCCTTCCAGGGCCTGTGCACCCCGCACAGGTCCCTCAGGAGCATGTGCGCATTATCTTTCTCGTAAAGAGCCAGCGCACTTATTTGCAGAAGTGCCTCTCCGCTTATGGCTGAGAGGCACTCTGTACTTAAGGCATCCTCCCACTAGGGGAGGTACCTGAGCAATATGGTTACTAATGTACGTCTAGCTAGCTAGTTATCAGGTCTTTTTTGATCCTTTGCCCTTACCTGTACCTGCTTATCTGTACTTACCTCCCAGTATCTGCCAAGCCCTCCATACCTTCCTACACCTGCCGCAGTGTCTATATCAGCTATCACAGTTGCACCTATCTGCTCTAGTGACTCTGCCTGTCTGTACTTGAGTCCATCCTTGCCCTGAGGGTCGGCTGCCACAGTCCTGGACACTGCTCTGGGAGTGGCACCTGGCGTCTACGAGCAGCTAAGCTGTCCCTCACCATCTGGGCTCTGGTGTATACCTGGTAGGTGTTTAGTTAACTCTCTCCCATTTCAGGGTAAGCCTAGGTCCCCCCTGTGGTCCAGTAGGTGCATTCTAACTCACCGCCTCAACAACGGCTAGCATTACATATGAATTGTAAACAGGATTCATTGTGTGGACCTTGGCCTAATATGGGTTCTTGAATGTGCCATGATGGCATTGGATTTGCCTTGAATGTGCCATGATGACATTGGATTTGCCTCGAATGTGCCATGATGGCCATTGGATTTGCCATGAATGTGCCATGTTGACATTGGATTTGCCTTGAATGTGCCATGATGACATTTCATTTGCCTTGAATGTGCCATGATGACATTGCATTTGCCTCGAATGTGCCATGATGACATTGGATTTGCCTCGAATGTGCCATGATGACATTGGATTTGCCTTGAATGTGCCATGTGGCATTGGATTTGCCTTGAATGTGTGCCGTGATGGTATTGGATTTGCCTCGAATGTGCCATGATGGCATTGGATTTGCCTCGAATGTGCCATGATGACATTGGATTTGCCTCGAATGTGTCATGATGGCATTGGATTTGCCTCGAATGTGCCATGTTGACACTGGATTTGCCTTGAATGTGCCATGATGACATTGCATTTGCCTTGAATGTGCCATGATGGCATTGGATTTGCCTTGAATGTGCCATGATGGCATTGGATTTGCCTCGAATGTGCCATGATGACATTGGATTTGCCTCGAATGTGCCATGATGGCCATTGGATTTGCCATGAATGTGCCATGTTGACATTGGATTTGCCTTGAATGTGCCATGATGACATTGCATTTGCCTTGAATGTGCCATGATGGCATTGTTTTTGCCTTGAATGTGCCATGATGACATTACGTTTGCCTCGAATGTGCCATGATGACATTGCATTTGCCTCGAATGTGCCATGATGGCATTGGATTTGCCTCGAATGTGCCATGATGACATTGGATTTGCCTCGAATGTGCCATGATGACATTGGATTTGCCTTGAATGTGCCATGTGGCATTGGATTTGCCTTGAATGTGCCATGATGGTATTGGATTTGTCTCGAATGTGCCATGATGGTATTGGATTTGCCTCGAATGTGCCATGATGGCATTGGATTTGCCTCGAATGTGCCATGATGGCCATTGGATTTGCCATGAATGTGCCATGTTGACACTGGATTTGCCTTGAATGTGCCATGATGACATTGCATTTGCCTTGAATGTGCCATGATGGCATTGGATTTGCCTTGAATGTGCCATGATGGCATTGGATTTGCCTTGAATGTGCCATGATGACATTGGATTTGCCTCGAATATGCCATGTGGCATTGGATTTGCCTCGAATGTGCCATGATGGTATTGGATTTGCCTCGAATGTGCCATGATGGCATTGGATTTGCCTCGAATGTGCCATGATGGCCATTGGATTTGCCATGAATGTGCCATGATGACATTGGATTTGCCTTGAATGTGCCATGATGGCATTGGATTTGCCTTGAATGTGCCATGATGACATTGCATTTGCCTTGAATGTGCCATGATGGCATTGGATTTGCCTTGAATGTGCCATGATGACATTACATTTGCCTCGAATGTGCCATGATGACATTGGATTTGCCTCGAATGTGCCATGTGGCATTGGATTTGCCATGAATGTGCCATGATGGCATTGCTTTTGCCATGAATGTGCCATGATGGTATTGCTTTTGCCATGATTGTGCCATGATGGTATTGCTTTTGCCATGAATGTGCCATGTGGCATTAGTTTTGCCATGGACGTACCATGTGGCATTGGATCTAAGTACAGGGAGACTATATATGGGCTTCAGTGATGTTATATGATGGTAGTGTGTCCCAGAACACTACAGCGATTCACCATTTTGGGCAATCCCTTCGATCCCTTAACAACAAGCAGATCACAAAATATCCCCTTCCTCCATGATAGTCTATGGCGTAACCTGGTATTAAGTGTTTCATCTCCCCACAGTGCCCCCCATGGAGAAATGAAGCATTGCACATTCCTATTCTATTTTGCACAGATTATCCAAAGCAAACAATGGAGGATCTCCACTGGGTTTATAAAAAAAATTGGTTTTAATTTTGGATACTACCGAAATTGTGCATATTTCCAGAAGCAGCGCTACTCATAGGCTGTGTCTGGTATTGCAACAGTCAAATGGAGCCTGAGCTGCAATGCCAGACACTCACCATGAACAAAGGGGGGCGCTGTTTCTGAAAAACAAAAAACTCCAAAACAATCCTAATAATGCCGGTTATATGCACAGTCTTCCATTTCTTTTTGGGGGGAGGTAATGGTATTGTAGGGGGCATCACTACCCGCCGGACAACCTTTGGGGTGTTTAACAACAAATATCTAAGAATATTGATTGCCGCCTCCTGTATGATAAGAGCTGTTTATTACCTGTCGCTGGAGGCAATCAATGTGTTCCGCTGCCTGCGTCCTGCCATGAACACTGGTACAGCAGAGATAACGCAGACACAAAGCTTCATTTAATTCACAGGGTGAACATACGTGGAGAAAAAAAAATGTGCCGGGAAGAAGCCTTCCATGTGTAAAATATAATGAGTCCATTAGACAGGCTCTCCAGAGCCATCACAAGTAAATACACGACTCCCCTCCCCCACCTACATCAGTCATTACCGTCATTTTAAGGGCAATTCCATCCGATATTGTCATTATCGCCAATCATACAGTAAATGGTTAACAAAGTGGTGGAGAAATTTTTAAATATGTTTTGCTACAAGTTTTTTTTTAATCTGTGTCCCTATTAAGGAGAAGAATAGATTAAATTTACTATGGGAGGAGCTTTCTGATGTGCTCTTTGTCTCCCCCTGCTGTTGAAAAAAATATATAGATCCTTTGCAAAAACGAATGGGGGAAGGGAAGAGATGCCACTATTATCTGTGACCGGTAATGCATGTACAAGAGTGGGAGTATTTCTGGAAAAAAAAAATCACATGCTGTCTTCAAATTTTGAAAAAACCCTTTTAAATAGAACCTGTCACTTATCATACATATGTACGTTTTTTTTGCCTAGCGTAAATGCCGCTGTTCTCCTGAATCCGGCGATGTTTTTCTTTTGTTCCTGCGCCTCTCCATTCCTGAAATATGGCCCCTTTTCTCTGTATAATATTCTTGTCAGTTTAACAAGTGGGGGTGGTCTAGTCGTTTGAGGACCACGCCCACTTGGTAAAGAAAGACTAGATTTGTATACAGGGAAGAGGAGGCCATATCTCATGAATGGAGAGGCGCAGAAACAAAAGAAAAACATCGCCGGATTCAGGAGAACAGCGGCATTTACACCAGAGAAAAATATATTCTCGGGAAGTGACAGGTCCGCTTTAAGATGTGAATCAGAAGAAAGAAAAGTCTGAATATAATTTTTTTTAATCTTTTCTTGCAGGTAAATGGAAAAGACTTGTCAAAAGCCACACATGACCAAGCGGTGGAAGCCTTTAAAACAGCCAAAGAACCCATCGTGGTGCAAGTTTTACGGAGAACCCCTCGCACAAAGATCTACAGCCCCCCCTCCGATGTGCAGATGATGGACACCGGGACACAGACTGATATAACTTTCGAGCACATCATGGCCCTGACTAAAATGAACTCCACATCTCCGTCGGTATCTGCTCTGGACCCGTATCTCATAAATGAGGAGTAAGTGTGAACCCCATAAATAAAACTTAATTTCCTGCCAGGATCAATAGGTGTTGTTTTGAAAACCAAAGTTTTAATATCCTATTGGGGACTTTATCGATAAACAGGGATGTCCACCATTCTGAAATGTGAGAGCAGCTACAAAGAGCGTCTCCCACTCTGGAGGACCCAATGCGTCCATGTGTTAAGGACCGGCCATTGATTTCAATAGGAGCTGTATAATGCTTCATTCTACTTGTGGTGGCGCTGCAGACAAGGCATAAGATGCGCCAATTCTGGTGCTGGGCCTGACTCTTCCCGTTGCCCTGGTGCGGTGGCAATCTGGATAATAAGGCGTTAATAACAGCCCACAGATGCTACTAAGCCCTAGCTTAGTGATGGCAGGCGTCTGAGACCCCCCCCCACTCCCATCACTAATGTGTAAGTGAAAGTAAATAAACACAAACTCTCAAAAAATCCTTTATCTGCAATAAAAGACAAAATTCACCCTCTTTCACCACTTTATTAACTCCCCAAACACCCCTCCAGGTCTGACATATTCCACGCGAGGTCCCACGATGCTTCCAGCACTGCTACATCTGACGCTCACAGCGAGTGCCATAAAACAAGACTGCCCGCTGTGATCTCCACGCAGCAACTGAAGTGAGTTGCACAATCAGCGGTGACGTCACTCAGGTTAGCCACAGCCAACCACAGCTGGAGTCCTCCACCTGTGACAGCAAATCACCCGAGTGACTGAACTGAGACAGCGATGCCGTCAGTCAGGTGATTTCAGGTCACAGCTGGAGTCCTCCATCCGTGACCGCAAAACAGACCACGACTGAAGTGAGCTGCAGGTGGAGGACTCACCTGAGTGACGTCACTGATGGCGCGGCTCACTTCAGTAGTAGCCTGAACCTCACAGCGGTGAACTCTTGATGTCACTGCCTTGACACATGCCGTACTGCGGGACCCGCAGCTGTGATGTCAGGGGTTCACCCGAGTTCATTCTGATTGTGCTGCTCTGTGTGCAGTTACAGTGGGCAGTCTTGTTCTATGACGCTCGCTGTGACAGGACAGAGCTGAACCGCTGTGGAACCTCGTGTAGATTACTTCGGACCTGGAAAGGTGTTTGGGGGTTAATAAAGTAGTGAAAGAGGGTGTCTTGTTGTATTGTATTTTATTCCATATAAAGGATTTTTTTGGGAGGTTTTTTTTTACTTGCACCTACAGATTAGTAATGTGGGGTGTCTCATAGATGCCTGATATCACTAACTTAGGACTTAGTGGCTGGTGTGGGCTGCCATTAACGCCTCATTACCCCGATTGCCACCGCACCAGAGTAATCTGGATGAGCCAGGTAAAGTCCTGGGATTGTCGCATCAAATGAATGCGGTAATTCCGGGCAGCTGCTGGCTGATATTTTTAGGCTGGGGGGGCTCCCAATAACGTGGATCTCCCCAGCCTGAGAATACCATCCCTCAGCTGTGAGGCTTTATCTTCGCTAGGTATCAAAATTGGGGAGGACCGCACACCGTTTTTTTTTTAATTATTTATTGTCCTGTATGATATAAACCCGCCCACTGGCTACTGTGATTGGTTGCAATCAGACAGGTGTCACTCAATGTGGGGGCGCATCTGACAGCAACCAATCATAGACGGGGAAGGAGTGAATATGTATGAGCCTAACGAGCGAGTGCAGTGAATATGTAATGAGGCTAATGGGAAGAAGAATGAGAGGCCGCGGGAGCAGTGTGACAGCCGTGCCGGTGATCGGTGAATATGAAGCAGAGAGAGAGATTTTCACTCTTGCTATGTTTTTTTTCTATTTTGGAACAAAGTGGGTGTCCAGCGTTTTTTGTGACAAGAACACAGGTACAACGCATACAAAATGCAACCCATTTGTTACCATGCATTTTGCCATTCATTTTTTATCCCCTCATTGAATTCTACGGGTGACAAAATGTGACAAAAATGCAAAAAGAATTGACATGCTGATTTTTTTTTTTTCTTGTTGTCAAAGATTTCGACACATATTTGACAAATAAAACGTTGACAATAAATCTGCAATGTGCGCATGGAAATTCTGATTTCTCATAGACTTTGTTGGGGAAGCAAAAGCACTCAGTTTGTCATTGACAGTGCAGTTTAAAACGCGAGAAAAACACAAGAAAAAAACGCAACACATAACCTTATAGTTGTTAACTGAATGGGCTCTCACATAGAGATCTGCATCGTTGCCAGGTCTCCCTGTGTTCTACAGCGGTTGGCTCCCCCTGGTGACTTGAAGCAGTATCACTCACGCAAAGTGATACTGATACGCAATCTATTTGTGAGAGCTACAATGTAATGCAGCTGGAACGGTAGGGACTTAACAGCAATGCAGATCTCTGTGGGAGAGCCCATCCACCATTGGTACTGCCAACTGTAATTGTTTGGGGCCTGATCAGTGCAATTTTTAATTTTTATTTTTTTAAATATTGGGGGAGATGTCTGCTTTCTTTGAAGAGTCCTGCCATATTCTTTGACTTTCTTAGCTCCTTGGCCTCTTCCTTATGGAACCGCAGCAGGGATTATTTTTGGAGTAGGGCTTATATTTTAAGCATACTCAAAAAAAAACACCAAAAAATCCTACTAGGGCTTATTTTCATGGAAACGGAGTAGATAAAGGCAGCACTTTGCATCTATTTTTGCACATTGTAACACTTTAATATTATGTTGGTTTTTTTTCTGTTCCAGTATAAATTACTGTTATCTTTAGTCTCGTTTGTGATAATAAGTGAGAAATTAATGGCGAGTTCTGTGCTTATTCCGAATGCCTCGCACGCCTTCCTGTAGTATTAATGGGTCATTTGCATTTCAAAAAAAAATCAACCGACCCCAGTTCTGTCCTAAACACAATCCGCCCCAAAAGAATCGTCCTTATTATCGTTTAATCTTTCCATTTCTGAGTTTTTAATTATGAATAATACGGGCCGGAGGTTTTGCACTTTTGACAAATTCATTTTATGCAAATATGAAAAACAAAATAATTGGTCGTTATCCGTGGAATGGGCGGGTTCTCAAATCCTGACTTTTTTTTTTTTTTATTTTAGGCATTCGTCACCTCACGAATATTTTGACCCTAATGACTTCATGGGAGGATTGCCTCCAGATATTGACAGAGATGAATTGGAATTGGAGGTATGTCTTTAATGTCTGAGATAATTAAATGCTAGTTCTGTACACAAATTGACAATTTCAGAAGTCTTGCATAGCTGGAGACTGCGATAATCCTGGATCTGTCAGAAACTGCTCTACTTCATGAGTATCAGCGGCCAA
>NC_134360.1:33293774-33296274 GCF_048569485.1 Anomaloglossus baeobatrachus | reverse complement strand
TGAACGCGTTTTAGGCATGAAGTGGAAATGTCATTGATGTCTACGAGTGCGTCACCCCTGCCGGGCCGGAGACCTTGCCGGATAACGCAGCTGTCAAACCGCATTTTTTTCCCATGAATTATTCACACGGGATTGTCTTCGTCTCCCCGGCCCCCGGACTCACTGACATCTTGTACATCGTATTACGTGTTTACAATGGCGCTAATTTGTATTGATTTGTAATAAGCGACGACGTTACGGGGAGGACAAACAGAAAACCGTTTTCGTTCTTAAAATGTTTCTCCAAAAGTGACGGGGGAGGGGGGGGCTGCTCCTGTGACCGATAGCAAAGATGTCACATTTAAATATTTTCCCCATTAGGGAGTCAAAATGACCCTCCTGCCGTATGGCCATGGGTGGGAGGAAGGGCTGACATCTGGCCCAGCGAAAGGACCTGTCAATGCCACTTCCCTAATTGGCTGACGGAGAATCCTTAATTCATTGCCCTCTTATCCCGGGCTCAGGACATAACCGGTCATTACACACAGAGGAGCCTCTCTTTACTGCACGCTGCAAATCGGGGTCAGCTTCAACCAGTCCCACTTTATAATCAAAGGCAAAGTGCTGGGAAGTCTCTATATCAAAGGTTTATAAGTTTGTGAACCCTATGTGTAACGTGGGCATCTAAGCAGAACTGTATTTGTTCTTGTCTATAAAGAGCCATGGCAAATTATATAATAGAGCCACATTATTTTATGGCACTGCCCTCTAAGCCATATTATATTATTACTGCAGATTAGAGCAACTACTATTATAGAGTTAAAGGGGGTTCATATCCAGAGGACTGGGATGGGATGGATGGATATGGGGATGGATGGATGGATATACAATGGGATGGATGGATGGATGGATGGGTGAGTGAGTGTATATGGGGATGGATGAGTGTATATTGGGATGGATGGATGGATGAGTGTATAGGGGATGGATGGATGGATGAGTGTATAGGGGGATGGATGGATGAGTGTATAGGGGGATGGATGGATGGATGGATGGATGGATGGATGGATGAGTGTATATGGGGATGGATGGATGGATGGATGAGTGTATATGGGGATGGATGGATGAGTGTATATGGGGATGGATGGATGGATGAGTGTATATGGGGATGGATGGATGAGTGTATAGGGAAATGGATGGATGAGTATATATGGGGATGGATGGATGTGTATATGGGGATGGATGGATGTGTATATGGGGATGGATGGATGGATGGATGAGTGTATAGGATGGATGGATGGATGAGTGTATATGGGGATGATGGATGGATGAGTGTATAGGGGATGGATGGATGGATGAGTGTATAGGGGGATGGATGGATGAGTGTATAGGGGGATGGATGGATGGATGGATGGATGGATGGATGGATGGATGAGTGTATAGGGGGATGGATGGATGGATGAGTGTATAGGGGGATGGATGGATGGATGAGTGTATAGGGGGATGGATGGATGGATGAGTGTATAGGAGGATGGATGGATGGATGAGTGTATATGGGGATGGATGGATGAGTGTATAGGGAAAAGGATGGATGAGTATATATGGGGATGGATGGATGTGTATATGGGGATGGTGGATGTGTATATGGGGATGGATGGATGGATGAGTGTATATGGGGATGGATGGATGGATGGATGAGTGTATATGGGGATGGATGGATGAGTGTATATGGGGATGGATGGATGACTGTATAGGGGGATGGATGGATGAGTGTATATGGGGATGGGATGGATGAGTGTATAGGGGGATGGATGGATGGATGGATGAGTGTATAGGGGGATGGATGAGTGTATAGGGGATGGATGGATGAGTGTATATGGGGATGGATGGATGGATGAGTGTATAGGGGGATGGATGGATGGATGAGTGTATATGGGGATGGATGGATGAGTGTGTATGGGGGATGGATGGAGGGATGAGTGTATATGGGGATGGATGGATAAGTGTATATGGGGATGGATGGATGAGTGTATATGGGGATGGATGGATGGATGAGTGTATAGGGAAATGGATGGATGAGTATATATGGGGATGGATGGATGGATGAGTATATATGGGGATGGATGGATGGATGAGTATATATGGGGATGGATGGATGGATGGATGGATGGATGGATGAGTGTATATGGGGATGGATGGATGGATGGATGAGGTGTGATGTATAGGGGATGGATGGATGGATGAGTGTATAGGGGGGATGGATGGATGGATGAGTGTATAGGGGGATGGATGGATGGAGGATGAGTGTATAGGGGGATGGATGGATGGATGGTGTATATGGGGATGGATGGATGGATGAGTGTATATGGGGATGATGGGATGAGTGTATATGGGATGGATGGATGAGTGATATGGGTGGATGGATGGTGGTATATGGGGATGGATGGATGAGTGTATAGGGAAATGGATGGATGAGTATATATGGGGATGGATGGATGTGTATATGGGATGGATGGATGGATGA
>NC_134360.1:33144640-33293574 GCF_048569485.1 Anomaloglossus baeobatrachus | reverse complement strand
GGATGGAGGATGAGTGTATATGGGGATGGATGGATGGATGGATGAGTGTATATGGGGATGGATGGATGAGTGTATATGGGGATGGATGGATGACTGTATAGGGGATGGATGGATGAGTGTATAAGGGGATGGATGGATGAGTGTATAGGGGGAGGGATGGATGGATGGATGAGTGTATAGGGGGATGGATGAGTGTATAGGGGATGGATGGATGAGTGTATATGGGGATGGATGGATGAGTGTATAGGGGGATGGATGGATGGATGAGTGTATATGGGGATGGATGGATGAGTGTGTATGGGATGGATGGATGGATGAGTGTATATGGGGATGGATGGATAAGTTGTATATGGGGATGGATGGATGAGTGTATATGGGATGGATGGATGGATGAGTGTATAGGGAATGGATGGATGAGTATAATATGGGGATGGATGGATGGATGAGTATATATGGGGATGGATGGATGGATGAGTATATATGGGGATGGATGATGGATGGATGGATGGATGGATGAGTGTATATGGGTGATGGATGATGGATGAGTGTATATGGGATGGATGGATGAGTGTATAGGGGGATGGATGGATGGATGAGTGTATAGGGGGATGGATGGATGGATGGATGAGTGTATAGGGGGATGGATGGATGGATGAGTGTATAGGGGGATGGATGGATGGATGAGTGTATATGGGGATGGATGGATGGATGAGTGTATATGGGGATGGATGGATGGATGAGTGTATATGGGATGGATGGATGGATGGATGAGTGTATATGGGGATGGATGGATGAGTGTATAGGGAAATGGATGGATGAGTATATATGGGGATGGATGGATGTGTATATGGGGATGGATGGATGGATGAGTGTATAGGATGGATGGATGGATGGAGAGTATAGGGGGATGGATGGATGATGGGATAAGTGTATAGAATGGATGGCAGATGGATGGATGGATGGATGAGTGTATGATGGATGGATGGATGGATGAGTGTAAATGGGGATGGATGGATGAGTGTATATGGGATGATGGATGATACTGTATGGGATGGATGGATGAGTGTATAGGGATGATGGACTGGATGGCTTGATGGCATAGGGATGGATGGATGATGAGTGCTATAGAAGGATGGATGAGTGTATAGGGATGATGGAGGATGGATGAGTGTATAGGGATGGATGGATGGATGGTATTATTGGATGTGTGATGATGAGTGTATAGGGGATGATGAGATGGATGAGTGTATATATGGGATGGATGGATGGAGATGGATGAGATGAGAGTATAGGGGATGGATGGATGAGTGTATATGGGAATGATGGATGGTATGAGTGTAATTGAGTGTATATGGGGATGGATGGATGAGTGTATATGGGGATGGATGGATGATGAGTGTATATGGGGATGGATGGATGGATGAGGTATAGGTGGAATGGATGCATGATGAGTATGGAGATGGATGATGATGAGTGTACATTTGGATGGATGATGATGTATAGATGATGGATGAGTATAGAGATGGATGCATCGATTGAGTGTATATGGATGGATGAGTATATGATGGATGGATGAGTATAGAGGTGATGCGATTATGGATGATGGATGTGATATGGGATGGATGGATGATGTATAGGGATGGATGGATGGATGGTGTATGGATGGATGGATGGATGGATGAGTCGTATAGATGGCTGATGGATGGATGATGTAAGGGATGAGATGTATAGGGGATGGATGATGAGTGTATGATGGATGAGTGTATAGGTGGCTGGATGGATGAGTGTATAGGGGGATGGATGAGTGTATAGGGGATGGATGATGAGTGTATATGGGGATGGATGGATGGATGGCTGAGAGTGTATATGGAGGATGGCATGGATGAGTGTATATGGGGATGGATGGATGGATGAGTGTATATGGGGATGGATGATGAGTGTGTATGGGGATGGATGGATGAGTGTATATGGGGATGGATGGATAAGTGTATATGGGATGGATGGATGAGTGCTATAGGAAATGGATGGATGAGTATATATGGGGATGGATGGATGAGTGTATATGGGGATGGATGGATGGATGAGTGTATATGGGATGGATGGATGGATGAGTGTATATGGGGATGGATGGATGAGTGTATATGGGGATGGATGCTGTATATGGGGATGGATGGATGGATGAGTGTATATGGGAATGCTTGATGGATGAGTGTATATGGGAATGCTTGGATGGATGAGTGTATATGGGAATGGAGGGATGGGTGTATATATATATGGATAGATGGGTAGGTGGGTGTATATGGGGATGGAGACGGGTGGATGGCTATGGAGATGGATAGAAAAGGGATGCATGGGTAGATGATGAAGAGATTTGATAGATGGATATAGGGTTAGATAGATGGACATGGACAGATTCAGATTTAGAGGCGGTGGATGTATATGGATGATGGATGCGATGACTATGGATAGATAGAAAGGAGATGGATAGATATGGAGATTACTGACTGGAAGATAGGTATTTAGGTGGATGGATAGAAAGCGCTAGATAGATGCCAAATATGGGATAGATACATGGATTGATAAGAGATAAGAGCGTCTCTGATTTTTGTCCTCGTTTCCTTATTACAGCCGCTTTTTCCTCCTCAGTCCCTCATTACACATTCTGCTCTTTCCTAGCAGTCAGCAGAAATGCTAGAGTTCGAGCTTTCACCGTCCGGACAATGCAGGAAATGTTCCTTTTACAGGAAAATCAATAGAACGTCGTCCTCTTTTTTTTTTTTTTTTTTTTTCTAGTTTTTGTAGAAGGGTTCAGTATTGACAAATAGACCCGGAGCGCAGGACATCGATCTCCTGATGTAAATCACTGAGAGACGAGCAAGTTACCAGCCGTATTCCAGGGAAAGTGATCTGGGATAGACCGCAGCGGGATGAAAGGTTTCCTCGGGAATGGAGTACATATGTAGCAGAGCTGAAGTTATCAGCAGCAATCAGATCTATACAGGCGCCCCTATTGCAAATTACATTTAATGCGGGTTCCTTTTAAGCACAAAATGCCACTTTTACTGACTACCACAGGCTCAGAATTATTCACCCCATTCATAAGCATCATTAGTATTTAGCAGAGCCCTGCTGGCTGTTGTGACCTGCTGCACACATGATGCACAGGCACACACCAGCTTCTGACCACATTGAATCTTACATCAATCCTCATGGGCAATGGCCTCCAAGTCGCTAATATTCTAGGGTTTGCAGTTAGCGCATTCTGTACATTTCACCAAATTTAGATTTTGGTTTAAGCAGATGACAGTAACTTCCGCTTCAGACACAAAGCGTTGGTGGCCTGTGAGGTCAGCCGGGATCATTGTCCTGTTGGAAGAGCCAATGATGCCAAAGCTTCACTCTCCTCATAAAAGGCGCGATGTTTTCCCCAAGGATTTCCGAATACTTGATTTAATTCATCTTGTTCGCCACTATAATGCTTCACTGTAGAAATCACTGAGCCACTATAATGCTTCACTGTAGAAATCACTGAGCCACTATAATGCTTCACTGTAGAAATCACTGAGCCACTATAATGCTTCACTGTAGAAATCACTGAGCCACTATAATGCTTCACTGTAGAAATCACTGAGCCACTATAATGCTTCACTGTAGACTTCAGTGAGCCACCACGCTTCATTATAGGCATCACTGAGCCACCAGCATGCTTCACTGTAGAAATCACTGAGCCACTATAATGCTTCACTGTAGAAATCACTGAGCCACTATAATGCTTCACTGTAGACATCACTGAGCCACCACCATGCTTCACTGTAGACATCACTGAGCCACCACCATGCTTTACTGTAGACATCACTGAGCCACTATAATGCTTCACTGTAGCCATCACTGAGCCACCGCCATGCTTCACTGTAGACATCACTGAGCCACCGCCATGCTTCACTGTAGCTATCACTGAGCCACCACGCTTCACTGTAGACATCACTGAGCCACCAGCATGCTTCACTGAAGGCATCACTGAGCCACTGTAATGCTTCACTGTAGACATCACTGAGCCACCACCATGCTTCACTGTAGACATCACTGAGCCACCACCATGATTCACTGTAGGGGATCACTGAGCCCCCTATATGCTTCACTGTAAGCATTACCGAGCCCTGCCATGCTTCACTGTAGGCATCACTGAGCCACCACTATGCTTCACTTTAGACCTCACTGAGCCACCACCATGCTTCACTGTAGACTTAACTGAGCCACCACCATGCTTCACTGTAGACATCACTGAGCCACCACCATGCTTCACTGTAGACATCACTGAGCCACCACCATGCTTCACTATAGACCTCACTGAGCCACCAGCATGATTCACTGTAGGCATCACTGAGCCCCCTATATGCATCACTGAGCCCCACCATGCTTCACTGTAGGCATCACTGAGCTACCACCATGCTTCACTATAGATATCACTGAGCCACCACCATGCTTCACTGTAGACAACACTGAGCCACCAGCAGGATTCACTGTAGGCATCACTGAGCCACCAGCATGATTCACTGTAGGCAATGCATCACTGAGCCACCAGCATGCTTCACTGTAAGCATCACTGAGCCCCGCTATACTTCACTGTAGGCATCACTGAACCCCGTCATGCTTCACTGTAGGCAATCGCTGAGCTACAGCCATGCTTTACTGTAGGCATCACAGAGCCACAGGCATGCTTTACTGTAGGCATCACTGAGCCACAGGAATGCTTCACTGTAGATAGGCATCACTGAGCCACCAGCATGCTTCACTGTAGGCATCACTGAGCCACTGTCCTGCTTCAATGTAGGCATCACTGAGCCACCACAATGTTTCACTGTAGGTAGACATCATTGAGCCACCAGCATGCTTGATTGTAAGCATCACTGAGCCACTGCCTTGCTTCACTGTAGGCATCACTGAGCCACAACCATGCTACAATGCAGGCATAACTGAGCCAAAGCCATACTTCACTTTAAGCATCACTGAGCCATCGACAAGTTTCACTGTAAGCATCACTGAGCTACCGCCATATTTAACTGTAAGCATCACTGAGCTACCACCATGTTTCACTGTAAGCATCACTGAGCTACTGCCATGTTTCACTGTAGGCATCACTGAGCCACTGCCATGATTTCAGAAGCTGGTGTCTGGCTGTCTATCATGTGTGTTGTAGGTCATAAATGCCAGAAAGGCTTCAGGAAGTACTAAAGACACTTGTCATGAAATGGCTAACAATTTTGATTGCAACTTGTACAAGTTCCAGTTGCATTGTTTTGTGGTTAGGGACTTCGGATAATGTGGTGATTATATACCTCAGATAAAATATGGGAATTATCAGTTGTTCATGAAGGTCAGCTGAAAAAAACCCAAAAAGCAGCTGTTCGTTGTATGGGAAAACGCCTCTCTTTTTAATGTTCTTGTGTGACATGCACATTGAAAGACATACTCACCTGCCTATCCTTAAATACGCAGCCCCTCTACTGGTGACAAACTCACCTCTGCTGCACCTTCTCTCCCTTAGGAGGTAGACCTGTACAGACTGAACAGCCAGGATAAGCTGGGCCTGACGGTGTGCTACCGGACGGATGACGAGGACGACATGGGGATTTATGTCAGCGAGGTAAGACCCGGGGATTACAGTAATGAGTGGTATCGGGTGACGCGTATCGTCACTTGCCGGGGGCGACGCTCGTCTTCATGGAACCATTATCATAAAGTCTCATACTATTCTTTAAACCTGTCCAGATCCTAATTACACAAGTGTAACTGGGGATCAAAAAGCACCTCCAACTCCAGATTTATAGGATTGCAGTATCTTGGGCAAAATGTTATAAACTGGGTGAATAAAACATTCTAATTAAAGGGGTTATCTAAGATTTTTTTTTTGTCCATGGGGTGCTACTGGTAATGCAGCACCGCTCCATTCACTTCAATGAGGCTGAGCCTAAATATCAGACAGGAGCGGTGCTGTTTAGTTGAAGCTGCCCCCCCCCCCCTCAATCAAAGCATTGTGAAGTTGATTTGTTCTTAAAGGGGTTGCAACATTATACAGTAAATATATAATTGCGGGGGTCCTGAGAACTTGGGTCTTCTGTGTGATTGAAGCAATATTGCGCTTGCTCAACAATCGCTCCATTCACTGTGGAGACAGTCATGCGCATGTGTAACGATTACTCCTATAGACATGGAATAGAATGGTGAAGCATGCCCATACCACTGCCACAGATCACATAGTAAATTGAATGTTCTCCGCGCATGTGCAATACCGCTCCCCCCTCACAGGGGACTTTAGAATCTTCGTTCTCGAGATTAATGGGGTTCCAGTGATCACACCCCTTTCTGAGAATAGGTGACAAATGTTATTTATTGGGCAACCCCTTTTAATTATATCTATCTATGGAAATGATGGGTGACAACTAGTGATGAGCGGGCACTACCATGCTCAGCTCAGTACTCGTAACTAGTGATGAGCGGGCACTACCATGCTCGGGTGCTCAGTACTCGTAACTAGTGATGAGCAGGCACTACCATGCTCGGGTGCTCAGTACTCGTAACTAGTCATGAGCGGGCACTACCATGCTCAGGTGCTCAGTACTCGTAACTAGTGATGAGCGGGCACTACCATGCTCGGGTGCTCGGTACTTGTAACTAGTGATGAGCGGGCACTACCATGCTCAGGTGCTCAGTACTAGTAACTAGTGATGAGCGGGCACTACCATGCTCGGGTGCTCGGTACTCATAACTAGTGATGAGAGAGCACTACCATGCTCAGGTGCTCAGTACTTGTAACTAGTGATGAGCGGGCACTACCATGCTCGGGTGCTCGGTACTGGAAACGAGAAGTCTGACACTTGGACGGGCTCAACTCGAGTACCAACCATAATGGATTTCAATGGGAAACTAGAGCATTTTTCTAGATCTTCTAGAAAAGTGCTTGAGTTCCCCATTGACTTCCATTATACTTGGTACTCCAGTCACGCATATCTGAGCATCCGACCTGCTAATTTTGACTACCAAGCACCCGAGCATGGTAGTGCCGCTCATCACTAGTTACGAGTACTGAGCACCCGAGCATGGTAGTGCCCGCTCATCACTAGTTACGAGTACTGAGCACCCAAGCATGGTAGTGCCTGCTCATCACTAGTTACGAGTACAGAGCACCCAAGCATGGTAGTGCCCACTCATCACTAGTTACGAGTACAGAGCACCCGAGCATGGTAGTGCCCGCTCATCACTAGTTACGAGTACTGAGCACCCGAGCATGGTAGTGCCCGCTCATCACTAGTTACGAGTACTGAGCACCTGAGCATGGTAGTGCCCGCTCATCACTAGTTACGAGTACTGAGCACCCGAGCATGGTAGTGCCCGCTCATCACTAGTTACCAGTACTGAGCACCCGAGCATGGTAGTGCCCGCTCATCACTAGTTACGAGTACAGAGCACCCGAGCATGGTAGTGTCCGCTCATCACTAGTTACGAGTACTGAGCACCTGAGCATGGTAGTGCCCGCTCATCACTGGTTACGAGTACTGAGCACCCGAGCATGGTAGTGTCCGCTCATCACTAGTTACGAGTACTGAGCACCTGAGCATGGTAGTGCCCGCTCATCACTAGTTACCAGTACTGAGCACCTGAGCATGGTAGTGCCCGCTCATCACTGGTTACGAGTACTGAGCACCTGAGCATGGTAGTGCCCGCTCATCACTAGTTACGAGTACTGAGCACCTGAGCATGGTAGTGCCCGCTCATTACTAGTTACTAGTACCGAGCACCCGAGCATGGTAGTGCCCGCTCATCACTAGTTACGAGTACTGAGCACCCGAGCATGGTAGTGCCCGCTCATCACTAGTTACGAGTACTGAGCACCCGAGCATGGTAGTGCCCACTCATCACTAGTTACAAGTACTGAGCACCTGAGCATGGTAGTGCCCGCTCATCACTAGTTACGAGTACTGAGCACCCGAGCATGGTAGTGCCCGCTCATCACTAGTTACGAGTACTGAGCACCCGAGCATGGTAGTGCCCGCTCATCACTAGTTACGAGTACCGAGCACTCGAGCATGGTAGTGCCCACTCATCACTAGTTACGAGTACTGAGCACCCGAGCATGGTAGTGCCCGTTCATCACTAGTTACGAGTACTGAGCACCCGAGCATGGTAGTGCCCGCTCATCACTAGTTACGAGTACCGAGCACTCGAGCATGGTAGTGCCCACTCATCACTAGTTACGAGTACTGAGCACCCGAGCATGGTAGTGCCTGTTCATCACTAGTTACGAGTACTGAGCACCCGAGCATGGTAGTGCCCTTATCAATAGTGGCAACCAATATGGCCGCCATTACTCCTCCTCCATGTGTCATCCCCCGTTTTTTTTAATTTAGTGAAAAGGTTCTACATGAAGGAATTGGCCAGGGGTGTAGCTATAGGGGCTGGTAATGCATATGCCCAGATGGGTGCACCAACACAAGTCACATTGACTCACCCTTCTGTGTATTCATGATGTGTGTTCTTTACAGATTGACCCCAATAGCATTGCCGCTAAAGATGGACGGATCAGAGAGGGCGATCGGATCATACAGGTGAGACCACAGATCACATGGTTAGCGGGTCGTCCTGTCCTCCCAGGGTCAGGCAGCTGTCTCTACAGCAGAGACGTGCAGTGTTATGGAGGTTTCCACTTTTGTAGAATATTGGGGCGCTTGGAGAGAAGGGCCCATTACTGTGCATGATAAGGGGTGGAGGGAAGACTTCTCTTACTTTCCGCCACGTTACTGGTCATTTTATAACACCGCTTTCTAATACAAGGCCCTTAGTATTTTAATTTCTCAACATTTTCAAGTTCTCCGCTTGCTGTCAGTGAATGGAAAGAGCACTTTCTCCTAGAAGATTCCTGAATTTTTCTCTTTTTTTTGATGTCTAGATTAACGGCATCGACGTTCACAACCATGAAGAAGCCGTCGCCCTGCTCACAAGTGACGACACAAATGTTTTCCTCTTGGTCGCGAGGCCAGAACTGCAGGTAGGAAGCACTTGCAACCCCCCAAAATTAAAGGGGTTTTCCAAAGATGGACATTCCATAGACACAGTAGGTCTGAGCAATGGACCTCTGACTGCTGCCCCATCTATCCATGCCCCTCAGATGTCCAAGGTTTTCATTTTTTAGAGCTAGGGGAAGTGTGGAAACGCCCTGGGTGTGCAGACTTTTGCAATTTTCTTCATTAATGTCTAGTCCCGATGTCAAAGCCCAGACTAATTCGGGCAAATCTAGCCATTCACAGAGGCTACGGGGGCCCACTCTATTCATATTTTAACTAGTGACACTCGCTCTGAGCTGAGCCCCGCACCATACAGAGCGGATGTCGGCCATGGCGAGGAGGAAAAAACTAAATCAAAGAGGATCCCATATAAAACTGGATCCGGCCCTGATTATTGCTCCAATGCATCTAAACTAACAAACAAAGTAACATTTCCTTAATTTAGAATCTGTTTGCATTGTGTGTATACAGCTCCCACCTGGCACTATGTGTCTCCATGGTAACAGACTACAAGCATATGTAGTCAGGGTACAGAGGAAGTAAAAAAAAAAACACATTTAAGACCCACAGTGAAGATTAGTTGCTGATTTTTTTTTTATTTTTTTTTTTACTTTAAATGCATTGAAATAATAAAACAAGTAGTTGCAAATGTCTACACGCCCTGTGTTTCCAATATGTCTGTTTTTAGGGGGAAAAAATAGGTGACATCGGGGTAGGAGGCAGCACATGCAGATCGTACTCTGTTATTGGACACAATGCAATGTGGAGCAAAATTCCGATAATCCAGAGAGTTTGATAGTCGTTGGTTTTGGATCATTCTTAAATCTTCATTCCGGATTATCTGAGTTATATTTGCATATTTTGTTATTACTATAGGGAAAGGCTGCAGTGGGGGTTTTTAGCCGCAGGTGTCGTTCTCTTGACAACACTCTTTCATGTCGTCTCTTCTTCTGCTTCCCAGCTGGATGAAGGATGGATGGACGATGACAGAAATGATTTTCTGGATGATTTGCACATGGACATGTTGGAGGAACAACACCACCAAGCAATGCAATTTACAGCCAGCATGCTCCAGCAGGTACTCCGTCACCATCTCCTGTCCGATCTGATATTCCGATCCCCCGGCTTTCCATTAAATGGATTAAACTAACCAGCCGCTGCACTGAATAGACGAGAGGGGGGAGGAATTGTCACAATTTTTATATTAAAGACCCACAGGGGAGAAGATGATAAATTTTGCAGAGAAAACATTCCATTATTTTCGCCGGCTGCGCTTAAGATAACCGGACTGACAGCTCCGTCGGCCGTGGAGATTTCTAATATTTATAAGAACTTTTTTTGTAATATATTTTTCTAATTGATTTTTGAAAAGTTTTGGCACTTTAAAAACCGAAAGCGGGAATTTGTAAATGAAAATGATTATCTATTTTTTTACATTTTATAGATATAGATATAGATATAGATATATAGATATACACACACAATATATATATATATATATATATATATATATATATACTAATTTTATTCATTCATATAGCGCTATTAATTCCACAGCACTTTACATACAATGGCAAAACTGTCCCCATTGGGGCTCACAATCTAGAGTCCCTATCTGTATGTCTTTGGAGTGTGGGAGGAAACCCACGCAAACACGGGGAGAACATACAAACTCCCTGCAGATGGTGTCCTTGGTGGGATTTGAACCCAGGAAACCAGCGCTGCAAGACTGAAGTGCTAACCACTGAGCCACCGCAAGACTGAAGTGCTAACCACTGAGCCACCGCAAGACTGAAGTGCTAACCACTGAGCCACCACAAGACTGCAGTGCTAACCACTGAGCCACCACAAGACTGCAGTGCTAACCACTGAGCCCCCGTGCCGCCCCATATAGAGATAGATAGATAGATGGATATCTCTCTCACGGTGGCTTCCAGATACAACAGAAGATAAAAATTGGGATTCTATTGTTATTACAAAAAATAAAATCAAATTATATATAATTAAAATATATATATATATATATAACGGTGGCTCAGTGGTTAGCACTTCAGTCTTGTGGTGGCTCAGTGGTTTGCACTTCAGTCTTGCGGCGCTGGGGTCCTGGGTTCAAATCCCACCAAGGATACCATCTGCAAGGAGTTTGTATGTTCTCCCCGTGTTTGCGTGTGTTTCCTCCCACACTCCAAAGACATACAGATAGGGACTCTAGATTGTGAGCCCCAATGGGGACAGTTTTGCCATTGTATGTAAAGTGCTGTGGAATTAATAGCGCTATATAAATGAATAAAATTATTATTATTATTATTATTATTATTATTATAGATAGATATATATACATTATATATATATATATATATATATATATATATATATATATTGAAATGTGTGTGTGTGTGTGTGTGTGTATGTATGTATGTATATATGTATGTGTGTGTGTGTGTGTGTGTGTGTGTGTGTGTATATATATATGTATATATATATATGTATATATATATAATGTGTGTAATTATATATAATGTATTTTATTATTTATTTTTATATACAGGGTGGTCCAAAAGTAGGTGGACAGTACGTGTAATAGGGTTATCAAAAATGGTATAAAGTGAAACTGACTCAGTTGCCCTTAGCAACCAATCAGATTCCACCTTTCATTTTCCAAAGAGTATGAACAATGAAAGGTGGAATCTGATTGGTTGCTAAGGGCAACTGAGTCAGTTTCACTTTACACCATGCTTGATAACCCTATTACACACACTGTCCACCTACTTTTGGACCACCCTGTATTGTGTGTATTTTGTTATATATATATATATATATATATATATATATATATATATATATATATATATATATATATATATATATATATATATACATACATATATTATATTGTTCCCTTGTTAGGGCTTTTTAATTTCTATTTTTTTTTTGCCAAAAATATGCACAGATTGGAAAAAATGGGCTGGTCAAGGGGGTATTTAAAGGGATAGTGGATCGTATCTGATTAGTAAAAATAATTGCAGAGCTGTTTTTTTGTGTTTTTTTTTTTACAAACAGTACTATCTTTTGCTATAGACCAAGTCTGGTATTGCAACTTGGCCCCATTTAAAGGGATTGTCCAGGATAATTAAAACTTTACTGCATTTTTTTCTAAAACAGCGCCACTCCTTGCATGTGGTATTACAACATAGGGCCATTCACTTCAATGGAGCTGAGCTGCGATATCACAACCTGTAGACGGGGGCATTGTTGTTGAAGGAAATCGGTCATGTTTATAGAATTGTGTGCAACCGCTTTAAGAGAATTAAGGGCAATCAAAATTAATAGTGTGACTGGGGTTCACGTCCCACTCAAATCGCGTAGTAGCAAATTGAAGAGTTGCACGACCGTAAAGCCTAAAAAAAAAAAAAGTGTGTTTTACTATGACTTTGTGCACACAGCTCTTATGCGTCTTCATGGTTTGACAATGCAAATAAAGCCCTGAGTGCAACCATATCCGGCAATCGTATTGTCTGTTTGGTAACCTACAGACAGTCGAAAAAAGAGACTGAGCTGCAATACCAGGTGTGGCCTGTCGACAAGAGAGGCGCTGTTAATCTATTTTTTTCTGTATTAACAGATTATCTCATAAGCTGTAATCTGAAAAGCTTAAATTGTGTTTTGTCTGAGGCTAATTTTTAGAATATAAATAAAGTTGCTACCGTATTTTTTGGATCTATGTGGATGACATCTGTGCCTAATAGAAGCTATTTCTGTAATTGCTTTTCTGGCAGTTGTCTATTATTTTCTGCAATGTGCGTCCGGGGTGATTTTGCGCAAGTAATCTCATTATCTTTTGTATTTTCAGAAAAAACTTGAAGAAGATGGAGGAACTACGGACACAGCAACTATTTTATCCAACCAGATTGAGAAAGACAGCGGCGTGGGGCGCACGGACGAAAGCACTCGCAACGATGAGAGCTCGGAGCTGGATGATCACACCACTTCATCCAATACGCTCGGCAGTCAGAAGAAACTCATGTACAGTCAGGACACGTTGGGTAGCGGAGACATGCAGTTCAGCAACGAATCCTTCATCTCCGCAGATTGCACGGACGCCGACTTCTTGGGCATCCCCATGGATGAGTGCGAGAGATTCCGAGAACTGCTCGAACTCAAGTGCCAGGTTCAAAGCTCCAACCAACGAAGTAAATATTACCAAACCAGCACCATAGACACCAACCGGAACGACCAGGAGAGTGTAGACCGGGAACTGGAGATGTTGAACGAAGAGTTGCACAGCATCGAGCTCGAATGTTTGAACATTGTACGGGCGCACAAGATGCAACAGCTAAAAGAGCAATACCGAGAGTCTTGGATGTTACACAACAGCGGCTTCCGGAATTACAACACTAGTATTGATGTCCGCCGACACGAACTTTCCGATATCACCGAACTGCCGGAAAAGTCAGATAAGGACAGCTCAAGTGCCTACAACACCGGGGAAAGCTGTAGGAGCACCCCATTGACTTTAGAGATCTCCCCCGACAACTCATTACGTAGAATGGCCGACGCTGCCAACTGCCCAAGTATCGAAGGGGCAGCGGGTAGTGCCGTATACAATGCAACCCAGAAGAACTTAAGATCAAGCGGAGAAAGTCGAGAGTCCAGCCCGGCCAGGCACCTCCACACGGCCAAGGACTCCGACTCGAGCAAGTCCACGGAAGTCAAAGACAAGAAAGTCAATGAAGTTGGCAAAAGCCTCTCGGAAAAGCCAAATTCATTTTCTCCTCAGTACCGGCACTCGCCCTATAAACATGCCCACATCCCCGCCCACGCGCAGCACTATCAAAGCTACATGCAGCTGATCCAACAGAAATCAGCAGTAGAGTACGCCCAGAGCCAGATGAGTTTGGTCAGCATGTGTAAAGACCTGCAGAACTCGGCAGAACCCAGGATGGAATGGAAAGTGAAGGTGCGGAGCGATGGGACCCGTTACATCACGAAACGCCCCGTCAGGGACAAACTGTTGAGAGAGCGCGCCATTAAGATCAAGGAAGAAAGGAGCGGCATGACCACGGATGACGACGCCATCAGCGAGATGAAAATGGGACGTTACTGGAGCAAAGAAGAACGGAAGCAGCATCTCCGCAAAGCCTCGGAGCAGAAGAAAAGAAGAGAGTTCATGATGCAGAGTAGGCTGGAGTGTCTGAAGGAGAAACAAACCACCGACGACAGCAAGGAGGTCAGCATCATCGACCTCAGCCACAAAAAGATGATGAAGAAGCGCAACAAAAAGATTTTCGACAACTGGATGACGATACAAGAACTGTTAACCCACGGGGCGAGGTCTCCCGATGGGACGAGGGTCTACAACTCCCTGCTCTCAGTCACAACTGTATAAATTGTCTAGATGAATGTTTTTTGTACATAACAAACCACCGCTGTGGTAGAATTCCCCGCCTCGTTCAATGTGGCAGATATGTTCTTGTTTTGTAAATATAAGATAATTACAGTCACTGTTAATAGTTTTGTTTTTTCATCTTTTTTATGAAATTTTACAATTATGTATATAACCGATACAACGCTCGGTCATTAAAGTCTAGCTCCGCCTTTGATAAACAAAGTCAAACCAGACATCTTTATAATATATTTTTATCAGTGTGTTTTGCTTTTTTCACATATTTTTAAGTCTAGTTAATATGATGGAAATGGAAACAAGCAGATCAGAGACTGATAATAGATCTAATTATGGGATTAGTCTCTACTTAGTACCTTAAGTGCACAAGGGTGCATTGAATAAACTGGGTTTAATATCCCGGAAATGTGTTGGTTTTTGGGGTTTTTGAATGTAATAGAAAGGGTGCATGATTAGCATCTCCGTCCACTGGCAGAGCACAGTGTGTTTTGGCCTGGAAGACTCACAATGGTCAGGCTATCTACATTATAAAAAGGAGAGGCATCGGGATCCAAACTACTACTTTCTTAAACATTCATGTTATTGTATTGGATATAAGTGAACTTTGTGCTAGATCAGGGGAGCACAATCAAGGGTGCCATAAAATTTAGAGGGCAGTTTGCATCTTATTTTTTCGGGTGTGGGAGGGGGCCCAACAGGTTATAGGCAGATACAGATAAAAGAGGGCGCCTGGGCAAGAACAGTACATGGGTCCTTTTGCAGTCCAATAGGTCATCACAATGCACTCCTTTAGGTGTCTGAAAGGATCTTTTGGTTGCTGTTGAGGTAGTAGTGGACTCCTTTACCACTTGGGCCCCTGTGTGATTGCTCAGGTTGCACTAATGGTTTGTCCACCCCTGCAACATCTGTATTTGGAGTTCATGGAAGACATGGAAACAGCCCACAAAATACCATTTGCACAGCCTCCATTACTGTGCAATCCACATAGGGCTCCACCATAGCTGTCATCCACACAGGGCCCCCCATAACTGTACTATCCAAAGAGCGTTCCCCTATAACTGCCCGCCACCTAATGCCACAGCATAACCGTGCTATCCACACAGTACCCCATGTAACTACTATCCAGTGTTCCGCCCATATTTGTACCAGCCAGCCAATGCCCCTCCATAACTGCTATCCCCACAGTACCCCACCATAACTGTACTACTCAGTTTTTTCCCGTAACTGTACCAGCTAGGCAATACCTCGCCATAACTGTGGTATCCACACAGTACCATACCTATGTCAGCTTCACTATAATTGTGCCAGATAGAGTACTTCACCATGATTGTGCCACGTGTATCAGTCACCAGTGCTCTACCATAACTACCTGCTACAGTGCTCCACCATAACTACCAGCTACAGTGCTCCACCATAACTACCAGCTACAGTGCTCCACCATAACTACCAGCTACAGTGCTCCACCATAACTACCAGCTACAGTGCTCCACCATAACTACCAGCTACAGTGCTCCACCATAACTACCAGCTACAGTCCTCCACCATAACTACTAGCTACAGTCCTCCACCATAACTACTAGCTACAGTCCTCCACCATAACTACCAGCTACAGTCCTCCACCATAACTACTAGCTACAGTGCTCCACCATAACTACTAGCTACAGTGCTCCACCATAACTACTAGCTACAGTGCTCCACCATAACTACTAGCTACAGTGCTCCACCATAACTACCATCTACAGTGCTCCACCATAACTACTAGCTACAGTGCTCCACCATAACTACCAGCTACAGTGCTCCACCATAACTACCAGCTACAGTGCTCCACCATAACCATGCTAGGCACAAAGTGCCCCGCCTATAAATGTACTAATCACCCAGTTCCCCCACCATAACTTTGCCAGCTACACAGTGCCCCACATAACTATAAGACCCCGAGTGCCCCACTATAACTATACCAGCCAGAGTGCTCCATCATAACAGTGCTATCCACAGTGCCCCACCTATAACTGTACTAATTACCCAGTTCCCCCACCATAACTGCCAGCTTCACAATGCCCCACCATAACTGCCAGCCAAAGTGCGTCACCAAAACAGTGCTATCCACACAGTGCCCCACCTATAACTGTACTAATCACCCATTGCCCCCCCCCCCCCATAACTGTGGCAGCTACATAATGCCCCACCATAGCTATACCAGCTAGTGTGCTCCACTAAAAGTCACAGCCACTCGGTACCTCACCATAATTGTACCAGCCATATAGTGCCCCAATTACTAGCAGCCATATAGTGCAATATACTTACTTGCCTCCTCTTTAACACTGTGCTCTGCTCCTCTCTGACACGGAAAATACATGTGATCATCCACCAGACAACTGCATGCAGACCTGCATCGGGTCCTTGGGCCATAGATTGTGCACCCTTGCTCTAGAGCACTGATTCTCAACTCTAATCCTCAAAGGGAATCGGTTAGCAGGTTTTTGCTATGTAATCTGAAGACAGCAGGAGAAAGGCACGGAAACACAGATTTCCGCAACGTATCACTTAGTATGCTGTGTGCTGTTGTTTACTTACAATGAAGGTTTTATCATTAGGTGATTATCGCTTCCAAGAATACAGAGCAGGGGAGCGGTTGTCTGACCACACCTCCTCCCCTGATAAGCAGCTCACGGTCATTAGAAAATGTACACACAGAGCTGTGGTGTGGGTGGGGTTAGTTTTCTGAGCTCTGCTTTTGTCACACCTACTGTACCCAGTAAACCAAGTGACACATCATTGGAATCGGGGTCTCTTTTCCTACATTATGCTGCTGTCAGATGAGGTAGCAAAAACCTGGTGACAGATTCCCTTTAATGCCCCTTAGAATTGCACAGGTGATGGAATTAGTAGCAATTGCCAGGATATCTACATTTCATGACCTGTTGAGTGGGGGGAGGGATTTGATGACTGGAGTGGAGAATCACTATTCTATAGGGTACTAAAATGTAACTGAATTACAGTTCATTTACACCCATTCACCCATGTGTACTCAGAGTATTGAGAAGACATTACAGATCTAACAGTTCCATCTTCAGCAACTGTCATGCTTATTAATGGCTTCCAAAAAAGTTCAGAAAGCGGAAAATAAAAAATGAGTGAAAAAAGAGAAAGTAATATAAATTAAAGGTGGCGTTTTACTTTAATGGTAATCAATGGATAAACTGAAGTTGGCGCCAGGTCTGGCTTTGCAGTATTTCTTTATATACCAAGCGCATATTGTCCATGACATTGTTATTAAACCAGTGATTGCCAAATAATCCTTTATTACAAATGTAATACATTTTAACCTTTACTCGTAATAAACACAAGCTTTTTCTTGCCTGAAGACACAGACGCGACTGCCAATATAAAACTGATATTTTATAAAAACTGTATTTTGTGATATTACTTTGCTGTTGTGTTTTATATAGTCGACCTTTATTTATCCATATCTATCTACCATGACAGGATATCTCTCATACCATGTAAGCCAGCAGCTTCAGCGACACAAGGATTTTAGGTGTCAAGTCTTATCAAGAATGAGATTTTATAAGAAATGTTTTTGTTATTACAAGGACGAGTCTCATTGTGTAATTTTTTTTTTCCCAGAATTTGTTTGTACTGATATAACAAAAATGTAATTTCATAAAATCACAGATGGTTGCAAACAAGGCATTGTAAGGTAATAAATTATTGGTTTGTATCCACAAAAGTCGAAAAATGTTGATTTTTTTTTTTTTTCTTTTAGCTTTATTTCCGAAGGGAAGCTGAAAATTGTCTGGACGCTTACCTAGGAATAGTCAGTAAATGCATTGAGTGACCCCAGAGCAATTTTTTATGCTCCTTTATCAATGTGATTCCATGAGCTGCTTGTGGTGCCCCTTACGGTACCATAAGACATACAGTCAGGGCCAGAAATATTTGGACAGTGACACAAGTTTTGTTATTTTAGCGGTTTACAAAAACATGTTCAGAAAAACAATTCTATATATAATATGGGCTGAAAGTGCACACTCCCAGCTGCAATATGAGAGTTTTCACATCCAAATCGGAGAAAGGGTTTAGGAATCATAGCTCTGTAATGCATAGCCTCCTCTTTTTCAAGGGACCAAAAGTAATTGGACAAGGGACTCTAAGGGCTGCAATTAACTCTTAAGGCGTCTCCCTCGTTAACCTGTAATCAATGAAGTAGTTAAAAGGTCTGGGGTTGATTACAGGTGTGTGGTTTTGCATTTGGAAGCTGTTGCTGTGACCAGACAACATGCGGTCTAAGGAACTCTCAATTGAGGTGAAGCAGAACATCCTGAGGCTGAAAAAAAAGAAAAAATCCATCAGAGAGATAGCAGACATGCTTGGAGTAGCAAAATCAACAGTCTGGTACATTCTGAGAAAAAAGGAATTGACTGGTGAGCTTGGGAACTCAAAAAGGCCTGGGCGTCCACGGATGACAACAGTGGTGGATGATCACCGCATACTTTCTTTGGTGAAGAAGAACCCGTTCACAACATCAACTGAAGTCCAGAACACTCTCAGTGAAGTAGGTGTATCTGTCTCTAAGTCAACAGTAAAGAGAAGACTCCATGAAAGTAAATACAAAGGGTTCACATCTAGATGCAAACCATTCATCAATTCCAAAAATAGACAGGCCAGAGTTACATTTGCTGAAAAACACCTCATGAAGCCAGCTCAGTTCTGGAAAAGTATTCTATGGACAGATGAGACAAAGATCAACCTGTACCAGAATGATGGGAAGAAAAAAGTTTGGAGAAGAAAGGGAACGGCACATGATCCAAGGCACACCACATCCTCTGTAAAACATGGTGGAGGCAACGTGATGGCATGGGCATGCATGGCTTTCAATGGCACTGGGTCACTTGTGTTTATTGATGACATAACAGCAGACAAGAGTAGCCGGATGAATTCTGAAGTGTACCGGGATATACTTTCAGCCCAGATTCAGCCAAATGCCGCAAAGTTGATCGGACGGCGCTTCATAGTACAGATGGACAATGACCCCAAGCATACAGCCAAAGCTACCCAGGAGTTCATGAGTGCAAAAAAGTGGAACATTCTGCAATGGCCAAGTCAATCACCAGATCTTAACCCAATTGAGCATGCATTTCACTTGCTCAAATCCAGACTTAAGACGGAAAGACCCACAAACAAGCAAGACCTGAAGGCTGCGGCTGTAAAGGTCTGACAAAGCATTAAGAAGGAGGAAACCCAGCATTTGGTGATGTCCATGGGTCCCAGACTTAAGGCAGTGATTGCCTCCAAAGGATTCGCAACAAAATATTGAAAATAAAAATATTTTGTTTGGGTTTGGTTTATTTGTCCAATTACTTTTGACCTCCTAAAATGTGGAGTGTTTGTAAAGAAATGTGTACAATTCCTACAATTTCTATCAGATATTTTTGTTCAAACCTTCAAATTAAACGTTACAATCTGCACTTGAATTCTGTTGTAGAGGTTTCATTTCAAATCCAATGTGGTGGCATGCAGAGCCCAACTCGCGAAAATTGTCACTGTCCAAATATTTCTGGACCTAACTGTAAATCAACTTTGGGATAAAACTGCTATATTTTTCAATTTTATCATAGCGTTTTCTTGAAGGAGTGGGAAAAAGTTGTTAGTGCTGTCCAAATTTTCCGTTAAATTGAGTTTCTGATTGATTTTGTTGTCTATTCTTCATAATCTCCAAAAGAGGATATTCTGAAAGGCACTTAATATTAACAAAAATACTGATACTGATATAACAAAAATGTAATTTCATAAAATCACAGATGGTTACAAACAAGGCATTGTAAGGAAATAAATTATTGTTTTGTATCCACAAAAGTCGAAAAATGTTGATTTTTGTTTTCTTTTAGCTTTATTCCCGAAGGGAAGCAGAAAATTGTTTGGACGCTTACCTAAGAATAGTCAGTAAATGCATTGCGTGACCTCAGAGCAGTTTTTTATGCTCCTTTATCAATGTGATTCTATGGGCTGCTTGTGGTGCCCCCTACGGTACCATAAGACATAAATCAACTTTGGGATAAAACTGCTATATTTTTCAATTTTATTATAGCGTTTTCTTGAAGGAGTGGGAAAAAGTTGTTAGTGCTGCCCAAATTTTCCGTTAAATGGGGTTTCTGATTGATTTTGTTGTCTATTCTTCATAAGCTCCAAAAGAGGATATTCTGAAAGGCACTTACTATTAAAAAAAAAGTATACTTTTTTTAGGGGGGAGGATGGGTAACCTGTGATGTGGAACAGGAATGATTACATTTTGCATCCTACTTTGTCTACATGGAATTGAACTTAGTCAAGGACAGTCCTTGTAGAGGGCCGGCTCACATCTACCTGTAAGTGGGCATGCCACGGAATCTATTATTATTTATCCTCTATATGGGAGGGATTAAGACTGAAGATTGCAACCCCAAAAAGAGGAGGGATACAGCTCTTCAAGGGAGGAGTGTACAAAGTGGACTGGCCAGTTGCATCATGGGTAGTGTAGTATTCAGAAATGCCCCCAAACTGGAAATAGCTGTTACTAACATTGGTACATGTAGAAAAAAAGCAGATATGGGTGAAAAAAAGTTTTAAGAGTAAAAAATAAGTTTTAATAGCTTTAAAACATAAGAGCAATTTTTGTATTTGTTGTAGATTTGTAAGGCCGCCTTACCAACTTTTTTCAGATTTTGTCTTGGGGTGCATCACATGCAACAAAATTTCATTGACAATAGCAATGGTGGTTCACACAGAATGGACTTGCCATTAGTAAAAATGGGCCCAAAGAGTGGAAAATATAATGTTTATATTTGTGCATTTGGATGGTATAATATAAGGAACCCCAATGCACAATGCTGAGACTCTGAGGAGCCACTGGCTTTAATACCTCATTTCTTTCATAGGAGACTCGATAGGGTCAAAAGGGTTGTACTAGTAGGGTCTCCCTTTCAAGGATTTGTGAACTTCAAGTCCATGTCACACTAGGTATAGGGATGTACCAGGTGAAAGGGAAACCTTGTGTCCAAGGAAGGGGGAGATGGTGACCCCTGACCAAATCTACTGCCAGTTCCTGGGGTCCCTCACCCCACCCTAGATAGGTTTTGCACCTATGCACTGAGCCAGATACCTTACCCTAGGTATCCCTAGGGCTGGACCCTAAATAGGGAACTGATGGCATGAGCTCTTCGTCAACCCCACTAAATACTAAAGAAGACACAAGGAGGACACACGGGGGATAGTGCCTAAACTACTTATCCAGAGATAACTCGGGTAGACGTTCAGCACAATACCACAGATGAGTGCAAGCCATCTGCTTGCATTCAAAGCTTGAATTAACTGAATATCAACAGCACAAGTCCAAAGAAGATGGGTGTATTTAAATCCAAGGGGAAATAGATGATTAGCAGCTGAAAGGAAGAGGAGCTCCGAAGGGTCCTAAAGGGAAAAGGATGAAAACCCAGAGATGCTCAGTACACTGAACAGTAACAGCAGAAATAATAGAAAGTCAGAGAGCATTTTGTGCAGCTAAAGGCTGTGACCTTCTATTACCAGACACCACAGTACTATCTGTCACCCGTGACAGTCCAACATTGTGGCTTTATACTCCCAAGAGAAGATACCAAAGGTGGTTAGAAGGCTCCACAAATTACAAAGTATGGGTAACTTTGATATTTTCTTTTTCCCCAAATTTAACTTTCCCTTCTGTTATACTTTGCTGATCGGTGTGACCGTGCCACCATTCACTGCCACCCCTCGTTACATCATTCATCTACTACTGTAAGAACTTTTCCTTCATCTTAAGAAGCAGTGAGGAGAAGAAACTCATTTTATAGTTAATTTCCTTCCCGCAGAAATCCTATTCCATGGTACGTGGAGCCCAAGAATAAGCAAAAAATAATTAATTTCTACCTTGATAATTATACCGGAGGCCGATCTTATTAGAAAACCAAGGAAAAATCAATTTACACTACGGATTTATTAGATAATTAGTCGCTCACTTCTCTAATGTACAGTCATTTTTAATGTGTCCATTAGTGTGCATTGTAGCGGGTTTTGTTTTTCTATAGGTAGTCTTTATAGACAGTTTACTTATGAAATTCCATTATTGTTCTATGTTCTAGACAAACCTGGCAACAAGTGTTCAATTTATACCCACATTGCAGGGAATGGACATACTACATGGTGCCCATAGCAATCAATGGACTGTCCATGTAATGTATGTATGTATGTATGTATGTGCTCAGTGCCCCAGGAGATAAAGGTTAATTTGTAGCTACTTTAAATAGGATGTTATGCGGTGTACTGCTCTATACGCAACAGGTGTCGCTGCGACTTTGCTCTCTGTTCATACTGCAGAGTCTGACACGCCATCTGGTGTTTGTGTGTTGCTTAGAGCCGGACATCGACCAGTTTTGTGATCGGTCTGGCAGGAGTTCATTCCTGATAGCCTGTGAGTTGCTGCTGGGGTCACAGGTTACTGACGACTCCACCCTTTAAATGTTGGTGGAACGTGTTCCTCCACGCCGACTATAGCGAAAGTGATACCGGTCTTGGTGCATGGTGACTCAGCTCCTTGAGCACTGCTGTATGCTATATTGGGGTATTGTGGAGACACACTTGTCATTGTGTATTTCCTTCCTTTTCTTTATTCCCCCCCCCCCTGTACACATCTCAATGAGTGACTTCTGTAAATTACTTTTAGTTCCTCCCTGTCTATTTGTGTGGAAATTTGTCACTCCTAGTCCCTGCTCCCTCCTGGGATGGGGGTGATGGGGTTTAAGACCAGAGATTTTCAGGAGTTTGGGTTACGCTGGCGGTCCACACCTCACCACCATCAGGCATATCTCTGGGAGAAGGAACAGTAAGGCTACGTGCCCACGATCAGTGTTCACAGCGTTTTTGGACGCAGCATGTTTCAGCTGCGTCCAAAATGCAGCGATGCACAGTACAAGCACAGTGGATGGGGTTTATAGAAATCCCATTCCCACTGTGTGTGTGTACATCCCTTAGCATAAACTGACCTGCGCTATGGCTCAGAGAGCCACAAGCATGTCAATTGTTTATTGCGGACATGCAAGCGTTTTCCACAGGGAGAACAAAAGAGCAAGACCGCAACTGCCCAAACCCTGATCGTGGGCACAGGACCAGCTGTGGTCTCCTGCAGAGACTCGCGGCCCCGCAGGTCAGGACCCGCTGCGTCCATGATGCAGCGAGTACTGATCATGGCCACGAACCCTTAGGGACTCCCGTAGCCTGAGGTACGGTGTAGGAGTTCCGATTCACAATCACTTCATTATTATTATGACAAGGGAACTGTCATCAGGCCAGTTCTTGCTTTTATTCAATTCCCGCTGGTTCCCTAAGTATTCAATTTATGTTCTTTATGGGGTTTTTTTTTTCATAAATATAGCCATATGGGCTTTTTTATTTAGGGTTCCTTTTTATGGTCTTTTCAAATGGGCATGTCTCACAGGGTATTAATACAGAGCATCCTAAAGACACGCCCCCGAGGATCATGTAATCTACACCCCCAATAAAGACCATGAACATTACTAATAAAAGACTATCTGTGGAGCCTTATAACGGATTTTAAAAAGTGGAATACTCAGAGGAGGAGTGGGAATAAAATAGGAATATAACACTTTTGACATCCTCTTTAACAATTGCACTAAACTCATGTCTATATGGTCACTCTTGACATGGGTGGCACAAATAGTTATGTTACTATAACATCAAGCCAACAATGCTACAAGAGTCTGGATGGATGGATAGATAGAGGGATAGATAGAGGGATAGATAGATAGAGGGATAGATAGAGGGATAGATAGCTATATAGAGGGATGGATAGAGATAGATAGCTAGATAGAGGGATAGATAGAGGGATAGATAGCTATATAGAGGGATGGATAGAGATAGATAGCTAGATAGAGGGATAGATAGATGGATGGATAGATGGCTAGATAGAGGGATAGATGGCTAGATAGAAGGATAGATAGAGAGATAGATGCAAGTATGGAGCGATGGATGGATGGGTAGAGGGATGGATGGATGGGTAGAGGGATGGATGGGTAGAGGGATGGATGGATGGGTATGGGCGGCACGGTGGCTCAGTGGTTAGCACTGCAGTCTTGCAGCGCTGGGGTCCTGGGTTCTAGTACCACCAAGGACAACATCTGCAAGGAGTTTGTATGTTCTCCCCGTGTTTGCGTGGGTTTCCTCCGGGTTCTCCGGTTTCCTCCCACACTCCAAAAACATACTGATAGGGCATTTAGATTGTGAGCCCCAATGGGGACAGTGTTGCCAATGTATTTAAAGCGCTGTGGAATTAATAGAGCTATATAAGTGAATAAATATTATTATATATTATGGGTAGAGGGATGGATGGAGGGATAAAAGGATAGAAGGATAGATATAAGGTTAGAGGGATATAAGGATAGAGGGATATATGGATAGATGGATGATAGAAGGATAGATATAAGGATTGATATGAGATTGATGCTCATTTATTCTAACTAGAGATGTAAATGACTACATATAGAACTATTATAAGTTAATAATTATCCTGTAATATGTATATTATTTCCAGGCAATTACAGGACTATTACTGCATAATCGTCCATTACAAATATATTTTTCAGTTAATTTTGCACAGCATGGCGCTGGTTGGGGGATACATTGCTGTAATATTAATGTATGTCCCTTTAAACCTGAATCCTGGCTCATCTCTTAGCAATGCACACAGCAGCGGGGGCCCGGGGCCGGAGATAACTTAGTTTGCGTTTAGTAAATTGAAACAAAAATATGGTGCAGATTACAGCTCCTCAATAAGACGAGGCAGCGCCGCATTCCCCCCCAGGATTTGTGGATAAACACGTAATTATATTTAAGAAGTGAAAGTAAATTTGCATAATTTCATTATTTTCTTGTGGCCTTTACAAATAGACCAAATACTTCTTAGCTCAATTAGCTAAATATAAACATTTTTTGCAGGGTACTCAAATCATATGATCTTATGTAGAAAACAACGGTTTGGTTACTCCCATCATGCTTCAGAATTAGTGGCATACCTCACATAGAGGCATTTCTTGATGACAGCGGGTGCAGGGATGAACTGCTTCTGCCCCTTACCTTCACATCATCATTAACTGAAGTCATAAAATTCTGTTTCCGGAGGGAGATCTCATCTCAGTAGTGTTTGAGTGGTTGCCCTTTAAAGAGGACCCATCCCCAAATCAAAAGTCCCCAGGTTTTGCTCTTGTTATATTTCTACTGCTCCCTGGAGTATTCTGTATTTTTACTCTTTAAAATCTACTATACGGTTCCAGAGATATCTGCTTTTTTTTTTTTTTTTTCTAGAGCTATTTTTTATGCTCATTACCAAAGGGGCGATGCTCACTGGAGAATTATGCAGAGGAGCCTAAAGACACGCCCCAGAGGAGCCTAAGAGCTAAAGCATCTAGGTAAAGACTATAAAATTAACGCTAAATAAAAACTCCCATACCTCTGAATCTATAAGTTGGGTGTCACGGTTTCGCTGTGCAGAGCATATTGCATTTGGAATGCTTTTGTCACTGCTCTGCTGTGCTGAGCATTTTGCATTAGAATATGCTCTGCTATGCGTTTTGTGCACTTACTGACAGGTTGTCTTTCAGACTAGAGTCCACTCTGGTTTTGGGAGGTGCCTTCACAGATGCGCCTCGTTCCTGGTGATTGCTCTGTTTCTTTACTGGGCTTGCTCTGTCTGAACTTCGCCAGTCGTACTTCCTGTACTCCGTGTGCTCTTGGCTCCTGTCTGGTGTAAGTGTTCTGATCTTGGCTTCTGACCACGTCTGTCTGCTTCCTGAACCATATATGTTACCTCCCAGCTTCTGATCTCTGACCTTTTCCTGACCACATCTGTCTGCTCCCTGAACGTTATATGTTACCTCCTGGCTTCTGACCTCACACCTCTTCCTGACCACGTCTCTGTCTGCTCCCTTAACCTTATACGTTATCTCTCGGCTTCTGACCTTGGACCTCTTCCTAACCACGTTTCTGTCTGCTCCCTTAAACTTATACGCGACCTCCTGGCTTATAATCCCGGCTTATCTGACTACTCTTCTATTTATACTGCTTATAGTGTCTAGCATCGCAATAAAAAAAATCTAGTCTACATGTAGAGCTCAGATTCCTGCCCCCTGGGGTCAGTTGCAGCTGGCACAAGCAGCAGGATGGACCTCCTTGATGGGCTTAATAGCCTAGTACTTAAAGGTTATGGACAGGTACATTAATCCAGGCTACATCATGGAGAGTTGATTGGCTCTGTGGCTATCCAACACAGAAGAATCTTGGGCCACCTACAAGGAATGGAGAAGAAAATCTGAGAGCCTTGCCTTTCACCTACCCTCCAGAACAAGTGAGAGCCAGGAAAGTTTAGAAGTCTGTTGCCTTTCACAGGGAAAGGGAGCCTTGGAAAGCACAAGGAAACACTTTCACCTGAGACCAAGGGAAATATTTTGCCAGAAGTGCAGGGAATGACTGCCACCTGAAGAGCTAATGATCAGAAAGGCAAGGCAACACCAAAGCGGCACCATACTACCAATGAAGATGTGACCTACTGCAGGAGGTGAAGACCTGGGTTGAGAATGGAAAAAAAAGAGGCCTACTAGGGGAAGTAGCGTGTAGGCCATGATCGGAAGAGGAGAAAAGCCGTCTGATGTGTGGACCTGGGCCTTTAAAGAGTCTGAGAACGTGGATCAAGTGACAAGTTGCTACTGTCTCAGAGACTGTGTTCTCTTGTGTTTCCAAATTGCCCTTCTTGTGCATTGGATCAGCTTCTCCAGCCTCTCAGTCCATAAACTCTCCAGTGAACGAGCTGATAATATTCTCACTGCCCAATAGACCGGTCTTCAGCCTTATTAATCTCACAGGCCACTAAAGGCCGCTTTACACGCAACGACATCGCTAACGAGATGTCGTTGGGGGTCACGGAATTCGTGACGCACATCCGGCCTCGTTAGCGACGTCGTTTCGTGTGAAACGCATGAACGACCGTTAACGATCAAAATTACTCACCTTATCGTTGATCGTTGACACGTCGTTCCTTTCCCGAATATCGTTGCTGGTGCTGGACACAGGTTGTTCTTCGTTCTTGCGGCAGCACACATCGCTATGTGTGACACCGCAGGAACGAGGAACAACACCGTACCTGCGGCCGCCAGCAATGAGGAAGGAAGGAGATGGGCGGGATGTAACGTCCCGCTCATCTCCGCCCCTCCGCTTCTATTGGGCGGCCGCTTAGTGACGCCGCTGTGACACCGCACGAACTGCCCCCTTAAAAAGGAGGCGGTTTGCTGGCAACAGCGACGCCGCAGGGAAGGTAAGTGTCATGGTTCGCCTCCCCATCCACATGGCTAGGGGGCGGAGCCTTCTCTTGGGCCTCACTTCCGGACCCTGGATGCCTTAAAAGCTGACATTTCCAGTGAACCAGCGCCGGCTATAAGCTTAGCACCGCTTTGCCTGTGATTGCTGGTCCTGTGAGTGATATCCTGATCTGTCTGTTCCTGTGCCCCCGTGCCCTTGTCTGTGTTCCTATATGGAGATAAGGTATGCACACCAGTGACTATGTAAGGGGAATACATGTAATAGCAGAAACTGCTGTGTGAATACTGACATGAAAAATTCAATAGCTATATGTAAGAATGAAATGTGAAAAATGGAACCTGCATTACTGCCATGAATATATGAATAAAGAGAAATTTAGCTACTGAATTGATCAATGCAACAGAGCCCCAACACTACGCCAAAGTATTTCTCTACGTTGGGGTCCCTAGCTTGTGTGTTTCCTCTCATGCAGTTAAACTTACCGTGTATGGGAAGCTGAGACCCAGGCTATATATGCGTATCATGTGGATTGGCAATAGGTGTGAGTGGGGAGGGTTCACAAACGAAAAACTACTAACAAATAAGGAATAACGTTTGGAACACCATTCTATGTCTGAACTGGGTGCAAAAACCTAAAAAAACATCACTATGGGGAGATAAGGTATGCACAGGTTTTTGCACCCAGTTCAGACATAGAATGGAGTTCCAAACGTTATTCCTTACTTGTCTGTGTTCCGTCCCCTGGTCGTCCCTCCTGTCCTCTGTCCCCTCTCTTATTTCCCTACTCGGTTGCTTCCTCCGGTACTGACCTTGGCCTGACTTTGACTCCGCTTCTGCTCGTTCTTCCGGTCCTGCTTCTGCCCGTACGGTGTTTGACCCAGCCTGCATGACTATTCCTTGCATGCTCTGCAGCTCTGCTTCTCAGCTGTGCTTTGAGGTAGTGTATGAGAACGCTGTGTATTCACTTCCTGGTTCTCATTGCTCTGTGTAGTGTCTTCTGCTGTAGAGCTCTGGCTCCCCCTGGTGGCAGCATTACAGTAAGTCCATGTGACAAGTGTAAGCGATGTTGTGCGCCACGGGCAGCGATTTGCCCGTGACGCACAACCGACGGGGGCGGGTATGCTCGCTAGCGATATCGGTACCGATATCGCAGCGTGTAAAGTGCCCTTTAGACGGTCACACACGGACCATCGGCATCATCCCCCTTGGTGACAAAACCATCCATGTTGGTGCCGCTGGATACTGTGGACGGCCATTCTGGCAAGTAGCCACAAAGAGCTACAATAATGACATGAAGTTTCTTGGAAAATAATTCCAATTATAAAGACCAATCCAAGTGAAGACTCCTTGATGATGGGGTCCAGGGGTGCTATATTACTTCCATTCAATCGTCAACAACCACCGCGGATCAATCACCTGATGGCAGGGCTGGTGGGCTCGTACCAGTTTGCACTGCAATCTTGTGTAAGAATTGGACCTCATCAATCTGATATTAAAGGGAACCTGTCATCAGAAATTTAGCTATAAACCTAAAAGTTTCCCCCTCTGCAGCTCCTGGGCTGCATTCTAGCAGGTTCCTGTATTTTTTGTGGCCCCTTTTAAACCAAATTAAATACTTTATAAACTTGTACCTTTTGCTATGTACATTTTGTAAATCGTCCATGGGGGCGGGCTCTCTGCTGACCGTTGCTCTCCCTCCAGCACATTGACGCCGTCCCCCCACGCTCCATTTCATCCATCAGGACGCCGCCCACTGCGCCCGAGGTGCTGCCCACGGCAGGATCGCTGGTGACGTGTGTCACAAGCACGAGATTATGGGCGGCGCTGTGATTGCATCACAAGTGCCCGCTCATAATCTCGTGGACGCGCTTTCCCCCACTGCCTCCAGCGCTCTGCGCAAGCGCTCGCCGGCCAAATAACCCGATGTCACCTCCTTCCCATCTTACCCTGCAGCAGGGCAAGATGGGAAAGAAGTGACGTCGGGTCATCTGGCCAGCAAGCGCTTGCGCAGAACACTGGAGGAAGAGGGGAAAGTGCGGTCACGAGGTTATGGGCGGCACTTGCTGATGACACAGCGCCGCCCATAACCTCGTGCCTGCGCAAAACGTCACCAGCGGTCACACGAGCACACAGTGCACAGTACCGCTACAGTCGCACAGCGCATGCGCGGGACCACGGGCGCCCAGGGGCGGCGTCCTGAGATATGAAATTCAGCGTTAGGGGGGGCGGCGTAAATCTGCTGGAGGAACAGCAACGGTCAGCAGAGAGCCCGCCCCCATGGACGATTTACAAAATTTACATAGCAAAAGGTACAAGTTTATAAAGTATTTAATTTTGGTTTAAAAGGGGCCACAAAAAGTACAGGAACCTGCTAGAATGCAGCCCAGGAGCTGCAGAGGGGGAAACTTTTAGGTTTAAAGCAAAATTTCTGATGACAGGTTCCCTTTAACGGGTTAATCTATGCATTATAGTCCTAAAAATCCCTGCAATGCCCACCTCTGGTGGGCAGACAGAAATGGGCCCTTGTGCAAATCAATTTATGGACTCTTTGCAGCCCGAGAGCTCATAGAAATGACAGATTGCACCTAGTTTGGAGGTAGAAATGGGCCTCCTTACCTCTTGGGCTCCAGGTTGCACCAATGATATGTCCACCCCTGAATTCCACCATTTTCAGTGTAACTATTTTTTGGACCATGACATGTCTTGTGACCCCGATACTGGGCACCGTGGACCTACATTGTGGTGCATGGTGAACAGTCACATCACCGAGCACTTTACCAAGGACATTTGCCTACTGTCTTCTACTTGCTCGAGCTCCGTCCCCGTTGAGCCATGGACTATAATGTGCACAGGCAGTCTCAGTAATGCGATCAGAAATACTATATTAATAGCCGTAACTGACCATGGAAATGAGATACATCCTCCAATTTTCCCGCCATGTAAATTCCCTCCAGTGCAAAGCGCAATAATGCAGGACTAAACAGCAGACAGTCTGTCGATGGACTGATATCCATTACTAAATATATGCAAAAATATGCCGTATAAATAGAAAATGGCCATTCCCCCCCCGGTGCATCGAACGTGTGATAAACATGTTTAGATATGAAATAATTGCAATGAGGCTATCAATATAACTAATGTCGCCGGCCGTTGCCTGCAGGAAAAGCCGCGCATGTTCTCTGCCCATTTTAGCTTGTTAATCCTCTAGTGTTGTGGATAAAATAACCAGATTAGAGGATCACTAATCTCCCCGAAATACCCAGGAGAGCCTCTAATAACACAAACAGGATTATGTCTTGTGCTGCTTGCTGACTCCAGCCAGGCACTTACAAAGCAAACAGATGCGCAGCGTGATTAGTGCATCCTTCTTGCATCCCCTTGTGCGCTCCTTACGCTCAGTCTTACAGAAATTGTCAGGAATGGCGATAGTATATTATATGGCCCCTTTAATACAGATGTTCCACACAGAATCGCGGGTATAGTAGAACTCGCTGCCAAAAACCATGTAAATTCCTCTGAGTGGTCATTTCTGCATAGACCATCCTGAGTGCTCAATGCCAGGAGGGTGCCTACAAGCCAAAGGGAGTTGGCCAAAGATTTAGAACTACCTCATGCTATACCTTGAAACCTTGTAATCTTCGCCCTTATTGCTCAGAGCTGCTACTCCTGAATTGTTCCAAATATTCATGTTTACAGCAACTTGGATAATCTTGTGCCCCAGCTTAACAGGGCTTCCATATTTCATGTGCCGTATATTGTACTCACACTTGCCAACTTTTTGAGTTCATTGGGTGCTCTAATGGCACCATTTTCTCTGGTGACCATATCCCCTTTGTAAAGCCTTGGCTTTCCTCGACACCCCCGTGCATGCACAATTGGATCCCTAGGCATCATCTAAAGCATCAACTATCCCACAAAAGATGGTTTCCTGGAGCAATGGTGGAATATGGGGGGGTTGTGTATGATGTTGTGTAGGTTCATATTTTAGGCTTGGTTTACCGTCCATTCTCTGTATTGCTTGTGTGTACATTGTATTGTCTGTAGGTAATCACCCCCTGTAGTGTTTCTGTCCCTAGGTCTGGGGAGGAGGGCACGGGATCCACCTAAACTCTCTGCTTACCTGGGGGATTAGTCAGTCAGGCTGGGAAGAACAAGAGAGAAGGATTGATCCTCTGAGGGAAAAGCTGAGGCTGCGGCCAGCACCCCAGAGAGATAATGTGAGAAACCCCGATTTCCCTGGAGAAGGACTGCTGCAGGATTTTGACTGATCCCTGGGACATTTATGCAAATACTGGACTATATTTGTGTTTCTGGACTATTTTTACCCTCTGTATGGTGGATTATTTGATGGACATTTTGGATCGCATGAAATAAATATTCTTTAGATCGTTCATCCGTCTCTCATTCTGTTGTGTGATATAGGAGAAGGACCCAGTCACAGAGCGGTTAGGTGCCGGCGAGACGTTTGCCAACTCCTCTGCTAGTCCGGGAGGTCTCCTTCTTTTTTTTTCTGGGAGACTCCTGGACGTGGTGTCGCGCTAGGTCCGGGGAAGTACCAAGCGCACGGTGAGAGGGAAGGGAAACCCTATGTCTAGGGAAAGGAAAGATGGTGATCCCTGACCAAACCTACTGCTGGTCCCTGGGGTCACTCTCCACCTTAGATAGGTTTCGCACCTATGCGCCGAGCCGGATATCTGATCCTAGGTATCCCAAGTGCTAAGCCTTAAATAGGGAATTGATGGGATGAGCTCTTCATCAACCCCACTAAACGCTATAGAAGACACATAGGGAAAAGCATGAACTACTTATCAGAAGACTCAGGTAGAGGTTCAGCAACGCTTTCTGCAACAATACCACAGAGGAGTACAAGCCACCTTCTTGTAACCTTTGCTTGAAGAAACTGAAAATATCACCAGCACAAGACCAAAGAAGGAAGGGAATACTGACAATCAAGTGCTGGTTCCAAAAGGGAGAGAGGTCAATCCAGCAGGAAAGCTCCCTATACCAATGAATACGGACAGGAGGAACAATGGAAAGTCAGGGAGCATTTTACACAGCCAAACACTGTGACCTTCTATGGCCGGAAACCACATGACTGTCTGTCACCCATGACACGTGGTCAGTAGATTTGGAAAGTATGATTATTCTAGAGCCTTCTATTGGGGCAGAGTGGTCTTAGGACCCACTTAAGCTCCAGGGCTGGGTGCGATTGGTACCTCTATACTGCACATTGCTTTGTTGCTGTTCAAAGTCGACTGTCCACACAGTAGGACTATATTTTAGTTACACGGTTGTGCATCATATTGTTTAGTCCTCTACCAGTCAGCTTGATTGGTCTCCCCTGGCCGCAGAAGTCAAAGTCAATGATGCTAAAGGTAAGAAGACATCTGAGTTTTTCGGTGACTTATACCTAGAATTGGGGAGCAGTGCGCATGCACGAAAAATACTGTGACAAAGGCGCAAAACGAGGCCTGAATTCTGACCCTCACCGAACTGACCGCTATCATCCATTGGGTTCTACGAAGATGGGAATCCGCCAGGCAAAAATGGTCTCCTAGAAAGAAATCACATGGCTTTTGTTTTTGGCTTTAAGCAAAAAAAAATATTTTTTCTTTTTTGACCATTAATACAGCTGAGAAAATGTTGAACTTGAGAACGTCCCGGTCTTGGCGGGAGACGGTGACCTTCATCCCTTCCAGAGCCGGTGACTGCACTGACTGCAGGTTTGGATTCATTTTTGTGCGGGGTAGACAGAAATCCCTGCCTGTTTGATAGTCTGTTCCCTGCTGAGTGTGAACGAGGAGCAGGTGGCGGACCCGCTGCTTCCCAGCATGCACTGGGATGAGGCTGGAGGACGCGTTTTGTTTTACTGGAAATGGTTTTTCATCTTTCGCTGTTTGGGAAAGGAATTTTCCTTACATCCTTCAGACCCCCGAGCGTGTGTTTATCCAGCAGCTTATTGATCCTTGTTGTCGCATCCACACCCCTTCTCCAAACTAAGGGGCTCCTTTCTCCTTTTATTACACAGGAATTATCTTTATTGAACTTTCCTATTGATTTTGTAATATAGGGGGGTATTGAAACATCAGCAGAACATCAGGATCTCTCGGCCCCTGGACCTGACACTACATTTATCATACCTGGCCCTATCATACCATGTAAAAGACTAATGGCACATCCTATGTTTCTAAGATATGTGGAACAATGAATATGCTATGAAAAACATGGAAATATTGACATACTTTGCACACAAAAATGGCCTGTTTTATGTGAGCCCAACAGCCAACGCCAAGGCGACCTCATTTTGTTAGGTCCCTAACAAACTAATGCATCTCTTTGGGCTAAAAAAATGTACAATATTTTGGCGGACAGGAACCTGCAAGTGGACAATTAAAATCGCCTGAGGCTGAAGAGTATGAGTGGTCAATCAGAAGGCATAACCTTATAATCTAAAAAAAAAAAAGACTAATGGCACATCATGCCTTTCTAATGTGAACAGGTGCAAAATGAGCATGAAACATATTAACAAAAAGGAGACAGTTGCACTCAGTAGCACTAAGACATGTGGAACAATGAATATGCTATGAAAAACATGGAAATATTGACATACTTTGCACACAAAAATGGCCAGTTTTATGTGAGCCCAACAGCCAACGCCAAAACAACCTCTTTTTTTGGGTCCCTATCAAACTAATGCCTCTCATCTCTCTGGGCTAAAAAAATGTACAATATATGGCAGTCAGGAACCTGCAAGTGGAGAAGTAAAATTGCCTGAGACTGAAGAGCATGAGTGGTCAATCAGAAGGCATAACCCTATAATCTAAAAAAAAAAAGACTAATGGCACATCATACCTTTTCTAATGTGAACAGGTGCAAAATGAGCATGAAACATATTAACAAAAATGAGACAGTTGCACTCTGTAGCGCTAAGACATGGGGAACAATGAATATGCTATGAAAAACACGTAAAAATTGAGATACTTGGCCCACAAAAATGGCCAGTTTTATGTGAGCCCAACAGACAACGCCAAAACGACCTCTTTTTTTGGGTCCCTATCAAACTAATGCCTCTCTTTGGGTTAAAAAAAACCTACCATTTAGAGACAGACAGAAACCTACAAATGGAGAATTAAAATCGCCTGAGGCTGAAGAGCATGCGCTGTCAATCAGAAAGCATAACCCTATAATCTAAAAAAAAAAAAAAGACTGATTGCACATCCTACCTTTTTGTAAGATATGTGGAACAATGAATAGGCTATGAAAGAATGTAAAAATTGAGATACTCCGCACACAAAAATGGCCAGTTTTATGTGAGCCCAACAGACAACGCCAAGACAACCTCTTTTTGTTGGGTCCCTATCAAACTAATGCCTCTTTTTGGGTTAAAAGAAACTACCATTTATAGACGGACAGAAACCTACAAATGGAGAATTAAAATCACCTGAGGCTGAAGAACAAGAGTGCTCAAACAGAAGGCATGACCCTATAATCTAAAATATGTTGGGCTCACATAAAACTGGCCATTTTTGTGTGCTAAGTATGTCTATTTTTGCATGTTCTTCATAGCAGGCATGGTAAGACATGACCCTATAATCTAAGAAAAAGACTGATAGCACATCATACCTTTCTAATGTGACCAGGTGCAAACTGGACATGAAACATGGCAACAAAAAGGAGACCGTTGCACGCTGTAGCGCTAAGATATGTGTAAAAATGAATATGGGACTATAGACATGCATTACTGCTATGAAAAACATGTAAAACTTGAGATACTTAGCACACAAAAATGACCAGTTTTATGTGAGCCCAACAGTCAAAGCCGAGGTGTCCTCTTTTTGTTGCTTCCCTATCAAACTAATGCCTTTTTGGGTAAAAAAAAAAAACACCTACAATTTATGGGCAGATAGGAACCTAAAAATGGAAAATTAAAATAGCCTAAGGCTGAAGAACAGGACTGCTCAATCAGAAGGCATGACCCTGTAATCTAAGAAAAAGACTGATGGCACATCCTATCTTTCTAATGTGAACAGGTGCAAACTGAACATGAAATTTAGTAACAAAAAGGAGACAGTAACACTCTGTAGTACTAAGATATGTGGAACAATGAATATGCTATGAAAAAAATGTAAAAATTGAGATACTCAGCACACAAAAATGGCCAGTTTTATGTGAGCCCAACAGACAACGCCAAGACAACCTCTTTTTGTTGGGTCCCTATCAAACTAATGCCTCTCTTTGGGTTAAAAAAAACTACCATTTATAGACAGACAGAAACCTACAAATGGAGAATTAAAATCACCTGAGGCTGAAGAACAAGAGTGCTCAAACAGAAGGCATGACCCTATAATCTAAAATATGTTGGGCTCACATAAAACTGGCCATTTTTGTGTGCTAAGTATGTCTATTTTTGCATGTTCTTCATAGCAGGCATGGTAAGACATGACCCTATAATCTAAGAAAAAGACTGATGGCACATCATACCTTTCTAATGTGAACAGGTGCAAACTGGACATGAAACATTGCAACAAAAAGGAGACCGTTGCACGCTGTAGCGCTAAGATATGTGTAAAAATGAATCTGGGAATATAGACACGCATTACTGCTATGAAAAACATGTAAAACTTGAGATACTCGCCACAAAAGAATGGCCAGTTTTATGTGAGCCCAACAGCCAACACCAAGGTGACCTTTTTTTGTTGGGTCCCTATCAAACTAATGCCTCTCTTTGGGCTAAAAATACCTCTACAATTTATGGGCAGACAGGAACCTAAAAATGGACAATTAAAATAGCCTAAGGCTGATGAGCAGGAGTTCTCAATCAGAAGGCACCTTATAATCTAAAAAAAAAGACTGATGGCACATCCTACCTTTCTAATGTGAACAGGTGCAAACTGAACATGAACCATAGAATCAAAAAGGAGACAGTTGCACGCTGTAGTGCTAAGATATGTGGAACAATGAATACATGGATACAGGCATGCATTACTGCTATGAAAAACATGCAAAAATTGAGATACTTAGCACACAAAATATGGCCAGTTTTATGTGACCCCAACATGTCTTAGATCACAGGGTCATGCCTTCTGATTGAGCACTCATGCTCTTCAGCCTCAGACAATTTTAATTCTCCATTTGCAGGTTTCTATCCCAAACAGAGGCATTAGTTTGAGAGGGACCCAACAAAAAGAGGTCACCTTGCCGATGGCTGTTGGGCTCACATAAAATCTGGCCATTTTTGGGAGCTAAGTATCACAATTTTACATGTTTTCCATAGCAGTAATGCAGGTCTATATTCCCATATTCATTGTTCCACAAATCTTAGTGCAACTATCACCTTTTTGTTACTATCATACCATGTAGGATGCTTGCACATATATATGCAAAATTGGTTCATTTCAGGGCCAGACATAGGGAGCTGGGAGAATGGGTACATGGGTATAGGTGTTAGAAAAAGTGAGGCCCTAGACAAAACTCAAAGTGGGACCCCAAAAGCTAAGATGGAATCGCCACAAAGATACATTTATGGTGCATTCTATAAAATTTCTCTATTTTCTTACATTTGAGATTCCGCTTTTATTGTGATTGGACTTCAGGTTCTTAAAGTAAAATCTTCTACTGGAAATACTGAGGTTACAATATATAATCCTCCACACATCACGCGACCTACAGACACCTGAAGGTCCATGGAAATCAGATCTGATAAGAATTCCACCTCCCATCTCTCCGGCCATTACTTGTTTCCACGTCAGATGAGCATAAAGCAGGATTCCCGCTGTGGTCGATACTTCTTTCAGATAAGGCAGCTGGATGGCTCCTGGTGGACTCTACGTGACAGATGTTGTGGACTCTCTGGAGGAGACGCAACGCTGACACCGTTCTTTCATCCTCACCTTCACGGATCTTCTGATTTACGTACAGTTTACAATCAAACGAATTCTTGGGAATAAGCGTTGTTATCTTTGGTTGTTATACAGCAAAACCTCATTGAGAAGACCATCTATGAGTGGTGAACCTGAGAGAAGGGTGGTCTTTTCAAAGAAGAAGGCTTAAATATAGGTTACAAAGAATGACATGCATATTAGATGAACTCTGCAATTTCGTTGGGCATGGGAGACAATCCAATGTGTATGGGGCCACCTAACTCTTCCCTGAAGACATGCAGGTGAAAGAAGGATTGGGCATGTTGGATTTCTACATACCATTCTATTATTTTTGCAAAGACAAGTCTTTTCTAGGGGAGGATGAAGGGTTTGCTTGGCTACCTGATATTTACCTTGGTTACCAGCATCCGCAGCTTCTAGAAACCGACTCCCTGCACACGTAGCCAAGGTACACATCGGGTAACTATAAGCAAAGAGCTTTGCTTAGTAACCCGATGTGTACTATGGTTACCAAGCACAGCGTCGTTACACGGGTCGCTGGTTGCTGATCTGATTGCTGTGGACATCTGCCTGCCTGACAGCTCACCAGCGACCATGTAGCGATGCTCCAGCAATCCCTGCCAGATCAGATCGCTGGTGGGATTGCTGGAGCATCGCTAAGTGTGACGGTACCTTTACTCCTGCAGTGCTGAAGACCAGTGAACCTGAACAAGCCGACACCCGGCTCTGGCTGAACAATACAGGAGCCTCAGGTTGCTTGTCAGACTCTGTGGTGTGAGCAGAGTCTGATGATGCCGTGCAAGTAGGTGTGTGTGTGTGTGTGTGTGTGTGTGTGTGTGTGTGTGTGTGTGTGTGTGTGTGTGTGTGTGTGTGTGGCGCACCTGCGGTTCTAGTCGCCACAGGTTACTGCACCACAGTTAGGGGTACTTTGCACGCTGCGACATTGCAAGCCGATGCTGCGATGTCGAGCGCGATAGTCCCCGCCCCCGTCGCAGCAGCGATATCTTGTGATTGCTGGCGTAGCGAACATTATCGCTACGCCAGCTTCACATGCACTCACCTGTCCTCCGACGTCGCTCTGGCCGGCGACCCGCCTCCTTCCTAAGGGGGCGGGTCATGTGGCGTCACAGCGACATCACACGGCAGGCGGCCAATAGTAGTGGAGGGGCGGAGATGAGCAGGATGTAAATATCCCGCCCACCTTCTTCCTTCCGCATTGCAACCGGGACGCAGGGAGATGTTCCTCGCTCCTGCGGCTTCATACACAGCGATGTATGCTGCCGCAGGAACGAGGAACAACATCGTACCTGTCGCTGCACCGGCATTATGGAAATGTCGGACCCTACATTGATGATACGATAACGACGCTTTTGCGTTTGTTAATCGTATCAAAAAGGATTTGCACACTACGATATCGACTGCGACGCCGGATGTGCGTCACTTTCGATTTGACCCCACCGACATCGCACCTGCGATGTCGTAGTGTGGAAAGCCCGCTTTAAGGTGCTGTATCTATTTCAGGTAAGGGGAGGTTAATCACCGGTGTTCTACATTCACACTCTACATCATGGATCCCCAATTCCAGCCCTCAAGGGCCGCCAACAGTGCATGTTTTCAGGATTTCCTTAGTATTGCACATGTGATAATTTAATCACCTGCACAGTTGATGATTCCAACACCCATGCAATGCTAAGGAAATCCTGAAAACATGCACTGTTGGCGGCCCTCGAGGACTGGAGTTGGGGAACCCTGCTCTACATACAGCTTTGGAGCATTCACACAGGGTGGGATGGCTCAGGGTAGTCAGGGGGGTGGGGGGGGGGTTCTGGGGATGGTGGCCATCACGATGCATGGAACTTCCCCAGTCACTGAAGCCAGCCACCTGGGGGGTTGGTTCCAGTGGGGGTAGAAAAAGGCGCAACACACTCACATAAGCAGATCCATTGGGACCATAGTTCTACAAAACATCTCTGGAAAACTTGGACTAAACTAGGCCCGGGGTTTGGAGCAGGAGCTCAGCTAGGGTACCTAACCGTTGAGGGGGACATCCTAGAAGTAGGAAACTCTCTCTCTCGTTCTCTTTTCAAACACCGGTTGTGGCCCCTTCACTTGCCTGGGATTGACCGAAGACCACGCCGGCAGAGACCAGCACCTGGGTGCAGCTTTAAAGCGGTGAGTAAAGGAACCCGCCGTGCTCCAGCGCGCCCAAGGGACTGCCAACCCCCATCATCCACCCGGGGCCTGCTCCGTCTGTGGGGAGCGACACCATCCCGGCTGCAATAACGCCTGCCCCGGTGAGGAATTCTGCAGTGGTGGGTACTCCCTAGCCGCATATCATAGGTGGTGTCACGACAAACTCTCACAATCACCCCGTTTTCCCTTCATTTGCTGTACGCCTTGGGGCAACGCCACCCGTGACATCGCCTGACCCGGCCCGCGACATCCTGGCAACGAGTAGGTTAACCGCCTGCCCCATGGGGCACTACATGTGCAAAGCCGAACATCGCATGACAGATATTGGCACGTTGGGGGGGAATTGTTGCCTACAGTGCCCGGTGGGCTCAGTGGGTCGAAGACTTTACTGTCAATCTCTTTCTATGCTTGCTCATTTCTACAGCGGATCCATTATCCACACTTGATGATTTCCAGATCTGCGGAGACGATCTCGGCTCTTGTAACCTGTCCGCCAGCATTGGCAGATAGATAAAAGGCCGCAGGATGTAGAATGGCAGCTTTTCCCGCAGGACATAATGGCAGCATTGAAAGGCCGTGTATCAGTTGGCGCCTTTGTTTGCCGGCCGGGTGTCTGATGAAGCCGCTGATTATAAAGACACATTTACGGTCTTCAGATTTCCGGGAACAATGATCACAAAGCCGCCAATAAAACCTGAGTAGATGTTATCCGTACGTGTCGTCTTATCAATGCGTCCAAATGACCGCACGGATGACGCTGCAATTACCGTCCATTGATTGCCGTCCATCCATTTCTATGGACACATGCTGCTCATTAGAAACACTATCTGACAACTCCAGCAGGACGGACTCTTCCTTTAATTGCCACCTTGGAGGTTCAGCTCGTTAAAGTGGCAGGTCTATAATTTTTCCGGCTGGCGTGTGTCTGGTTCTGTTTCCCTTCACCACTATGGAATCAGACGTGTCTTTCCAGGCGACATAACGAGATCTTTCCATATCAGCATTGCTGCGTTTGGTCTCTTGGATAATTAACCGGACAGCCATCAACACAAAGGGATAGATTCATAGGATCCAGCGCAAAGAAGGGCAGTGAGCCCCATAGGGGTGAATGGACCCCATGACGATCGGGAGGGTGCAAGGTTAGGAAAGGGTTAATAGGTTTGCATGGGATGGGGGATGTGTGGGAGTACAGGATTGGTAGTAGGGAGCTGTAAGGGGATTGGGGGGGAGCAAGGAAGGGGTGGGGTGTTGGGAGAGGTATAAGAGAGGGGGGTGTGCTGTTTACCTCCCCTTTCGTCGATTGATCTTTGTGTCCCACCCGCCCGCCCTGATATATAATTATATGTATATGTTCAAAAAAAAAATAAAAAATAAAAAGGTGAAAAGGTGATGGTTTTTTCAAAAAAAAAAAAAAAAAAAAAAAAGAGGAATAAAGGAGAATACAAGGTTGAGTTGCTAATTTATTGTTGTCACAGCGGGGTGATAGGTCCGTCTGAGAGGTTGGGAGTACCGACAGTCGGCTTGTTGGTACGAAGTCGCTCAAGGGGAGTGGCTTCGGAGTGGATGGGAACTTGTGGGCGGAGGTCCCGCAGGTTCTGGGTAGGGGTAATTAACGATGGAACGTTGTTACCCCTCACCTCGGGCCGGGTGGTCACGGCCGAGGTGGTCCTCTGGGCCGGTTTGGAGGTTACGGCCGGGGGGTTAGGAATGATGGTTTGCCTCTCGGACGGATCTATCGGTGTTTCTGGTTATACGGGTATATATGTATAAGGTTAAGTTTAACAATTGAGTGGCATGTTGGGCCACAAGTTTGGTATACATATATACGGTAAAATAAAACTGTGGCCATTCCTGCAATAAAGTCGTGGTTCTCGTCTTCATTTAGGTAGATATGGTACGGGGGGTGTGTTTTACAGGATAACCTGCTTATCCCTTATAGATGCGTCATGAAGTGTGCAGCAGCCGGCGTCTGATCAGTCTGGAGCCATAAACTGGATTATCTCTATGGCCCAGATCTCTTTGCTCAGTTTCGGTGGCAGATTCACTTAGATCCAAATAAAATTGGTCCAAATTGAAAATGCGCCAATCTTCGATTACTCCAAACCCAATAGCATAAAAATGTAGAAATAAAAAGGGGTTAAAAAGAAACAAGACATCAGACAATGACCTATTGTTTAAACATGTGTTTTTTATTTTGTTTTTTTTTATATCATGATCTTTATAAAATAATAATGTTAGAAATCTTGCAATTTTCACACAGGCCACATATTGTCTGTCCTTTTAAGAAGAGTTTTCAGCAGTCTCATTAGCATCAGAGGCAGGATTACAGATATGACAGTTAGCACCTCCTATACACATCTGATAACACAGAAGCCACCAATCATAGTAGGTAATGTCACAGCTCACTATTGTGTCGCCCATGGCTGTGGGGTACTCGGTCCCGGGCCTGGTTTTGTTGGGACAGTTCACTGGGTGGCCGTTGCCTAGTTCCATGACCCTGGGGTCGTTTTTAAAAAGGGTTATTTACAGGGGATTGATAAGAGAGTTTTTGTCGTGATGCCACTTGCGGGTTGCGGCTTTGTTAGAGGAGCCGCCGTTGCACAGTTCTCACTACTGGGGCTGGTGTTGATGGCAGCCTGGATGTTGGGCCCTTCGCAAGTAGGGCCGGGCCCCAGGGGATTGATGATATTGTTGGGCTTGGAAAGAAGGTAGGCCACACAAGGGATTGCAGTGCAACTGGTTCCTTTACTCACTTTATGGTGGTAGCTGGTAACCCGATGAAGGATGGTCTTAACCACTGGTCCCCTTAGTTCCAGTGCTGTTGTGGTGATCTGATGGCTTCTTTACCCTGCACCTGTCTCTAGTTCGTGGGTCCCCGTGGCTTGGAGCGTCTGGGGGTCCCCTCCTGGTTGTCTCTCAGTCTCAGTCCGTAAAACAGGTAGCTTGAACCCTGTGGGGTCGGTTCCTCTGGTCCTGTTCCCCGTTTCTCCCGTTGCTACTGTGTCCCGAACTTTACGGTCAGTGAGGTCCTGGATGGTCCCCTCACTGTACAGAATTTATCAGGTCTGCCTGGAGCGTTTGCCTGACCTAGGATTCTGTACCCCGTTGGTGCTATGGTTCCAGGAGTCTCCACCGTACTCCACCAGCAACCACACGCCTGGGCCCTCAGGTCACCGTTACACTCTCCTGTCAGTGCGGTTACGTCCATGTCCTCTCACTTCCACTTACTGACTGACCCTTCCCCGCTGGTTGTCTAGTGCAGAGGTTCCCAACTCCAGTCCTCAAGGCACACCAACAGTGCATGTTTTCAGGATTTCTTTAGCATTGCATTGGTGTTGGATTGAGCACCTTTGCAGGTGATTAAATTATCACCTGTGCAATACTAAGGAAATCCTGAAAACATGCACTGTTGGTGTGCCTTGAGGACTGGAGTTGGGAACCTCTGGTCTAGTGGACTGGATCGGCTCCACCCTTAGGTGGCCATCCGTTGGGTCCTACCCTTGTCTGTCACCAGTCTTTGGGAATGGGGAAAACAGGGATTAAAATTAATTTTTAGCTGTTACCAGCACTGGTCTTCTGGGTCCCTGGTTGGGATGCAGTTCCCTGTAGCTCCTGATGGCTTCAGGGGCGCTACATTTGCATGGAGTTTGTATGTTCTCCCCGTGTCTGCGTGGGTTTCCTCCGTGTTCTCCGGTTTCCTCCCACACTCCAAAAATATACGTGTATATATAGGTTAATTCGCTTCTTCCAAATTATCACAGATATGAATGATAGCCGTCCCTGTACAGCGCTGCGGAATATGTTGGTGCTATGTTATCAAGGGAAAACAGACACTATTAAATACAAATCTCTTACATGGGGTCATTCAGTATATACCGTATTTTCCGGATTATAAGACTTTTTCCCCCCAAAACTGGGGGTAAAATGGGGGTGCGTTTGATAACCCGGAGATGGCTTACCAGAGTTACAGTGGTGGAGCAGGGTCACAGGAGGCAGAGTCCGCGGTATAGAGGGGGTGTCACTGCAGTGGTGTGGCTCAGGATGGTCACAGGACGGCGGGTCGGCAATGTGGCGGGCGCTAATGATCTGACAACAGGCTCCATTGAGCGATGGACTTCAAGGAAATGGCCACGGAGGCGGCGCGTGCGCAGATTGACATGATGGACTTCAAGAAAATGCCCGCAGAGTCCTATCTGCGCATGCGCAGCCTCCACAGGACATTTTCTTAAAGTCAGTCTTGTCAACCACGGGCAACTGAATGGAGCCTGCAATCCACCGGCAGATCAATGGGGACAACCCCGAGCTCACAGGATCGCCGACCCTCCGTCCAATGACCCTCCTGACCCGCGACACCCGTCCTCCGAGCTAGGAGCATCATCGACCCTGCCTCCTGAGCCGCTCCACCACCGCCGCTCCCCCCTGGTGAGATATATTATAAGACGCACTCGGATTATAAGATGTAACCTCTTTTTAACATTAAAAATTATTTTTTTCCTATTTTACGCCTCTAAATTTGGGGTGCGTCTTATAATCCAGTGCGTCTTATAAAACGAAAAGTACGGCAAATCATTTCCAGAAACATTGTAGATTAAAGGAATACATTGGCGGGACCTGTGTCCACGATGTGAAGGGTCCAGTGTCAGTCAGTGTCGTTTTCATTAGTATACCTTTATTGCTCTACGTCCAGAATGGCGTCATAACCAAACTTAACATTGAGTGCAGCTCTAGATGTTAATGGAGCCTAATGCATCATGTAAATTTTCCTTTACTGAGAAAGAGATTGTGCCTTCTCCATCATCAGGGCCAAGTCTTCATATATCCACCATTCCCTAATGCCTCCGTCCACAGACGTTATTTCTCTCCAGAGTTTGCAGATTGAATTCAGATGGAGAGAAGCAATCTCCGCGGAGTTCTGCCGCTTTCCTAATGTCTTATGCAAAATGCAATATTCCTAGAAAATGTCTCCACACCTGGGACTAATGACCTGTGCGTTTAGCCCATCTCCGGGCTGCATTACCCTGCTGTCAGGATATAGCAATCTGTAGACCGCAGATAATGCATATCTCTAATAAGTAATACATCCAGTATCTGGCATGAGCGCCGCAGACAGTAGACCAGGAGGAAAAGGGTTAACTGTCCTCGCTGATAGCTAAAAGATGGGTGAGATGAAAAATCACAATCCGTTTGTCTCCCAGTTAAGACCCTATATGTGCGTGTCCCCCCTTTTTATAGCTCTCACATCGGCATCACAGTGGAGCAAATTGCACCCATTGGCATTGACCGTTTTTCCATGTTCACGGTAACAAGCCATTAGGATTGGTGTATTAGCCAAAAGCATGGACCACATCTCTTCTATGGAGCCACACACAGGTATATCAGATGCAGCGGGTGCCAACATGCCACTCTGCCTTGGTTCGAGCATCTAACTAAATGGTACTGTCATATGGTGTTAGTCGTTGCACTCGCTGGGTGTCATGGCGGCATTCACACTGCAGAGTTCGACAAGGAGCCTGGAATCCATTAGTTGCACAGCCTGTCTTGGGCGCCGGCTGGGTCTGCCTTCACTGCTCTCCAGTACAACAGGAGTTAATTTCTCCTGGCTTGTGATAATCTGCGGGGAGCTCAGCCTGTTGATTACAATCATCAGCCGCCTTTACCCTTTATAAGGTTCTGGCTTCTGGGCTTTAGTGCCGGATATAGCTTCAGCTTCCTTGGTTCCCGTGGGTATCCAGTGCTATGGTGATCAACAAGTTGCGGTTCTTTGTGGTGTGTGAATTCTCCAGTTGTGCATTTTTTTCCTACCCATATTGCTTTACTCCCTAGTTCACTTACTGTCCCTCCTTTGTGTTTGAGTGCAGTGTGCACGAGTTTTCATTTACCTTTGTCTCTGCCTATTCGTGGGATTTTTGTTACTGGGCTTCTAGTCCGCTCCCTGGGTGGGGGTGTAGTAGTATCAGGGTTTGGACAGGAGACAGGGTCACACTGGGGGCTCGAACATGGCTACCATCAAGCCTACCTTCGAGATAAGGGACAGTCAGGGGGCCGCAGTCTTAAAGTCAGCCTAGGAGCCCCTGTTCCATTGGTTTATACCCCGTGACAGATACACAGGGCAAAGGAAACCCTATTACCACTGGTGCCACAGAGAAAATACATTTCTTAAAGCCAAAATTCTTATTGATGGAGAATTTTGGTTCCTTGCTTGTCTTCTAGTTTTGGCCTCAGATCTTCAAATTGGAAATTTGTTGTACCCATAAGTGTTTCCCTCCCAAAAGGGAATTCAGTTGACCCATTCAGCTGCAAAAGCCCCATAGCTGGCTGCTTTGCTAGCTACCACTATTGTAACGCCCTTGACCTTGAGGAAGTAAGAGCCAAAGAAGGGCTGTAGGGAGTTAAGGGGGGTGGCATCAGTTTAGGAACAGGTAATTTGGGGCTACATCTAGAGGGGTTTACTTATAGGAGCTCTTCTTTATGCATTCTTGACTCAGTTCCTCTAGCCTTTTGGCAACTTTTGGTAGCCCATTGGAAGAGTGTTACGGGCGGAGCAGCAATGACCATTATAGCCGGGACAGGGATGTAGATCTACTGGACCATGGATAACGCTCTTACCCTGGAGGGGTGTGACTAAGCTGCAACCTGGTCTTCTCCTTAGCCTCTGATAGTGAAGTTAGGTTTGTGCTGCAGGTAGCCGCTACGTGCCACTCCAAGGCAGTCCCTGGATCTGCAGAAGCTGATAGTAACGGAAACAGGTGAGACTGAATTGGAGCCCTTTTGGGACAGGATCTGGATAACTGGCAGGGCTGGTACAGATGGGACAATTTCTGGTTCGGGATCAGGTTCAGATACAGACAGGATGGCCAATAGGACTGCTCCAGGTTCAGGTACACGGATTCAGGAACACAGGCAGGTGCCAGGATCCTGGAACGGATTTAGGAACTTAGGCAAGATGGGTCCAGGAACAGACTGAGGAACTCAGGCTGGTATCTGGATGCAAGACTGGATAAAGGAACTCTGGCTAGTACCAGGAACTGTTACAGGAACACAGGCAGGTATTGGGACACTGGAACAGGTTCAGGTACTTGAACAGATTCAGGTTCATGACTGGTTCAGGCATACAAGTACCAAATCTGGAACAGGATCCAGCGATCAGACAATGAACTCGTAGCCCCAAAGCACACAGGTTACCGAAGACAAACGTTGCATAGGCACCTCCCAATAGGGGAGGGTGCCATAAATACATGATACTTTCCAGCGATAGACTGGGAACACATCAGGAGTGTAGCGTTGCTTATTTAAGAACATACAAGACCAGAGTGATGTGTGCGTTTCCTGGGACCCAGGAGCCACAGCTGAAAAAGGAGCTGTAGGAACAGCTGAGTGGCAGGGTGGTGAGTATGTTGGCATCCCTGCCGGTGAGTGCAGGTTTGCCTGCATTACAAAGAGGACTGGGTGGCTAATACAGAACAGAGCAGTTTTAAACTAGAACTGGTATTTATTCAACAGGGGTGTGATGGTGTAATATGGAGGGTTGTGTACAATTTTGTGTAGGTTTGTATTTTAGGCGAGGGGCTCTGTGCATTCTGTGTATTCCTTGCGTGTACATTGTCCTGTTTGCAGGTTAATCACCCCCTGCTGGGCTTTTTTTTCCCTAAGTCTGGGGGAGGGAGCCCGGGATCCACCCAAACTCTGTTTATCTGGGGGATTATTCAGTCTGGCTTTGAACTTCAAGAGAGAAGCAAGAAGATTTATCCTCTGTGGGAGAAGCTGAGGCTCCCCAGAGAGACCTGGACATTTTTCGCTTACTGGACTGTATCCGTGTTCCTGGACTATTTTACCCTCTGTGTGGTGGATTATTTGATGGACCTTCGGACTTGCTTGGAATAAATGTTCTTTGGATTGCTCACTCATCTCTCGCTCTGTTGATTGTGGCATATGGGAGAAGGACCCTTGACAAGGAGGCAATAAACATAGTAATTACAGTACAACAAAGTATTGTAGCACAGAGCTTGATGGTTACACTTCAGAAGTGAGCTATTCAGCGTGTTGGTTATACATCAAAAGTAGTAGTAGATGAAGACGTTGGCTGATTTTTATTTTTTTTTTTTTTTTACTGGGCTCATATCCTCTTTAAAAATCATGATTCTGCACTTGGTAAAACTGATTTTGTTATATAAGGAGCCCATATTCAGAGTAATCAATAGTGGAGAGTGATAACCTCTCGCTCCGTTATGTGTCAATGTCCTCTTTTTTTTTTAAAAAAAAAAATACCAGCGCTTGTTGTGACCATCTACAATCTAATTAAATTCCCATCACAAAGGTGCAATTATTCCCGCTCCCGCTATAGCACTATGTTAACTAAGCGTAGATTCCAATCTGATCCGCGGAGACCTATTGCGCGAGTCACATTATTCCCACTAATTTCCCTGAAGATTGAACATGGATGGGATTAAATAATTGATCAGTTTCTCTTTTACTTTGTGTATAAATATGAATGACTTCATTTAGCGTAATAACGTAACTTACTCCAAGAGTAAGCGAAATAAGACGACTCCCAGACCCACATGTGAAAGGAACGGTTAATCGCTCATTAATAATGTAATTGTGCAAAAATTAGAATGTTCAGGAGGAAAGAAATAAAATAATTTAAGGGAAGGAGGAAAACAAGAAATGAAGAGGAAGGAGGGCTGGCGATGAGGAAAGAAGCCGCAGCTTAAAGTTATAGATTGGGTAAGAAGAGAAGAAAAGTAAGAAGAAGGAGAAAAGAGGGATGAAGATGGGGAAAGAAACTGCAGCTTTAAGTTTTATATCTTGGGTAAAAAGAAAAGAAAAGTTAAGGAAGAAGGAACAGAAGAGAAAAGAGGGATGAAAAAGTAATAGCACCTGTAGAAGAAAATTTCTCTGGAAAGAAAGAATGAAGAAAAGAAGAGCAGGTGGCTAAGAGGGGGAAGGAAATAAAAATGGAAGAGAAGGAGGAAGGAATGGGTGGCAGAAGGAAGGAAGAGAAGAAGAGGGGAAGGAGGGATAGAAGCAGACGCCAGACCTGTACTATAAATTATACATGAAAGCTTGAACCCAAGAACTCCAAGTCGTGACTCTGGAAAGAAAGAATGAAGAAAAGAAGAATGGGTGGCTGAGAGGGAGAAGGGAGGAAGGAAAGAAAAATGGAAGGAAGGGAGGAAGAGGAGAAGGAGGGATAGAAGTAGACGCCAGACCTGTATTATAAATTACACATGAGAGCTTCAACCAACCCAAGAACAAGTCATGACTCTGGAAAGAAAGAATGAAGAAAAGAAGAGTGGGAGGGAAAGAGTGGAAGGAGAGACAAATGGAGGGAGGAATGGGTGGTGAAAGGAAGGAAGGGAGGAAGGAAGAGGGAAGGAGGGATAGAAGTAGACGCCAGACCTGTATTATAAATTACACATGAGAGCTTCAACCCAAGAACAAGTCATGACTCTGGAAAGAAAGAATGAAGAAAAGAGCGGGAGGGAAAGAGTGGAAGGAGAGACAAATGGAGGGAGGAATGGGTGGTGGAAGGAAGGAAGGGAGGAAGGAAGAGGGAAGGAGGGATAGAAGCAGACGCCAGACCTGTACTATAAATTATACATGAAAGCTTGAAGCCAAGAACTCCAAGTCGTGACTCTGGAAAGAAAGAATGAAGAAAAGAAGAGCGGGTGGCTGAGAGGGAGAAGGGAGGAAGGAAAGAAAATTGGAAGGAAGGGAGGAAGAGGTGAAGGAGGGATAGAAGTAGATGCCAGACCTGTATTATAAATTACACATGAGAGCTTCAACCCAAGAACAAGTCATGACTCTGGAAAGAATGAAGAAAAGAAGAGTGGGAGGGAAAGAGTGGAAGGAGAGATAAATGGAGGGAGGAATGGGTAGTGGAAGAAAGGGAGGAAGAAAGAGGGGAAGGAGGGATAGAAGCAGACGCCAGACCTGTATTATAAATTACACATGGGAGCTTCAATCCAAGAACAAGTCATGATTCTGGAAAGAAAGAATGAAGAAAAGAAGAGTGGGATGGAAAAGAGTGGAAGGAGAGACAAATGGAGGGAAGAATGGGTGGTGGGAGGAAGGAAGAGGGGAAGGAGGGATAGAAGCAGACACCAGATCTGTACTATAAATTACACATGAGAGCTTCAACCCAAGAACAAGTCATGACTCTGGAAAGAATGAAGAAAAGAAGAGTGGGATGGAAAATAGTGGATGGAGAGACAAATGGAAGGAGGAATGGGTGGCGGAAGGAAAGGAGAGGGGAAGGAGGGATGTAGGAAGGAATGATGGAAGAAGAGAAGAAGGGAAAAAGGGGAAGAAAAGTAGGAGAGAGGAAGTAGAAAAAAGAGTGAAGAAAGGATGGAATGAAGGAGGGAGAGGAAGGACACAGAAAAGGAGAATATAATAAATATGGAAAGGGAGAAATGGAAAAGCAGTGATGAAGGGAAGAAGGAAGAGGTAAAAGGTGGGAAGAAATGGAGGAAAGTTACTAGAGGGTTAGGAAATATGGAATGAAGGAAGAGGAAGGAAAACAAGAAAAGCAAGAAAAGGAGAATATCATAATATGGAAAAGAAGAAATTGAAAAGTAATGAGGAAGAGATAAAGGAAGAGGTAAAAGATGTGAAAGAATGGGGGAAGTACGCTAGAGGTTTAGGAAATATGGAATGAAGGAAGAAGGGAAGGACAAAACAAAGAAAAGGAGAATATCAATATAGAAAGGAAGAAATTGAAAAGCAGTGATGAAGGAAAGAAGGAAGAGGTAAAAGATGGGATGAAATTGAGGAAAGACACTAGAGGGTTAGGAAATGACGAATTAAAAAAGGCTTGGAATGAAAGAGAAAATATAGGAAGAGAGAACTGAAATAGAAAGGGAAGGAGGAGTGAAAGGAAGGGAGAAAATAGGGAGGAATAAAAGGAGGGAATAAAAAAGGGGTTAGGATGAAGGAGGAAAATAGATGAGAGTAAAATACATGAGGAATGGAAAGGAAGGGAGAAAGAAAGAAACATGGAATTGAAACCGTGTGGTGATAAAAAGAGAAAATAAAGGAACAAAAATAGAAATAAGTAGAAAAAAACAGGATGAGAAAGGCAGGGAAGAAAAGAGGGTAAGAAATAGAGATAAGCAGTAACCGAGGAAGAAGGAAATGAAAAAGATAAGAACAAAAGGGTCCAGTAATTAGATATTCCGAGTTCTTATTATTGTGAATACCTTTTCCCCCTCAGTCCTGGTTCTGAATAGATGAATACTAGCTTGCTTTCCCTCTTCTGCCTATTCTTGCATGTGGCATATGTTTTATGGGATTGACGCTTGGAGTGATGGCGCAGTGGGCGCTCTGACTTACAAGTCCCTGACAAGGATCTACAAATGTTAGAGCCGCCCCCCGCTGAGCAGCCCCGGCAATACTTGTCTCTTTTTTTAGGAAAATTAGGATTTATGATTTGTGTGAGCCGCGCCGACAGTCTAATAACTGTGTTTTATTGTTTCATGTATATTAGACACAATATAAAATGGAAATTGAATCAATTTGTTGCATTATGCATCACGACAAAGCCTTATGTTTGGAGTTTGGACCCCAAGAATCATTTAGGGAAAAATATAGGGCATTTTTACTCTGTGAGATGGTTTTGCTCAATTCTGACTTTGGCATAGCATGATTTGTGAACTTGACCACAGGGGGCGCTGTCCGCGCTGTTCCTGCATGATTATATTTGTCTACAGCTAAATCTGCGTTCAGATTGTACCTTGGGTGGTCGGCTGCGATGCTCAGAGCATGTCCGCTTTAGTTTGGCTGAAAATAAGCAATTATTTGTCACGATGACTATGGGATAGCAGAAACTGGGGCTCCTACACTGTCCCTCAAGCTAAGGGGCCCTAAGCTATCCCTAACCTCAGGGATACTCCTAACGGTGGAGATGCCTGTGTGTCCTTCCTGGCCCTGTTCTTGACTAGCCCTGATTTAATTCTCCCTCCCCCTAGGGACACGAGTGAGATGACACCCACAGAACTAGACAGACAAGGGAAACCAAAGAGCTGTCACACAGCACGCACACACAAAGGTAAAGACCATAAGAGATTCAGGAGGAAAACAAGAGCAGGAAGGAAGCTACAAAACAACAGGGGTAAACTCCACAACAGCAATGAGCACAACTTTCACCAATAAGTCTGGGACACCACACCATCAAAGAATAAACTATAGCTGGCATGGGTAAAAGGATTCCACCACCATAAATAGGAAGGAAGCGGATGTGATTGGATTCCTCACCACATGTGATCAAAGGAGACAAACAAGCAGACTAGCAGGGATTAACTTCCGCTAGCCTGCCTATGAATCAGCACACAGCAGGTCGACACCCGAGTCTACCTGTGTTGATTCTAGACACCAGAGAAACCATTGGGTGGTATATCAGAATCTGCAATCTGAACAGTGCCCAACGCCACCATGACAGTGGGCAAAGTTTGTACAAAACTCTGTGTGACACTATGTAATATATCTTATCAGAAAAATGTGCTTGTTTCTCCTCCTGGACTGATCTTCCAATCAAGACTGATTACTAAGATAGGAGATGACAGTTAGGCTATGTGCGCACGTTGCGTAAATTCATGCAGTTACGCTGCGCTTTGCAGCGCAGCGTAACTGCATGCGTCCTGCGTCCCCTGCACAGTCTATGGAGATTGTGCAGGGGCCGTGCGCACGTGGCGTCTCAGTGCGCAGCGCTTCGGCTACTGCCGAAGCGCTGCGCAAAAAGAAGTGACATGTCACTTCTTTCCTGCGCTTTGCCGGCAGCTCCTGCTCTGTCTATGGCAGGAGCTGCAGGCAGAGCGCATGGAATCGGCGCTCACTACGGACATTTCTGCAGCGATCTAAAGCGCACATGTGCTCTTCAGATCGCTGCAGAAATTTCTGCAGGCTAGTACGCAACGTGCGCACATAGCCTTAGTGTTTTAAAATTCTATGGAGAGGGAGGAGGAGCTAGAGGAAGATAGACATTTTGCTGCAAATTCTCCTGAAGTGACCGTTACAGTTCTCCATAGAATATTATGGGCACCAACTGTCATCTCCTATCTCAGTATTGGGAAAGTCTGTATTCACTGAGGTCACAATTTACTCACCAATTGAGAATTTTGAGAATAAATGATCAGTCCAGATTTCTCTAATATGGTATATAGTTGGTCATTTTCACATGTACTAGGGTGGCACAGTGGCTCAGTGGTTAGTACTGCAGCCTTGCAGCGCTGGGGTCCTGGACCAAGGACAACATCTGCAAGGAGTTTGTATGTTCTCCCAGTGTTTGCATGGGTTTCCTCCCACACTCCAAAAAGATACTGATGGGAATTTAGATTGTGAGTCCCAATGGGGACAGTGTTACCAATGTATGTAAAGCGCTGTGGAATTAATAGCGCTATATAAATGAATAAATATTATTATTATTATTATATATTTTAGTTATGAAAAAAACCCTTGAAATAATAGTTACTCTTTAACAATCTTTTTTTTTTCCGCTGCAGGGGAGAGGCTCCTGCTGCAGCAAGTTATTATACAGCCTTGAACAAAACAGAGAAAATGAGGATAGCAGACACGGTTGATCTCCTGGGGTGAGTTCTGTACATATTTCTCCGTTTTAATTGTATTATGATCTATTTTATTATTAATAATAATAATAATAATAATAATAATCATTTATATAGCGCTGTTAATTCCACAGCGCTTTACATACATTACATACATTGGCAACACTGTCCCCATTGGGGCTCACAATCTAGGTGCCCTATGAGTATGTTTTGGAGTGGGGGAGGAAACCGGAGTACCCGGAGGAAACCCACGCAGACACGGGGAGAACATACAAACTCCTTGCAGATGGTGTCCTTGGTGGGATTTGAACCCAGGACCCCAGCGCTGCAAGACTGCAGTGCTAACCACTGAGCCACCACAAGACTGTAGTGCTAACCACTGAGCCACCATAAGACTGCAGTGCTAACCACTGAGCCACCACAAGACTGCAGTGCTAACCACTGAGCCACCACAAGACTGCAGTGCTAACCACTGAGCCACCACAAGACTGAAGTGCTAACCACTGAGCCATCGTGATATTAATATCAAAAGGAGATAAATGAAGGAAATGCTGGAATTTTTTGTACATTTTCTGCTTCAAAATCAGCATCAAAAACTTCTTGAACTATTCTGTGATGTGGATTTTGAAGCAGATCAGCATCAAAATCTGCATTAAAAAAAATAAATAAGTGTGAACGTACCCTTAGAATCTTGTGGAATTTATAAATCCGGGTCAATTCAACCAAATACGGCCTTCTAGAAAATTCACTTAATAGATGAGGATGTAAGAGCCTCTTTACCGTCACAAAATTGCAGGAGCTTTTAGTCTTTGTTCTGCTCATTCTACATGAAAATGAATTTCCTTTTTCACAGTGAAATTGCTCCGCTCTCAAGATTCAGTCTGAACATTAATTTGTTGGGGGCCTTTGCAAAAAAAAAAAATTGCACTTACTTTACCATCTACTTATATTCTAAGAATGAAAATGTAAGAAGGAAAAGATTTAACGTCTCTCCTTTCGTTGCGGCCATCCTAACCTGTTTCGGAATTAATTGATTCATGAATGTACTATATTGCTCCATAGTGGCCCCTACAGGAGAGTTATGGTATTACATGGCGCTTATTAACCCCCCAGGGCTTTTTTTTTTTTTTTTTCATTCTTGCGTGTTTTTTTTTCTCAAGCCATGAAATTCTTTATGGTTCTGTTTGCATGGCCTAATGGCTTTTTTTTGTGGGACAAGCTATAGTTTGGAATTATTCACTTTTCTATAAAATGTGTATATATACAGTGCCTACAAGTAGTCTTCAACCCCCTGCAGATTTAGCAGGTTTGATGAGATGCAAATAAGTTAGAGCCTGCAAACTTCACACAAGAGCAGGATTTATTAACAGATGCATAAATCTTACAAACCAACAAGTTATGTTGCTCAGTTAAATTTTAATACATTTTCAACATAAAAGTGTGGGTCAATTATTATTCAACCCCTAGGTTTAATATTTTGTGGAATAACCCTTGTTTGCAATTACAGCTAATAATCGTCTTTTATAAGACCTGATCAGGCCGGCACAGGTCTCTGGAGTTATATTGGCCCACTCCTCCATGCAGATCTTTTCCACGTTATCTAGGTTCTTTGGGTGTCTCATGTGGACTTTAATCTTGAGCTCCTTCCACAAGTTTTCAATTGGGTTAAGGTCAGGAGACTGACTAGGCCACTGCAACACCTTGATTTTTTCCCTCTTGAACCAGGCCTTGGTTTTCTTGGCTGTGTGCTTTGGGTCGTTGTCTTGTTGGAAGATGAAGTGACGACCCATCTTAAGATCCTTGATGGAGGAGCGGAGGTTCTTGGCCAAAATCTCCAGGTAGGCCGTGCTATCCATCTTCCCATGGATGCGGACCAGATGGCCAGGCCCCTTGGCTGAGAAACAGCCCCACAGCATGATGCTGCCACCACCATGCTTGACTGTAGGGATGATATTCTTGGGGTTGTATGCAGTGCCATCCAGTCTCCAAACGTCACGTGTGTGGTTGGCACCAAAGATCTCGATCTTGGTCTCATCAGACCAGAGAACCTTGAACCAGTCTGTCTCAGAGTCCTCCAAGTGATGATGAGCAAACTGTAGACGAGCCTTGACATGACGCTTTGAAAGTAAAGGTACCTTACGGGCTCGTCTGGAACGGAGACCATTGCGGTGGAGTACGTTACTTATGGTATTGACTGAAAACAATGTCCCCACTGCCATGAGATCTTCCCGGAGCTCCTTCCTTGTTGTCCTTGGGTTAGCCTTGACTCTTCGGACAAGCCTGGCCTCGGCACGGGTGGAAACATTCAAAGGCTGTCCAGGCCGTGGAAGGCTAACAGTAGTTCCATAAGCCTTCCACTTCCGGATGATGCTCCCAACAGTGGAGACAGGTAGGCCCAACTCTTTGGAAAGGGTTTTGTACCCCTTGCCAGCCTTGTGACCCTCCACGATCTTGTCTCTGATGGCCTTGGAATGCTCCTTTGTCTTTCCCATGTTGACCAAATATGAGTGCTGTTCACAAGTTTAGGGATGGTCTTAATTAGTCAGAAAAGGCTGGAAAAAGAGATAATTAATCCAAACATGTGAAGCTCATTGTATGTGTGAGGTAATATGATATCTGTAGAGAGACTGATAAAGACAGAGAGGGAGAGAGGAAAAGAGACAGACAGACAGGGAAAGAGGCAGTCAGAGTTGGACAGAGAGGCTGACAGGTAAAGAGGCTGACAGGGAAAGAGACAGACAGAGAGACAGACAGGGAAAGAGACAGTCAGAGATGGACAAAGAGGCTGACAGGGAAAGAGGCAGAGAGACAGGGAAAGAGACAGGCAGAGACAGGGAAAGAGACAGACAGAAAGGGAAAGAGATATAAAGAATGACAGAGAAAGAGACAGACAGGGAAAAAGACAGACAGAGATAGAGGGAGACAGACAGGCAAAGAGACAGACAAACAGAAATAGAAAGACAGACAGAGAATGGGACAAAGACAGAGACACTCAGTTAGCAGTTCATAAGTGTGCCAACGTGGCAGTAACAAGGGCCTTTAGTATTTTAGAGTGCCCCTGGCTGCTATGACATGCCAACAAAAAGAGGTTGCCTTGCTGCTGTCTGTTGGGCTCATATACTGGGCATATTTGTGTGTTAAGCATGTACATTTTTGCATGTTTTTTCATAGCAGTAATGCATGTCTATACTCACATACTCATTGTTCCACATATCTTAGCACTACAGGTGCAACTATCTTCGTTTTGTTACTATGCTATGACATTCCAACAAAAATGAGGTTGCCTTGCCGTTGGCTGTTGCGCTCACATAAAACTGGCCATTTTTGTGTGCTAAGTATCTCAAATTGTGCATGTTTTTCATAGCAGTAATGCATGTCTATATTCCCATACTCATTATTACACATATCTTAGCACTATAGAGTGCAACCGTCTCCTTTTTCTTACTATACTATGACATTCCATCAGCATTCTGTTCTGCCATTCCTCCTCCTGGAAGCGAATAGAACAATATTGTCAAGTGGCCATTCCCATTTCTCATGTCAATAGTACACTGATACTGCAGCTTCATTGTCACGATTCCTCTGTGCAGAGCATCTTGCAGACTTGAATATGCTCTGCTGCTCTTTCCTGGATTACAGATCTGGCAGTGACACAATTCCTCTGCGCAGAGCATCTTGCCTTTGGAGATGCTTTGCTGTACTTTCCTGAGTTTCTGAGCTAGTAGTTTTATTGGCAGCACTGGGATTCCATGTTGATGCTGATTACTCAGGTGTTCCACCCCACTTTTAGTGCTCAGGCTTCTTTACTGAGCATGCTCACCCAGAACCTTGCCAGTTGTATTTTCTGGTTCTGCAGTTGTGCTGTTGGCTTTGCTAGTGCTCTGATCTGTGCCCTCTAGTGGGGAACTATGGAACTCCAACCCAAACCCACCTTTCTAATAACATGAAGCCAGGTCGTCGGGAGGTTTTGGGGCTACTGCCACCCCCCCTAAACTCTGACCCAAGACTGTTATTTGACTCCTCTGTGCCTGTAGTGATCTCCTGGCTTTTGACCTCGGACCGTTACCTGACCACATCTCTGCTTTCTCCCTGAACTTATTACTGCTCTCCTGGATGTCTGACCCTCAGATATTGACCTGACTATGCCTCTGTTTACTCCTTGTGCTCATACGTGTCCATCTATTAAAAGACCCCCAGATTTCCTGACTGCTCTTCCGTCCATACTTCACGTATGTAGTGGCAAGCATCACATTGAGACTGTGTAGAAATGTTCCCCATTGATAAAGGAACTGGTTAAATTCAGTTGCCCACTTGTTTATAGATTTCCAGGAGGAGCAACAGAGGAAATGCACAATACAGAATCCTTAGAGATTATTGTCCAGAATTCATTCATCATGGGGAATCTGTCAGGAGAGGGGAGGGTTATGGGGTCTTCACATCTATGGCCGTCTTTATACTTTATCTTCCACAAATAGCTTTTTTTTTTACCCCTACTTTAATTTATAGCTGGAGGTGGACACTTTTTATATGTCGGACACAGGAAGATGTCAGATTGGATGTAGATTTTACGGCCCCTGTCCGGCGGATTTATCATCTCCTCTTCTGACTTCCTGATATCCGAGTGAAGACATATAATCCGAGAGGCCGAATATTTCCATTCCATCAGGGCTCCGAGCATTAAATGGCGCCATTAAAGCCGGCGGCGGAGTCCAGGTATTAACCCTTGGAGAGTCATAACTTTTGTATATGACTCACGGGGGTCAGGATGGTTTTCTATAGTTGCTGGAAACCTTTCGGCTTATACTAAATGGATGGATTATACAAATATTCGGGTGATGAATGGCGCCATTTCTGATGGAGCCTGATGACGGAGCATAATAATAATAATAATAATTTTATTCATTTATATAGCGCTATTAATTCCATAGCACTTTACAAACATTGGCAACACTGTCCCCATTGGGGCTCACAATCTAGAGTCCCTATCTGTATGTCTTTGGAGTGTGGGAGGAAACCCACGCAAACACGGGGAGAACATACAAACTCCTTGCAGATAGTGTCCTTGGTGGGATTTGAATCCAGGACCCCAGCGCAGCAAGACTGCAGTGCTAACCACTGAGCCATCACAAGACTGCAGTGCTAACCACTCAGCGCCGAGCATAACTGACGGATTGCTGCTGGATCCGTTCGAATGTTTTCAAAAATACAAGTGTTTAATAGTTTATTTTATATCAATTAACAAAATACAAAGTGAATGAAGAAAAGAGAAATCTGAATCAAATCAATATTCGGTGATCGCCCGTCGCCTTCATCACTTCTTCTCGATATATTTGTACAGTCAGGATTATAGTCAGGAATGTCTGAGTGACAAGATTATACCAGAGAGGTGATAATGAGTGTCATTTTCAAATGTGAAATCATTAACTGAAACAGAAACAGTCGTGTAGGAGGCTTAAAACTGGGTGAGGAACAGACAAACTGCTAAAACGGTGAGGTTGTGGAAGACAGTGTCATGTCATTGGTCATACAGCATGGCAGAAGTGTGCACAGCAATAAAGATGGGTGAACCGGAGATGTTTGGTTTTGCCAAGTCTGCCCAGACTTTTAAAACAAAAAAAGTCAGAGTAAAGACCAATCTTGAGCCCGGACACCGAACCCAATATGAGTCTATGTGGACCAGAACTTAAATACTGTAAAATGATGGTAGTAAGGGCTAAGGGAAGGAAAATGGGGCTCTGCTACATCCTGAGGTCGCAGTGCGCGGTCACATTACAAAACATCAACAATCATAGTTACATAGGTTGAAAAAAGACCTAGGTCCGTCTAGTTCAACCTTCCTCCACCAATTATATATTTTGTCATCAAATATAGTTACATACTATATAATATAAGGACACACTGACAGTGCCGCAGCTGTGAGAGCGGTGAGTTCACCTAAGGTCACAGCTGGTGGTTCACATGGTACCCCAGCTGTGACCTCAGGGGAACACAGACACCAGCACAGAGGGTGAGAGCAGAGTCTGAGTGCAACCAATCACTCAGAGGGTGGGCGGGGGAAGCAGTGAATATTCATAAGATTTAATGAGCGGAACCTGAAACAGTTTTAAAGTATAATTGTCCAATTTGCTTCCTTTTTTCTTCTTATTTATTTTTATCAGGGCATCCATACCTGAACAGTAACACTGATTTCCCTGACAAGTCTGTGTTCGGGGTCCGTGCATTGACAGTAGGTGTCTGGTACAGACCCCGAACTTTACAGTTTGGGGTCGCCACATCAACAAGACATCAGGTTTATACTGCACCAAGATGACAAAGAAGACTGGGGATCCAGCAGTTGTTGGGGATTGCTATACTTTCCCAATTAGTTTGAGGTTTGCCGCTGCGCACACTTTTTTTCCTATATTGAAATATCTGCAAAATGATGATAAAAAGCAAAAATATTGACGCCTTCTGTTTCCTGTTACTAGAAGCGATGTAAATGCAAAAACCACATCTCGCCTTCCAGAAGCGTTAATAAGGGAGACGTCTCGTCTCTTCCCCGCATTCTGCCAAGTGTTCCCATATAAGTAGGGAGCGGGGCGCGCGCTGCCAGTGACAGCGAGACGGACAGGTGTCTGATGAGAGATAATGTTGTCATTATTTACTAAGCGGCGTCTGCGCTGCGTACAAATGAGTAGCTGTAGGATATAAAGCGGCTTGTGATTTCAGGGAAAGGATTTCTCTTACCGGCGTCTCAGGACGTGCCGAAAATCAAGATGAAGTTCCTTTTTTTTCGGGGAAAAATAAATAGAGCGCGAGAGTCTGGTGGGATTCTTCTAAATGGGCAAAAAGTCTTGTTGCGACGATAGTGTATATTGTGCAAAAATGTCCACAATTTTGGTGATAACCTGCTACTTGGTGGAGTCTGGAACACCCCCCCCGTACTTAGGAATGGGTTCGAAAATGCCTCTTTGCAATTGGACTCCATTCATTGTCTATAGGATTGCCAGAGCACTCAGCTGTGGCCCCTTTGGAATTGGGCTCCATTCATTGTCTATGGGACTGCCAGAGCACTCAGCTGTTGCCCCTTTGGAATTGGGCTTCATTCATTGTCTATGGGACTGCCAGAGCACTCAGCTATCGCCCCTATGGAATTGGGTTCCATGCATTGTCTATGGGACTGCCGGAGCACTCAGCTATTGCCCCTTCAGGAAATGGACTCCATTCATTGTCTATGGGACTACTGGAGCACTCAGCTGTCGCCCCTTTGGAATTGGGCTCCATTCATTTTTTATGGGACTGCTGGAGCACTTGGCTGTCACCACTTTCAAATTGGGCTCCATTCATTGTCTATGGGACTGCCAGAGGACTCAGCTGTTGCCCCTTTGGAATCAGGCTCTATTCATAGTCTATGGGACTGCCAGAGCATTCAGCTATCGCCCCTTTAGAATTGGGCTCCATTCATTGTCTATGGGACTTCTGGAGCACTCAGCTATTGCCCCTTCAGGAATTGGACTCCATTCATTGTCTATGGGACTGCCAGAGCACTCGGCTGTCACCCCTTTGGAATTGGGCTCCATTCATTGTCTATGGGACTGCCAGAGCACTCAGCTGTCTCCAACAGGCACATATAGTATAAATCTCACAGACATGTTTCCAAGACCATGGGGGAGTCACTGTGGTTGAAATTACAAAGCTGGGAAAAAACCTTGACCTCCCCAACTAAAGAGGTGTCAATGATCAAGGGTTCCTTGGTCCTAGCAAAAAAAAATATTTTGAGACCCACCTTTTATCAGAAAAAGTCTCCATACACATCCAATGTTGGATAAACCCGCCTATTTTGGTAACACCAGTCAACCAACCAATGTGCATGGGGCCGTCCCGACTTTTACCGACAGCAGATATCAGTGGGGAGAAGGATTGGGCTGTTGGATTTAAATATGCCTGATCTTTTTAGTTTTCAAAGAGTGTTCTGACTTTTCCCTGACTCCAGATTTTTATGTTGAGAAAGATTGGACTGTTGGATTTCAATATGTCTGATCCTTTATTTTCAGAATCTGCACTGACTTTCCCCAAACAGCAGCTATTGGTGGGTATGAAGATTGGACTGTTGGATGTCAACATGCCTGATCATTTTGGTGACAGAGTCTGCACCAACTTTCCCCAAACAGCAGATATTGGTGGGCAGAAAGATTTGACTGTTGGATGTCAACATGCTGTCAAAAGGGAGTGTGAAGAAAGCCCAGGAAACATAGGGTAACCTAAGCAGACCCAAATGCTGGAAGGTGAGTCCCTGAACTCACCCTCACACCCGAAGGTATCCTTTAAGGTAGGAAGGTCCGGGCCCCCGACCTGGCCCTGACTCCTGTACTGGCCCTAATGACAAGTCCCCACCACCTATGGGGCTGACCGGGATAGAGATCCCAAAAACCCCACCACCAACGAATAATAGAGAGGGGTAAATAAAAACTCATGCACACCAAAAAACTACACAAGGGAAGCCAAAGGTGTACAGAAAGGGGTAACAAGGGAAAGGAGGTAGAACCAAAAACAGACCACAACCAACAATCCACAGAAGACAGCAACAGAAAGTCCTCTCTGCTCCAGGCTAGCTCCAAAACGAATTGAATTACCAGCAAGGTCTACAGGAATCAGAGGGCTTAAATCCAGGCCGGAAGTGATTAACCACAGACAGCTGAGCAAGTCTGCTGCAACACCAGAGAAAGCGTTAACCCTTTATGTAACCAATGGAAAAAACAACCTTTAAATGTGCATGGTCTCAGATGAAGTAGAGCTAGCCCTGAGCCTGTCCTAGTCACAAGACGCACAGTGACAATCGTGACACATACCTGATCGTTTTGGTCTGAGCCTGCACTGACTTTCCCCAACAGCAGATATTGGTGGGCAGAAAGATTGGACTGTTGCATTTCAATATGCCTGATCCTTTTAGTTCCAGAATGTGTACAGACTTTCCCCAAACAGAAGATATCACTTTGCAGAAGGATTAGGCTTCTGGATTTTAATATGCTCTTTTCTTTTTGATTTCAAAGTGTGTTTTAACTTTTCATCGACTGTAGATATTGGTTGAAAGAAAGATAGGACTATTGGAATTCAACATGTGCAATACTTTCAGAGTCAGACTGTGCACTTATCACTAGGGAGAATGATTGGGCTGCTGGATTCCAATATGCCCAACCCTTTTTTATTCAGGCAAGATATGACAGGTAGTGGATTTGTGACGCCCCTGGACTATTCAGGTCGTCGCAGGGTACTGCACACTCTCTTTTTCTCTAGTGCGGTATTCAAGTTCCTCATGGTTCTGGGTCCCTATCTTATGGTGTTGCCTCCAACAGCAAATCAAATCCTAGATACATCTTGCACCACACCCACCAGACACACCAGTGGGCGGCTTGAGCGGAATAGGGTCGCACACCTAGGGCTCAGGGAGGGGAGGAGTGAAGAGGGAGAGTGGAACAGTGGAGGAGGTTGGGAGTAGTGGCTCCCAGGAGAAGCTGACTAGGTTGCATACGGTGGTCTGGACCTAGAGGAGTCGGACCCCTGGTCGCAGGGGATTGAGGCTAGGTGCCTGGACCTGTCAAAGAGGACGGTCAGCAGCCTGGTTCTATCACCGGTCCGGGTCGAAGGCACGGCGGGGTACATGGACCCTAGGTCAGGGAGAAGCTTCAGGCCACCCGGCAATTAACCTGCGGAGAGCGGAGCCTTTATGGACTGTTCCCACTAGCTCCAGAATCGGGGCACTAGCGCAACGAGAGGGATAGGGCCTTCCATATACGCAGCCCACTAAATCCCAAGCGTGAGCCCTGAGAGCAGGCTCCCATACTTCTCCACAGTGGGGAGCAGGGCCCGGCAAGTTCCAGATTACTGGGCCACTACAGTGGATCTAAACTTTGTGCCAGGAGGCAGGTCACGGATCACCAGGCAGCACTGCAGGGGACGGGACCCGGACGAGCTCCCCTTTGAGAGGCAGCGGCACCAGAGACTTGGTGTACCCGGTTGTCAGCGTCTGCTTATTGACTAAGTACCTGAGTGATATACCCTTCACGGCACCCAGTAGCACCATCCAGAGTCCCGGGGCCTACCCCTACCCATCGAGGGCAATGACACCTTGCTGCCCCACTCCATCACCCCGGGTACTCCCAACGGCAGCGGCGGTACTCCCAGTTACCGCACACCATGGGTGGCGTCACAAAACACAACTCCCCTGTAAATATCCCCCTTTTACTTTAGAGTGTGGCCCCTAAGCCCCCGGGTCCGGAGACCCTTGAGCCACGGACTGACACTATCCCGGGTCCGAGCGGTTTGATCCGCTGCCCGCGCGGCACAGATTTCTTTACATTTCCCATGAAACACATTTGGGACTTCATAGTAATATCTGGTATTTCATATTTACAGAGCCACAAATATGTTGTCACGTGTCGTCATACAATGTGGTCTTCCCAGCAGGGGGCGTCAATGAGAGAAGTAATCTGGCACTATCTGAAGGCATCATGGGGGTCAGACTGAGAATGATCATTTCTGGCTATGACTGTCACACAGAATAGAGCTCCCATATGTGCGCTGATTACCGTAACTATCACAATCTGCTCTGCCAGACACTAACCTGTATTGATGGTTGGTTTTTGCTCATCTCCACGTGCCAAAGCCTTTAGATTTCCAAAGTTATCAATTAGAAATGTCTCTATCGATTGTTGCAGACCTCGGACAATCTAATACAGTACGCACCAGCCTGGAAGCTCGTCTCCTCCGATCAGCGGGTGCAACAGCTGCTGCGTATGTGGCGATAATTAATAATATATATAATTCCTGCATGCTAATTGTGAGTAATGAGAAAGAAAGCTGACAAGTAGAGGATGGTAGGAGCTGCAGAGTTCGGTCAAATATACACAGAATATTATATTATGTGGGTTCCCAGTGCCCCATAAAAGAATAGAGCTAAGAAATGTGCCCAGATTTCTGCCGGCCAGAGTGCTCCCTTACGAGCATGAGGAATGTATCTAGAAGGGTCCTTCATATACCAATGCTAACCACAGAGTCCCCATAAAACAATGCAACCTCTGAGTGTACCCGGCCGGCTGCTCCGAAAAGAATGCATTTACAAATAAAGCACCCCCAAAATTGCAAACTAAAAATGCCCCCAAATCCAATGGCCCAGGAAAGAATGCAATGTACAGTGTGATGAACCTACTGAGATTTTAGAAGACTCTTTTCTTGGTTTGATCAACGTTATGTCATGAATTCACAGACTTCATATGGTTGATGGAGTGAAGCTTCTCCGAGGCTGGATACCTTGACCTCGGGATTTGCTGCACCTAGATACCCAACTATCACCACCTAAGTGTCCCTATGGGTAGGGACCATGGGTCAGGATCACGGAGCACGTGTAAGTGTTCCCAAGGGTCAGGACCATGGCTCAGGACCATGGAGCACCTAAGTGTCCCTAAGGGTCAAGACCATGGGTCAATACTATGGAGTGCCTAAGTGTCCCTATGGTTCAGGACCATGGAGTGCCTAAGTGTCCCTATGGGTCAGGACCATGGTTCAGGACCATGGAGCACCTAAGTGTCCCTATGGGTCAAGACCATGGTTCAGGACCATGGAGACTGGAATTATTTTAGACAATAAGGAATAACCTCCCATCTATTTATTCATCCATGATTACATGTTATTGGTACACCAGGTGCCTCATTTCTGTACTTTTGAATGAATCTCCAACTCAGTCCAAGTAGGAGAACAGACTCATTTAGGCTTTCACCGATTTTGCTGCGTTGCCATAAACTAAGAGGCCATCATCCCCTTCCTATTGACTCCTCTTGTATTCCGTAATCTGCTGTCTTTCCAGCCAATCTGGTTAGTTCACTTCTCCCTCCTCGCTCTGCCCATGAGGCCACAACCGCCTTCCAACCATGAAGCTACATTCCTCCTACTAAAAGCTCTTTCCTTTATAAACCAATACCATAAAAGAGGGCCCCAAAATAGAATGCAGGTATGGAAGTGTGTCCTGCCCAGTGTCCAGCCTGAGTGCTCAGATAAGCTATGGCAACCAACGAGCAACCCCATAAAAGAATGGAACCAGAGAGGTCTCCCATAACCACCAATATCTGCCATGCCAGCGTGCCTAAAGTCTTGTCCAGACAGAGCGCTTCCATGTTAGAGTGCCCCCCATGGAAGAATATAACCATAGAGAACCCCCGACAACTAACACCACCAAGAGAGTTACTATAAACTAATGCCAATTCTAGAATAGCCCCGTAATCCCATAAACCAATGGCAGATGGATCATGACCCATAAAGGAATGGGGCCAGTTTGCCAATTATTGTCTCTGTTCCCTACAGAAAAAGATCAAGAAACATAGATGTTTTAGGGAACTAGCCATGATTATAACATATAAAGTATAATCCAATGTAGAAAGAAAAACGGCACTCACCAGATCTTTTGCTGTGCAGGATACGGCTTTATTTCAAGCGTGGAGGTTACATGTGCGGAGAGGGCTGGTGGGGAGGGAGAGCACACCAGACACGTCAGACGACGGCCGTTTCGCACTTACACAGTGCTTCAAGACCAGCTGAAGCACTGTGTAAGTGCGAAACGGCCGTCGTCTGACGTGTCGGCGTGCTCTCCCTCCCCACCAGCCCTCTCCGCACATGTAACCTCCACGCTTGAAATAAAGCCGTATCCTGCACAGCAAAAGATCTGGTGAGTGCCGTTTTTCTTTCTACATTGGATTATACCTTGTCTCTCCGCACATGTGCACCCCAGAGCAGCATTGATTCATGCCTGTATGCTTCGGACTTTACCCTATGGACATGGTTGTTGCTGAGTAGTGCCCTGTTTACTCTCTTCATTACTGAAATTTAACATATAAAGTAGACTTCTAAAATTTGCATTATGACGACCACGTTGCCCCATGCATCTACTCCATTAAATAGTGTTCTCTACCCTAGACTCATTGGAGCAGACGGACAGTTGAGGTGATAGATGGACAGGAGGTCATTCTTTCCAATTTGAGTAGAGTTCCTTTAGTACTAATTTTAAAAACTTTTAGGAAACCTCTTTTTAATTCTAACATGAGGCAATGAAAGTATAAATGAAGGGTATCGTAGGGGTAAGAACTGCGAAGCACCTTTACTTTTAGCTGCAACGAACTTGTTTTTTTTGTGGTTGAGAAAATGTATGAAAATGGGAGTAGCTATAAAAGTGAGTATGGTTATAAAATGGGAACCTGGTGTTGAAAATTTGGATCCCACCCCTGATTATAAGTGACCCATGTCTACAGCCCATAATTCTGATATCAAGACATCATCCACATTCACTATACACCGTGTGCAGAATTATTAGGCAAGTTGTATTTTAGGGGATTTTTTTTTTATTGATCAACAACTATGTTCTCAATCAACCCAAAAGACTCACAAATATCAAAGCTTAATATTTTTGGAAGTTGGAGTGGGGGTTTTTTAGATTTGGATATCTTAGGAGGATATCTGTTTGTGCAGGTAACTATTACTGTGCAGAATTATTAGGCAACTTAATAAAAAACAAATATATTCCCATCTCACTTGTTTATTTTCACGAGGTAAACCAATATAACTGCACAAAATTTAGAAATAAACATTTTTGACATGCAAAAACAAAACCGCCAAAAAATTAGTAACCAATATAGCCCCCTTTTCTTTCTGATGACACTCAGCAGCCGACCATCCATAGATTCTGTCAGTGCTTGTGTAGCGCCCTGGACTAGCCAGGTCGTCACAGATAACACACAAACACCCCACCCCCATTAGACAGGGACACCAGCCAAACAAAAACCCTTGTTACCTCCCTCCAGTGTCTGATGTTTACACCAGGTGGGGCGGAGCCAAGCGGTTGGCCCCACCCACCGAGGAGTTCACAGGCCTGGAAGCGGGAAAAGTGACAGAACAGTTTAGGAGTTTGAGGAGTGAGGAGTAAACACTTGGGTGTCTAGGTTTGTGGCCCAGGCACTGACAGCAAGGTTGGCAGACGGTGGTGGCCGTCTGCAGGAGTGGTGAAGCAACGCGGAACCGTAGGACCGGGGTCGGGCGTTGGCCCGCCGGTACTGACCGGGGAGCGAAGTGAAGCCAGCACACACAGGCAGGGCCATCGGACCCCGACCAGGCTTGGAGCCGCCGTCAATAGCCAGATCCAAATGTGACTGGAACCCCAGGGGTTTCACAACAGCAAAAGTCCCGATTGAAGGCAACAGCCCACACCGTGAGGGTATACAGCTACCGCCTAAGGCTAGAGACCCAAGGGCCAGCACCTGCGGGCAAACGGGCTCTTCCGGTACCCATACACCGGGGAGTGGACTACCGTTGGGAATCCATAGTAGTCAGAAGGAGAACATCTCAAGGTGCAGGAAAAGACAGCCACCATCACCTGTCCGGGGAGAAACACAGCAGCCGGCTGCGGGACCCGTCCATCCAACCGTTTGGTTTACCGAGGACTTTGTACCTTTCTTGCTGAGTGAGTACACCTGTGCCATCCGGCACCGCGCCGCGCTGTCCCTGCAACCCTGCACCTCACCAACCCTGCCTCCCCGTCACATCATCGGGCCCCAGGACCACCAACCCCTACCCACAGAGGGGGAAAACAACATCCCAGCTGCTCCCTACCATCGCTCCCGGGATCCCCGTCACCAGCAGCGGTGGTACATATCTTCACCACGACCCGTGGGTGGCGTCATGGACTAAATTCCCCAAACCAACCACCCCTTTCACTCACGGGAGAGGAGCGCCGCTCGAGTCCCCGGATCCGGCCCACCGCTCGAGCCACCGAGCAGAAGTGCCGGACCCGAGCGTTAGCGAGAGCGCAGCAGCAACGGCGTCCTCCCCGCCAGCGACACTTGATCTGTTTACAATCAACATTGCGTGCAGCAGCCATCACAGCCTCCAGACACTGTTCCCAGAGGTGCACTGTTTTCCCTCCCTGTAGATCTCACATTTTATGAGGGAGCACAGGTTCTCTATGGGGTTCAGATCAGGTGAACAAGGGGGCCATGTCATTATTTTTTCATCTTTTAGACCTTTACTAGCCAGCCACGCTGTGGAGTAGTTGCATGCATGTGATGGAGCATTGTCCTGCATGAAAATCATGTTTTTCTGGAACGATACCGACTTCTTCCTGTACCACTGCTTGAAGAAGTTGTCTTCCAGAAACTGGCAGTAGGTCTGGGAGTTGAGCTTCACTCCATCCTCAACCCGAAAAGGTCCCACAAGTTGATCTTTGATGATCCCAGCCCATACCAGTACCCCACCTCCACCTTGCTGCTTGCTGGCGTCTGAGTCGGAGTGGAGCTCTCTGCCCTTTACCGATCCAGCCTCTGGCCCATCCATCTGGCCCATCAAGAGTCACTCTCATTTCATCAGTCCATAAAACCTTTGAAAAATCAGTCTTAAGATATTTCTTGGCCCAGTCTTGAGGTTTTATCTTATGTTTCTTGGTCAGAGGTGGTGGTTTTCAGCCTTCCTTACCTTGGCCATGTCCCGAGTATGGCACACCTTGTGCTTTTTTGATACTCCAGTAACATTGCAGCTCTGAAATATGGCCAAACTGGTGGCAAATGGCATCTTTGGAGCTTCACGCTTGATTTTCCTCAATTCATGGGCAGTTATTTTGCACCTTGTTTGCCCCACACACTTCTTGCGACCCTGTTGGCTATTTGCCATGAAACGCTTGATTGTTCGGTGATCACGCTTCAAAAGTTTTGCAATTTCAAGACTGCTGCATCCCTCTGCAAGACATCTCACAATTTTGGACTTTTCAGAGCCCGTCAAATATTTTCTGACCCATTTTGCCAAAGGAAAGGAAGTTGCCTAATAATTAAGCACACCTTATATAGGGTGTTGATGTCATTACACCGCACCCCTCCTTATTACAGAGATGCACATCACCTGGTTTACTTAATTGGTAGTTGGCTCTCAGCCTATACAGCTTGGAGTAGGACAACATGTATAAAAAGTATCATGTGATCAAAATACTCAATTGCCTAATAATTCTGCACACAGTGTAAACTGTAAAATGATAACTACAGTAAAAATAGTCTGAATAAGTTTCTACAGCCTCAAAAAAAGTCACGGATGTCTTAAAAAAAATTTATAGACAGGGCAAATTTCTACAAACCAATCTGAAATTTCTAGACTAGGGGTCCCCAACACCAGTCCTCAAGGGCCTCCAACAGTGCATGTTTTCAGGATTTCCTTAGTATTGCACAGGTAATAATTTAATCACCTGTACAGGCGATGATTCCAACACCCATGCAATGCTAAGGAAATCCTGAAAACTTGCACTGTTGGTGGCCCTTGAGGACTGGAGTTGGGGACGCCTGTTCTAGACAGTTGGCAACCTAGTATGAGCCCATATCATATATCTTGTATGCATATCCGCCATACATATACAACAAATGTTGTCAATGAAAATCTGGGTTGAGTGGCCACCACTGGTGAAGTGGTTCCTGGAGCTTCCCGAGGGTCACTGCATATTCGCGGACTTGGCATACTAATGGAACACACCGACCATGGTTTCTACTGAAAACGTCATCTCTCCTGTGGAGTCGTTGCAGTAAAATTGACCCCTTGCTTCAGGTTTCTCCACAGATTAAGGCTGATCGTTGTGAAAGCCACTGTTTTGAAACCCAGTGCTCACCTATTCATTGTGGGTCAATCAAGTTTAGGGCTCGACGATTTTGCCTGTAGGACCAACACAGATGTCCAATCTCAACTGTGGCCTCTCCGGTTGACCCCCATAAGACATGTTGCCTTCATATACTGTACGTAGCTGGGAGAATCCACGGATTCTAAGATATGAAGGTGATATAGGGATAAATATAAGACAGTTATTCAACATGTCTTCATAACACCAAGTTTATCCACCATTGACCAAATAAGAGTCCCTCAGGAAAGACCCTTCTGTTGTCCACCAGGGACAAGTTGGAAAATTCCATCAGAAGTCAACGAGCTTCTATGCTAACCTTCGTTCTTCACTTTTTATTGGGCCTGGGGAATAAATGGCCATGAAAAAATGAACAAAAATAAAAAAAAAAAAAAAAATTAAAGCCTCAATGAAGCCACCGGCCATTAAAATGCTTGACAGATTGTGGTGTCTGCCATGGTGACACCTTAACATTGGCCAGAATCCGAATTCACGAATTGCTTGGAAATCAAAGAGACATTTTATCTATGTGGGAACCATTGAGCCACATTCCTCACGTTTGGAGGAATTTCGTGTCTTAGTTTGGTTTTGGCCTCGCTCTTTCCATTCATTGGTGGTCGAATGGTGAAATATCTCTGGCTGTCAGTTCCCCGACCCCGGGTTATACAGCGCTGCCCTGTCTGTGCACTTTGCCTTTTCAGTCGTGCTCTACAGAGGAGAGAGGAGGGAGGCCGCTTTTTGTGTAAGTCGAGCAATTGATATGGTGTTTCATGGCCTCAATGACAGATTGCGCCTCTTGGAATGACTTCTGTAGACCCAACACATTGGAGTCACTGACACAGCAAATCCCGAGGATCAGCCCTCCCGAACCCTCCATTGACACTTATGGCAAATACTAGCATTTTTGTTGGTTAATGTGTTCCTTGGTCCGTATTTTACGCTTGTCACATAATTTCCCCTTTTTTTTTTTTTTTTTAAGCTAAAATACTAATAAAATATCCCTACAAAATGATTGACAACAATTAACATTGCATTATATTATTTTGTATTATTATTATTATTATTATTATTATTATTATTATTATTATTATTTTCTTTAGATTTTAACTGATTAATTTTAGATATTATTTTTCATAATAATTCTTTCTTTTACAGTGCCTTTTCAAATTATTCCTACCCTGTGAACATTTCCACATTTTTTCATGTTACACCCATAAACTTAAATGTACTTTATTGGGATTTTACATGATTTACCCACACTAAGAGGCAAGTATTTCTGAAATAAAAAAATATGATACATGGTTTTCCAAATATTTAAAAAATACAAATATGAAAATTGTGACATGCAATTGTGTTCAGTCCCTGTGAGTCAATACTTCATAGGACCACCTTTTGCTGCGATTACTGCTGCAAGTCTTTTGGATGGAGACATCTGTGAACAGCAATTTCTAAGTCTTGTCACAGATTCTCAGTATGATTTAGGTCTGGACTGTGACTGAGCCGTTCACACACATGAATATGCTCTGATCTGCACCCTCCATTGTAGCTCTGGCAGGATGTTTAAGGTCGTTGTCCTGCTGGAAGTTGAATCTACGCCCCAGTCTCAAGTCTTTTTCAACCTCTAACAGGTTTTCCTCCAGGATCGCCCTGTATTTAGCTCCATCCATTTTCCCATCAACTAAGAGCAGTTTCCCTGCTGAAGAAAAGTCTCCCAATAGCAGGATGCTGCCTCCACCATGTGTGACGGTGGGAATGGTGTTTTCAGTGTGAAGTGCAATTTAGTTTTTCTCCACAAATAGCATTTTGCATTTAACCCAAAAAGCTCCACTTTGATCTCCTCTGACCAGAACACCCCTTCCAAATGCTCACTGTGTCCACTACATGACTTACCGCAAACAAAACTTATTATGGCTTTTTACTTTAAAAAAGGTTTTCCTTCTTGCTACTCTTCAATCAAGGTCAGATCTTTGGACAGATTCTCCCCCTAAGCTGTGATGTTTGTGGCTCCTCCAGTGACCATGGGCCTCTTGGCTGCTCATCTAATTAGTGCTCTACTTCTTGGGATCTCAGTTTTGATGGACTGCCATAGGTTTGCAGTTGTGCCATAGATCTATTTTTGAATGATGGATTGAACCATGCTCCGTGGGATGTTGAGAACTTAGGGTATTGTTTTTGTATAACCTAACCCTGCTTTACTCTTGGCCACAACTTTATCCCTAACCTGAACATACCCCAAAGTATTACTCAATTATATTCAAAAAATATATACCACAATGGGAATACTTTTATAATACAATTTTATTGACATAAAGGACACAAAATGCAAAGGGGCATTTTTTAAACATGCTCCTTTGCATTTTGTTTCCTGTATATCAATAAAATTGCATTAGAAAATTAGTCCCATTGGGGTATATAATCTGAATATATTTGAGTAATACTTTGGGGTATGTTTAGGCTTTTTCTATGGATATATGGGACCCCTTTGTAGTATATTTATTGGATTAGCATTCTGGACCATGGTATTCAAATGTGGTTTGTTCTTTATCCCTGACCTGTCTGGTGTGTTCTTTGGTTTTCATGCTCTGTTTTATCCCTAATGTTGTCAGACAAACTTCCAAGACCTTCACAGAACAGCTGTAGTTATACTAAGAAAAAATTACACACACGTGACTCAGTTTACTAATTAGGCAACTTCTGGAGGCAATTGGTCACTTAGAATTTTATTTAGGGGCATCAAACTACAGGGGGCTGAATACAAATGTAAGTCAACGTTTTTCAGATTTATATTTTGAACTATTTAGAAAACCCATGTATCATTTCCTTAACAGAAATACTTGCTACTTTGTGTTGGTATATCACATAAAATCCCCATAAACTACATTTAAGTTTGTGGATGTAACCTGAAAAAATGTGGAAAATTTCACGGGTATGAATACTTTTTCAAGGCACTGTAGAAATCACAATTATTCCAAAAGGTGATTCTTCAAAGGTATCTTGCAAACTCCTGCAAAATGTGATTGAGATTGGGGGAGCTCCATGACATCCTCTGGAACCTAATGCAGATGAGAGCTCTATATTCAGACTACCCGTAAAGAGTCATGGGGTCGGTGCCTCGTCTCTGAAAAGTCATGCTGGCAGTTCCTCTGGTGGTTTAATTTACAACAAGTAGTGAGAGAGAATAAGTCTGCCTATTCACATACCTTCACTCATGGGTGTCATAATGGTGTCTGTTTGTTTGACACATGGTCAGTGTGTGGAGGTTGTTATACCTCTTTAAGGAATCTTCAGAGAGAGGATTCGCTTATACTGACCAGAGCAGTGTATGGAGGCTGCTGACAACCTCACTGGTATACTTATTGGGAGAAGTTGTATCCTAATCTGTAAGTGTGCTCCTGTCTTTACCTCAAGGTGCAAGCTAAGTGAACAACCCCATTACAACAGTCCCTATTGTTTCAACTGGATCTCTCTGCTGCACCAGCATCATGTTTCCGTGAGGCATAAGAACTGTTCTTCTTCACCGAATGCTTCAAGGATCCACCTCACCAGGTGAGACATAACAAATGCATTTGCCAATATATACAAGAGTACCAATGCAACTCTTTTATCATCCTGAATAACCGTTTGATGGTGGTTCAGAGGTCTCTGACTGTTTGTTTGACACATGGTCAGTGTGTGGAGGTTGTTATACCTCTGGAAGGAGTCTTCAGAGAGCGGATTTGCTTGTACCTGATGGGAGCAGTGTATAGAGGCTGCTGAGAACCTCACTGATTGTTTGACACATGGTCAGTGTGCGGAGGTTGTTATACCTCTGGAAGTAATCTTCAGAGAGTGGATTCGCTTGTACTGAGTGGAGCAGTGTATGGAGGCTGCTGAGAACCTCACTGGGATACTTCTTGAGAGAAGTTGCATCCTAACCTGTAAAAGTGTTCCTGTCTTTACCTCAAGGAGCAAGCTAAGTGAACAACCCCATTACAACCAGTCCCCATTGTTTCAACTGGATCACTCTGCTGCACCAGAATCATCTGTCCGTGAGGCATAAAAACTGTTCTTTTGCACCGAAGGCTTCAAGGATCCACCTCACCAGGTGAGACATAACAAATGCATTTGCCTATATATACAAGAGTACCAATGCTACTTTTTTATCAACCTGAATAACAGTTTGATGGTGGTTCAGAGGTCTCTGACTGTTTGTTTGACACATGGTCAGTGTGTGGAGGTTGTTATACCTCTGGAAGGAGTCTTCAGAGAGCAAATTCGCTTGTACTGACCGGAGAAGTGTATCGAGGCTGCTGAGAACCTCACTGGGATACTTGTTGGGAGTACCAATGCTACCTTTTATCATCTTGAATAACAGTTTGGTGGCGTTTGGGACTCTCAAGGTTTTCTATCATTGATGGACCATAATTTCTAAGATGCTGTATATTATCACCGAATATAAAAGATCCATTTTATTTGTTGGAAATAATTTGCAGAACTGAAGCGCTATCATTCAAATAATTAAAAAGAAAAAATTTGCATAAAAATATAAGACAGAATCACCCTTTGAAATAAGGGCATCTATAAAGCAGCTTGAAATGTGTAAGACACGTTCTGCTGAGAATATGAAAGCATCGGAGGGCTATGTGAGCACAGTCGGACCGCCGCTAAAAGGACAAGTGCGCGGATGAATGTGTAATTACATCCACAAAGCAGTGGGGGCCGCAGAGAACCTCAGACAGGAGGTGGAACAGCGCAGACCCTCATTTTCCTCCTAGCTGGTGGGATTTCTTTTCTCTGGTGTAGAAGACACTGAGTAAGTGCAATTAGCTCGGAAAATTATAGCTAAAATATGCAGGAAGCTGCTGGGGTCTATACTGTAAAGGGTCCTTCTTAACTCAGGGGAAAGATAAATGCAAAGCATCTCTTTGCTTTCCAGATGTCTAATATGTTCCCTTTATTAGGCTGAAAAAGTAAAATAAAAGAAAAAGAATGTTTCCCATTCAAGGAGATTGGACACATGAACCTTGAAAAAGTTATTTTTCCCCTGTAATATTAGATAAAGGGCCCGGGGTAAAGGCCTAACACAAATAGCGACATTTTACTGCAAAGCCAATGAATTTTACACCCATGTAAAAAAAAAAAAAAAAAGTGGGTTTGTAAATATATTGTTTATTTGTTGCGCAATTTAGAATTCTCTAACGTTCTAATTCACTTTGTGTATCGCGACCGTGCGAATTTTAGGTCTTTATATAAACCGTTCTGATGAAAAGTGAGGAACTGGACACCAAACCACTGGTCACCAATATTTGGGCACTAAATTACTGTTCCCTAAAATTGGCCATTAAACTAAAGGGGTTGCCGATTAGACATTGATGACCTTAGGATAGGTCATCAATGTCTAATCGGCCAAAGTCCAACACTCCGCACTCCCGCCGATCAGCTGTTGTCGATGCCTGTGGTAGCAGCAGGCAGCTGGAAATGCTCAGTTCCGGAGATGCTCCATTTTCTGATAGTGGCCGTGGCCGGGTACTGCACATCCGCCTCCCGTTAAGATCAATAGAAAGTGGATTTGCAGTATCCGGCCATTATCAGAAGACGGAGCAGCACCGGAACTGAGTATTTCCGGCTGCCTGCTGCCGCCACTGGGACCAAGAACAGCTGATCAGCGGGGGTGCAGGGTGTTGGACCCCGGCCAATTAGACATTGATGATATATCCTTAAGATACGCCATCAATGTAAAGTAGTGTCATCAAAACACTAATCACTAGTAAATGGGCATCAAACCGACAACTGGCCATAAAATTACTCCGAGAACTGGGCACCAAGCCATTGAGTACTAGTAGCCGGGCATCAAATTACAATCATTAAGATCTGGGCACAAGCAACCTGGCGTGACATGGCTATAACCAAGACCTAGACATCAAAATACAGGTCACAAATAACTTTTTCCAGTAACTTGGCACCAAAGCACTGATTTCTAGTAACTGGGCACAAAATTGTCACCAAGAACTGGGCATCAGACCACTGGTCTCCAGTAACTGGGCATCAGACCACTGGTCTCCAGTAACTGGGAATCAGACCACTGGTCTCCAGTAACTGGGCATCAGACCACTGGTCTCCAGTAACTGGGCATCAGACCAGTGGTCTCCAGTAACTGGGCATCAGACCAGTGGTCTCCAGTAACTGGGCATCAGACCAGTGGTCTCCAGTAACTGGGCATCAGACCACTGGTCTCCAGTAACTGGGCATCAGACCACTGGTCTCCAGTAACTGGGCATCAGACCACTGGTCTCCAGTAACTGGGCATCAGACCACTGGTCTCCAGTTACTGGGCATCAGACCACTGGTCTCCAGTAACTGGGCATCAGACCACTGGTCTCCAGTAACTGGGCATCACACCACTGGTCTCCAGTAACTGGGCATCAGACCACTGGTCTCCAGTAACTGGGCATCAGACCACTGGTCTCCAGTAACTGGGCATCAGACCACTGGTCTCCAGTAACTGGGCATCAGACCACTGGTTTCCAGTAACTGGGCATCAGACCACTGGTCTCCAGTAACTGGGCATCAGACCACTGGTTTCCAGTAACTGGGCATCAGACCACTGGTCTCCAGTAACTGGACATCAGACCACTGGTCTCTAGTAACTGCGCATCAAATTACACTACTCAAAAAGTTAGAGATATTTGTCTTTCCGGTGAAATTTCAGGATGATCCTATAATCACCTTTTCAGCTGACCTTAATGTTCATGTTCAACTGATCAATGTTTCAGGACTTTTTTAACAACTCTCTATTTTTTAACAAGGAGCCTAATGGCAAAATTCACAACAAGTCCATGAATCACCCAATACATTTTGGAGAGAATTGGTATTACACAGTCCTCCTCATCGTGCTGCTCACATTTAGACATCTTGAGACCAAGACGACACCTAACAATTGATCAGCATCACCCCGCCATTGTGAGGCTTCTAGCAGGATGATCTCAGATGGAAGTGGCCACTGAGGTTAGAGCGTCACTATCAGGTTATATAGACACAGACAGGCAAAGATATGGACGACATTTGGCTACTTTTCACACTGATGACCGCTTCATTGTGAACAATGCCCTTTGGAACCAGATGATGAATGCCACACAACTTCAGGCACATTAAGGGAGGTGAGAGGCCCCCAAGTGTCATGTCAGACCATTCAAAAACATTTACGTTCGTGTGATCTGCATGCTAGATGACCTGTAAGATACCTCACCAACAGGCACAGTCGTCTTCTATGTACTTGACCACACACCAGGCACAGGCGTCATCTGTGTACCTGACCACACCATCAGGCACAGGCATCATCTACGTACCTGACCACACCACCAGGCACAGGCGTCATCTACGCTGGACAAGGGACCAGTGGCTCTCAGTGCTGGTTACTGATGAAAGTCGAGTCACACTGAACAGAAATCATGGCTGCCAACGATGTTGGAGATCTCAAGGGGAGCACTATGCATCAGCCACTGCTGTCACCAGACGAGCCTTTGGTGATGGTTGTATTACAGTGTGGGCCGGTGTGTCTAGTCAGTGCAGAATGGGCCTATACTGTGTGCATTGTGCAGTAACAGCCCCTACTACTGGAATAACCTCATTAATCCAGTCAAATGTCACTAACGTTTACTGTAATTGGGTATCAAATTATGTCCCCAAAAACTTGGTACCAAACCACTGGTCACCAGTCACTGGGCATCAAATTATGTCCCCAAGAACTGGGCACCAAACCACTGGTCACCAGAAATTGGCATTGAATTATGGCCTCAAAAATTCAGTACTAAATGACTGGTCACCACTAACAGGGCATCAAATTATGTCCTCAAGAGCTTGGCACCAAACCACTGGTCACCAATAACTGGGCATCAAATTATGTCCTCAAGAGCTCGGCACCAAATCACTGGTCACCAGAAACTGGGCATCAAATTATGTCCCCAAGAACTGGGCACCAAACCACTGGTCACCAGAAATTGGCATTGAATTATGGCCTCAAAAATTCAGTACCAAATGACTGGTCACCACTAACAGGGCATCAAATTATGTCCTCAAGAGCTTGGCACCAAACCACTGGTCACCAATAACTGGGCATCAAATTATGTCCTCAAGAGCTCGGCACCAAATTACTGGTCACCAGAAACTGGGCATCAAATTAAGTCCTCAAGAACTGAGCACCATACTACTGGTCACCAGAAACTGGGCATCAAATTATGTTCTCACGAACTCCGTACCAAACCACTTGTCACAAGAAACTGGGCATCAAATTATGGCCCTAAGAATTCAGTACCAAACCACTGGTTACCAGAAACTGGGCATCAAATTACGGCCTTTAGAATTCAATACCAAACCACTGGTCACCAAACACTTGGCATCAAATTATGTCCTCAAGAACTCAGTACCAAACCACTGGTCACCAGAAACTGGGCATCAAATTATGTCCTCAAGAATTCAGTACCAAACCATCAGTACCAAACCACTGGTCACCAAAAACTGGGCATCAAATTATGTATTCAAGAGCTCGGCACCAAACCACAGGTCACCAGGAAGTGGCCATCAAATTATGTTCTCAAGAATTCAGTACCAAACCCCTGGTCACCAGAAAGTGAGCACCAAACTATGTCTCCAAAAACTATGAATCAAATACAGTAGTAACTTATCACCAGTAACTATGCACTGAACCACTAATTTACAAGTACAGGGCATCAAATTACTGGCACCTTGCATGGAACATTAAGCCACTGCTGACCACAACATTGACTATAAATTATTGTCTCTACAAAATGGGCACCAAACCTTGTACATTTGAGACTTGGGTTTAAAACTACTAAACAAACAAATTAAATTGGTAGATGGAAGAAGGAAGAAGGAGAGCATTATGCCATCCTCGCCCTGGACAGTGGTGTGATGTCTCATTACTGGTCCTCACCTTCAAACTAAACCTGCAGTTGGGGACATATAATGGGCGTAAGTGACCTAGATCACACAATGTGGAATATTTAGTTATGTTTTAGCTTTTCTTTATGTTTTATTGTCACTCTAATGACTGTGTTATCTCCTGAGAGGTCAGTGCCACATCCAGAAGAAAAAAATCAACTAATCCATTCAGAGAAATAATTAGGATTAAGACGGCAGTAACACAGGATCGATGTCAGGTGTCAGAGGCGCCGGGTCGGGCTGATGTTCTGCGCCGGAAGATAATGTGGATATCGAAGTCCATTGATTAAAAAGATGAGGAAAGTTTTCTGCAAGAATTTGGAACTAATTATTATGTGTGAAAGAACCACTTAAGCCTAACGTCTTAATGTGCCAGTAAGATATCTACAGAGCTGAATTTGGGCTGTTGCACATCATACTATCAATTTATTGGCACGGCAAATAAAAGTGGGCATTAAATGTGTGTGACCGAGATTTGCCGCTAACAAAAAGTATTGTCGAAGGCAACATTGACCCCTTAAAGATGCAGCAATTTCAGTTTTACCATTTTTTTCTCTCCTCTGCCACCAAATAACGTTTATATGAACGTGTAATTCTCAAAGCGCAATCGTTAACAATCCCTAAAAGAGGGAAGAATAAGAAACATTTAAGGAAATCAGGTTGGATGAACACAGAACTTAAACAGATGCTGAAAAGGAAGAAAGAAATGTTTATTAAATGGAAAGAGGGAGGCATATCTAAAGAAGAATATAACACAGTCTGCAAAACCTGCAGGACACACATCAGATTAGCCAAAGCTGATAATGAAATAAAGGCTTGCAAGAGATGTCAAAAGCAATAAAAAAGGATTTTGGACTTATGTCAAAAATAAAATAAAAGTCAAAGATGTTATAGGAATTTTACAGGATGAGAATGGTGAAGTTGTAAAAAATAATGTTGAGATGGCCGAACTTTTAAGTTATTTTGCATCAGTTTTCTCTGAAAAAGTAAAATCAACTGATCTTCACCGTTCCATTGTAGGATTAGAAGAATACAGGCCATCAATAAACAAAGAGATAGTGAGGGAATACTTAAGGTCCAGTCACACTAAGCAACTTACCAGCGATCCCAACAACGATAGGGATCGCTGGTAAGTTGCTAGGAGGTTGCTGGTGAGATGTTACACTGTGACGCTCCAGCGATCCCACCAGCAACCTGACCTGGCAGGGATCGCTGGAGCGTCGCTACACGAGTTGCTGGTGAGCTCACCAGCAACCAGTGACCAGCCCCCAGCGCCGCGTGGAAGATGCTGCGCTTGGTAACTAAGGTAAATATCGGGTAACCAACCCGATATTTACCTTGGTTACCACCGCATGGAGCTACACGTGCAGAGAGCAGGGAGCAGCGCACACTGAGCGCTGGCTCCCTGCTCTCCTAGTTACAGCACACATCGGGTTAATTACCCAATGTGTCCTGCAGCTAAATGTGCACAGAGCAGGGAGCAGCGCACAATGCTTAGCGCTGGCTCCTTGCTCTCCTAGTTACAGCACACATCGGGTTAATTAACCCGATGTGTGCTGCAGCTAAATGTGCACAGAGCAGGAGCCGGCACTGACAGTGAGAGCGGCGGAGGCTGGTAACAAAGGTAAATATCGGGTAACCAAGGACAGGGCTTCTTGGTTACCCGATGTTTACATTGGTTACCAGCCTCCGCAGAAGCCGGCTCCTGCTGCCTGCACATTTAGTTGTTGCTGTCTCGCTGTCACACACAGCGATCTGTGATTCACAGCGGGACAGCAACAACTAAAAAATGGCCCAGGACATTCAGCAACAACCAACGACCTCACAGCAGGGGCCAGGTTGTTGCTGGATGTCACACACAGCAACATCGCTAGCAACGTCACAAAAGTTGTTCGTTAGCAGCGATGTTGCTAGCGATGTTGCTTAGTGTGACGGGGCCTTTAGCTAACATTAATGAATTCAAGTCCCCAGGTCCAGATGAATTACACCCCAGAGTACTGAAGGAGATAGCAGAGGAAATATTAGAACCACTCTTCATAATTTTTGAAAATTCTTGGAGAACAGGAGAAGTTCCAGAAGACTGTAGAAGAGCATATGTTGTCCCTATCTTCAAAAAGGGGAAGAAGGTGGTCCCAGGGAACTACAGGCCTGTGAGCCTGACTTCCATACCAGGAAAGATCTTTGAACAAATTATTAAACAACATTTATGCAAGTACCTGGATGAGAATGAAGTGATTAACCAGAGCCAGCATGGGTTTGTAACTAATAAGTCATGTCAGACTAACTTAATTTCCTTCTATGACAAAATCACTGACTGGGTGGATCAGGGATATGCAGTAGATAAAGTATATCTTGACTTCAGTAAAGCATTTGACAAAGTATCTCATACAATCCTTATTGAAAAAATGACCAAGTGTGGAATGGACAAGGCAACTGTTAGATGGATTTGTAACCGGCTTAGTGATCGGAGTCAAAGAGTGGTCATAAATGGCTGCACATCCAGTTGGAAGACTGTTTCAAGTGGGGTACCACAGGGCTCTGTCCTGGGCCCCGTGTTGTTCAACATTTTCATCAATGATTTAGATGAAGGTATTAAGGGTAAACTGATTAAATTGTCTGATGACACAAAGCTAGGAGAAATAGCTAATACTAGAGAAGAGAGAGAGCGGATTCAACAAGATCTAAACAAGCTGGAACAGTGGGCAGCAACTAATAGAATGGTTTTTAACAGGGAGAAATGCAAAGTCATACATCTTGGCAAGAATAATGAAAAGAGCATATACAGCATGGGAGGAATAGAGCTATCCAAAAGCATGTGTGAAAAAGACTTAGGTATACTAATAGATCACAGACTGAACATGAGTCAACAGTGTGACGCAGCAGCAAAAAAGGCAAACACCATTCTAGGATGTATTAACAGAAGCATACCGTCTAGATCACGTGAAGTCATTATCCCCCTTTACTCCTCTTTGGTCAGACCTCATCTGGAATACTGTGCCCAGTTCTGGGCACCACATTTTAAAAAAAGACATCAACAAACTGGTGCAAGTTCAGAGAAGAGTGACCAGAATGGTGACTGGACTGCAAACCATGTCCTATGAAGAACGGTTACAGGATTTAGGATTGTTTAGCTTGCAAAAGAGAAGACTGAGAGGAGACTTAATAGCTGTCTACAAATATCTTACAGGCTGTCACACTGTAGAGGGATCAGTTTTATTCTCATTTTCACAAGGAAAGACTAGATGCAATGGGAGGAGACACAGATTAGATATTAGAAAAAACTTTTTGACAATGAGGGTGATCAATGAGTGGAACAGGCTGCCACGAGAGGTTGTGAGTTCTCCTTCAATGGAAGTCTTTAAAAAGAGGTTGGACGGACATCTGTCTGGGATGATTTAGTGAATCCTGCTTTGAGCAGGGGGTTGGACTAGATGACCCAGGAGGTCCATTCCAACTCTAATATTCTATGATTCTATGATATATTTTTCCGCGGTTTGTGTTGCCATTCTCTGAGGCCTGCCACGTTTTTCTTTTTCTGACAATGGAGCTATGTAAGGGCTTTTTTTGTGTGTGTCGAGCTGTAGCATTTGGTGCCCTTTAAATAACTCAACACACAGCCATTAATGACTAAACCGCTGGCAACAAAAGTGAGTGCACCCCTAAGTGAAGATGGCCAAATTGTGCCCAAATAGCCTTCTTCCCTCCTGGTGTCATGTGACTCACTAGTGTTAGAAGGCTTCAGGTGTGAATGGGGAGCAGGGGTGTTACATTTGGTGTTATCTCTCACACACTCTCATACTGGTCACTGGAAGTTCAACATAGCTCCTCATGGCAAAGAATTCTCTGAGGATCTGAAAAAAAGAATAGTTGCTCTACATAAAGATGGCCGAGGCTATAAGAAGATTGTCACCACCCAGATCCTGAGCTGCAGCACGGCGGCCAAGACCATACAGCGGTATAACTAGACAGGTTCCACTCAGAACAGGCCTCGCCATTGTCAACCACAGAAGCTGAGTGCAAGAGCTCAGTGTGATATCCAGAGGTCATCTTTTTTCAAAAAAGCCTGGTAACAGTTTGCTGAAGACAAGCAGACTAAGGACATGGATTACTAAAACTGTCCTGTAACCTAATGAGCCCAAGATAAACTTATTTGGTTCAGATGATGTAAAGCGTGTCTGCCGGCAATGGGGTATGAGTGCTGCCAGCTGTGGGGTATATAGTTGATTGAGAGAACCATGAATGCCAACATGTACTGTGACATACTGGAGCAAAGCATGATCCCCTCCCTTCATATTCCAACATGATAAAGACCCCAGAAACACCTCCAAGACCACCACTGCCTTGCTAAAGAAGCTGAGGGTAAAGGTGCTGGACCGGCCAAGTGTCTCCAGACCTAAACCCCATGGAGCATCTGTGGGGCCTACTCTAATGGAAGGTGGAGGAGCACAAGGTCTGTAACATCCACTAGCTCCGTGATGTCGACATGGAGGATGGAAGAGGATCCTCCTGTGAAGCTCTAGTGACCTGCATGCCCAGAGAGATAAGGTCGTGCTGGAAAATAATGGTGGCTGCACAAAATATTCACACTTTGGGGACAATTTGGCCATTTTCACTTAGGGGTGTACACTAACCTTAGTTGCCAGCGGTTTAGACATTAATGGCTGTGTGTTGAGTTATTTAGAGTACACCAAACTTACCCTGTTATACAAGCTGCGCACTGACACTGTACATTGTATTACAGGGTCAGATCTGCAGTGTTGTCCCTTGAAAAGATATAATAAAGTATTTACAAAAACATGATGGGGTGTACTCACTTTTGTGATATATGGTTTTCCGTTTAATCACATGAAACATCCCTTCAGTCTGACTGAAGTTTCCACAACTACCGTAAAGTAGCGGCTGACACACATATTTGATGAATGTTACCTGGATCGATGGGTTAAAGTTCTTGTCTTGATACAGCACAAGGGACAGTTCATTGATTTGTATGGGTGTGTGAGCGAAATACTCTCCTTATATGCCTCTTGAACTCCAAATTAATAAGATCTGTTTTACAAGCGCTCGAGAAGTCAATACAGCACACACTTAATATGGTATACTCACAGAATCAGACGTGTAATACTTTTTTTGACCTGTGGAGGCACTGTGGAGGAATGAAGCATTTGCAGCCAGGTTTCCTCAGCTGATCACTGGTGGTTCATCAGTAGATGACCCTTCTAGCAAAGTTGACAAACCCATTAATGATAGTGTAGGACTGATCATTGACTAAGAGGTAGGGTGTCATGGCTATTGCTTGTCTCTGACGAGGATAAGTCAGATGGGAGAGGTCTGTTCAGTCGTGCCTCATTCCAGGACTCTCCACGCTTTATTATGGTGTGGATTTCTCCAAGACGCTGTCAGTAATAGTTCTTACTCTGCAGCGTGCGCACTGGTTCCTGTGAGTTACCTTTGATCTGTCTCGCTACCCAGCTTACCTCTCCCTGACCTCCGTTGCCCCATACTGTCTGTCCGCCCTGTTTAACTGACCCTGGTCCCATCCCGTGTCTCTGCTTCCACCCCCACCTTTGTACTTACGTGCTTTCCCAGCCTCTGACCTCGGTAATGTCCCATGTCTCTGCCTCCACCCCCACCTTTGTACTTACGGGACTTCCCGGCCTCTGACCCTGCTCCCATCCCGTGTCTCTGCCTCCACCCCCCACCTTTGTACTTACATGCTCTCCCAGCCTCTGACCCTGGTCCTGTCCCATGTCTCTGCCTCCACCCCCACCTTTGTACTTGCGTGCTCTCCCAGCCTCTGTCCTCGGTAACGTTCCATGTTTCTGCCTCCACTCCCACCTTTGTACTTACGTGCTCTTCCAGCCTCTAACCCTAGTCTGGCTCTATGTCTCTGCCTCCACCCCCACCTTTGTACTTACGTGCTTTCCCAGTTTCTGACCTCGGTAACGTTCCATGTCTCTGCCTCCACTCCCACCTTTGTACTTACATGCTCTTCCAGCCTCTGACCTCGGTAACGTTCCATGTCTCTGCCTCCACTCCCACCTTTGTACTTACATGCTCTTCCAGCCTCTAACCCTAGTCTGGTTCTATGTCTCTGCCTCCACCCCCACCTTTGTACTTACGTGCTCTCCCAGTCTCTGACCTCGGTAACGTTCCATGTCTCTGCCTCCACCCCCACCTTTGTACTTACATGCTCTTCCAGCCTCTGACCCTGGTCCTGTCCCATGTCTCTGCCTCCACACCCACCTATGTACTTACGTGCTCTCCCGGCCTCAGACCTCAGTAATGTCCCCTGACTACAGTTCTGCTCCTCCTTGGCTCCTTGCGTGACTTCTTGGCTCTTGATACTTTTGCTTACATTTTGACTTCGGCTTGTTCACTCCCCTGTATTGACATGACATCCTGTTTTGACTTTGGCTTGTCTAACTACTCTTACTCTTGTGCTAGCGACCGCTGGTGGACTTTTGTATTACTGCACTTTAGAGTATAAACTCCACTGATTCCAAGAACTTCCTAAACCTCAATGCAAATTCTGCACTGGACCCTTCCATCCATCATATAACATGACCCTAGCAAACAGGACCTGACATCTCAGCTTCCTAGACCTCGTTGTGTAAGTGGTTTCGGTCCTTTAGTTGTATACTGGCCTTATTACCTGCGCAGGAATTCCTAGTGACAGCATCAGTGGGGTCTTTGTTCCCGGCTTGGTGTTACATTACATGTTCTAGGTTATGTATTTGTGTCAGCGTCTCGATCTGACCCCCCCCCCCCCCACGGCCGCCATGCGCTGCTCCGGCCCCCCGGCACACCTGTGCTATAATCATTGATTCTTCAAGACTGAAGAATTTTCGCGCATAGCTTAGGGAAGCGCTCGGCTTGGTATCCTGGCTCTTGGCTCGAATTACTCCCCGAGGAGTCGCCATCCAATAAGCCCAATATGTTTGCAGAATGGTAAAAGCAGGCAGCGGCCAAATATTGTTCACGGCGGCAGGGGAGACCCCTGGGAAAACATTTAATTAAAGACTCAGAGAATGCACGGAGCAAATCCCCGCATATTACATATTCCAGGTGAACAAAGACGTATTAAATAAAGCCGCGCCGATCAGTGCTGTGTGCGCAGCTGCATCTTTATTAATAGCAAAGGATGCGGCCATCTAATGAAAAGTCATTTACACCGCCGGTAAGGAGGGAAGGCCACATTTTTCATTCGGCGGTGGAAATTGTTGGATAAGCAGCTGCTGGGCTCAATTGGCGCCACTTATTACCAGGATGAACAACTGATCAGACCTGATAAAATCTAACCTGTCAAGCATTCGTTTTCCCAACACAGATAGTGCTGTCCACAAGTTTCTAACCTTGATCAGGCCTGGCTCCCAGCATCATTTGTGGTCAAGGGCTGATGTAGCTGGCCTGTCAGAGCTGTGCCCTAAGCCAATTAGATGTCTTCTGCTCCTGATTCCCCTTTTATCTCCTCATATGTGAAAGCTGCAGCTTCATCCCCCTCCTCTCCCCTCGTTCCTCCCTCTCCTATTCCAGTACTGTATATGGATTTTGTGCTGATTGAGATAGCTGTAATGCTGACGTCCCTGCACCCTTGCTCCTCTCCCCGTAGGGACGCGTGCTCACTCACTGCCGCAGCCAGCTCTCTGCAAGCTACCCAGCATCCCCGCGACGCTCCACGTGGCTGCTTCCTGCTTCCCCCTCTCGGCGCCTGGGGATGCAGCACAAGGCCTCCAGGAGTGCTTCCAGGGCCTGTGCACGCACATCGCAGCCCTTCTCTTAAAGGGCCAGTGTGTAACTCCCAGGAAGTGCCTCTCAGCTTATCGCTGAGAGGCACTGTGTACTTAAGGCACTCTCCCACTAGGGGAGGGGCCTGATCAATGCCTTGTTTAGTTAGTGTTCCTCACCATAGCCAGCTTAGTTGGATGCTGTATGTGTGCACCATGTATCTGGATGTTACATTTACAGTGGGTTCGGAAAGTATTCAGACTCCTTTAAAATGTTCACTCTTTGTTTCATTACCGCCATTTGGTAAATTCAAAAAAGTTCATTTTTTTCTCATTATTGTACACTCTGCACCCATCCCCCATCTGGACAGAAAAAAACAGAAATGTAGAAAGTTTTGAAGATTTATTAAACAAACAAAACTAAAATATCACATGGTCATAAGTATTCAGACCTTTTGCTCAGTATTGAGTAGAAGCACCCTCGTTTTTGAGCTAGTACAGCCATGAGTCTTCTTGGGATCCTGGATTTGGGGATCCTCTCCAGTTCCGTCAGGTTGGATGGTGAACGTTGGTGGACGTCATTTTCGGGTCTCTCCAGAGATGCTCAATTGGGTTTAGGTCAGGGCTCTGGCTGGGCCGGTCAAGAACGGTCACAGACTTGTTCTGAGCCACTCCTTTTTTTATTTTAGCTGTGTGCTTAGGGTCATCGCCTTGTTAAAAGGTGAACTTTTGGCCAAGTTTGAGGTCCAGAGCTCTGGAAGAGGTTTTCTTCCAGGATATCTCTGTACTTGGCCGCATTCATTTTTCCTTCAATCACAACCAGTTGTTCTGTCCCTGCAGCTGAAAAACACCCCCATAGCATGATTCTGGCACCACCATGTTTCACTGTGGGGATTGTATTTTGCAGGTGATGAGCAGTGCCTGGTTTTCTCCACATATACCGCTTAGAATTATCACCAAAAAGTTCTATCTTCATCTCATCAGACCAGAGAATCTTATTTCTCATAGTCTTGGATTCTTTCATGTGTTTTTTTTGCAAACTCTATGCGGGCTTTCATATGTCTTGCACAGAGGAGAGGCTTCCGTCAGGCCTCTCTGCCATAAAGGCCCAACTGGTGGAGGGCTGCAGTGATGGGTGACTTTGTGGAACTTTCTCCCATCTCCCTACTTCTCTGGAGCTCAGCCACAGTGATCTTTGGTTTCTTCTTTACTTCTCTCACCAAGGCTCTTCTCCCACGATTGCTCAGTTTAGTTGGACGGCCAGGCATAGGAAGTGTTCTGGTGGTCCCAAACTTCTTCCATTTAAGGATTATGGAGGCCACTCTGCTCTTAGGAACCTTGAGTACTGCAGAAATTCTTTTGTAACCTTGACTAGATCTGTGCCTTGCCACAATTCTGTCTCTGAGCTCCTTGGGCAGTTCCTTTGACCTCATGATTCTCATTTGGTGTGACATGCAGTGTGAGCTGTGAGGTCTTATATAGACAGGTGTGCGCCTTTCCCAGGGCCGTATTTGCCATTAGGCACTTGAGGGCACGTGCCTAGGGCGGCGCCTTCCAGGGGGGCGGCGCCCAAACCAAAATTTAAAAAAAAAAAAAAAAAAATTTTATTTTTTTTTAAATCTTCCTCCCTCCCTCCTCCAAACTCTTTATTAAATCCGGGGCCTTTTTGGAGGAGGGAGGGAGCGCACAGTCATTTATAGTCGCGTCTATAACATGCGACTATAAATGACACTGTGAGCGTGCCGGCACTTACTTCCGGGGTCAGAGGAGCTGTAATCAGCTCCCCGCCCCGACGTGCTGCCGTGCGCTCACTGTGCAGAGGTCACAGGAGCGTGAGGCCGCGCAGAGGAGGACGGGAGCCGCCGCCGAAGATGGAGCCGCCGCCGGAGATGGAGCCGCCGCCAGAGATGGAGCCGCCGCCAGAGATGGAGCCGCCGCCAGAGATGGAGCCGCCGCCAGAGATGGAGCCGCCGCCAGAGATGGAGCCGCCGAGCAAGATGTCAGATGCCGCCGCCGCCGCCACCGCCACCGCCACCGCCACCGCCACCGTGGAGAACGGGAGATGCAGCCTGGAGCAGGTAAGCGCTTTACAGCCGAAGACAGCGCCGAACAAGCAACCCCGGGGGGGGGGCGCAACATGGAGGATGGGGGGATGGAACATGATATGGGGGCGCAACATGGAGGATGGGGGGGATGGAACATGATATGGGGGCGCAACATGGAGGATGGGGGGATGGAACATGATATGGGGGCGCAACATGGAGGATGGGGGGATGGAACATGATATGGGGGCGCAACATGGAGGATGGGGGGGATGGAACATGATATGGGGGCGCAACATGGAGGATGGGGGGATGGAACATGATATGGGGGCGCAACATGGAGGATGGGGGGATGGAACATGATATGGGGGCGCAACATGGAGGATGGGGGGATGGAACATGATATGGGGGCGCAACATGGAGGATGGGGGGGATGGAACATGATATGGGGGTGCAACATGGAGGATGAGGGGATGGAACATGATATGGGGGCGCAACATGGAGGATGAGGGGATGGAACATGATATGGGGGCGCAACATGGAGGATGAGGGGATGGAACATGATAAGGGGGCGCAACATGGAGGATGGGATGCAGCATGATGTGGGGGTGCAACATGGAGGATGGGGGGGGATGCAGCATGATGTGGGGGTGCAACATGGAGGCTGGTGGGGGATGGAACATGATATGGGGGCGCAACATGGAGGATGGGGGGGATGGAACATGATATGGGGGCGCAACATGGAGGATGGGGGATGGAACATATGGGGGCGCAACATGAAGGATGGGGGGATGGAACATGATATGGGGGCGCAACATGGAGGATGGGGGGATGGAACATGATATGGGGGCGCAACATGGAGGATGGGGGGATGGAACATGATATGGGGGCGCAACATGAAGGATGGGGGGATGGAACATGATATGGGGGCGCAACATGGAGGATGGGGGGATGGAACATGATATGGGGGCGCAACATGGAGGATGGGGGGATGGAACATGATATGGGGGCGCAACATGGAGGATGGGTGGATGGAACATGATATGGGGGCGCAACATGGAGGATGGGGGGATGGAACATGATATGGGGGCGCAACATGGAGGATGGGGGGGGATGCAGCATGATATGGGGGCGCAACATGGAGGATGGGGGGGGATGCAGCATGATGTGGGGGCGCAACATGGAGGATGGGGGGGGGATGCAGCATGATGTGGGGGCGCAACATGGAGGATGGGGGGGATGCAGCATGATGTGGGGGCGCAACATGGAGGATGGGGGGGATGCCGCATGATATGGGGGCGCAACATGGAGGATGGGGGGGATGCAGCATGATGTGGGGGTGCAACATGGAGGCTGGGGGGGATGCCGCATGATATGGGGGCGCAACATGGGGGATGGAACATGATGTGGGGGCGCAGCGTGGAGGATGGGGGGGATGCCGCATGATGTGGGGGCGCAACATGGAGGATGTGGGGGCGCAACATGGAGGATGGGGGGGATGAAGCATGATGTGGGGGCGCAACATGGAGGATGTGGGGGCGCAACATGGGGGATGAAGCATGATGTGGGGCGCAACATGGAGGATGGGGGGGATGAAGCATGATGTGGGGGCGCAGCATGGAGGATGGGGGGGATGAAGCATGATGTGGGGGCGCAGCATGGAGGATGGGGGCGATGAAGCATGATGTGGGGGCGCAGCATGGAGGATGGGGGGGATGAAGCATGATGTGGGGGCGCAACATGGAGGATGGGGGGGGATGAAGCATGATGTGGGGGCGCAACATGGAGGATGTGGGGGCGCAACATGGGGATGGAGCATGATGTGGGGGTGCAGCATGGGGGATGGAGCAGAATGGGAAAATGAGGGAGGGTGGTGGACAGTATAGCAAATGGGAGTTACAGTATGGAGAATGAGAGGCATGGTATGGAGAATGGGGTAGCACGGGGGGAGGCATGGTATGGAGAATGGGAAAGCATGGGGGGTACTCTGTATGGAAGGGGAACCATGGTGGGCTTGGTATGGAGGGGGCTTGATATGGAGAAGGGGCAACATGGGGAGCGCTCAGTTAGGAGCCTGGAAGGGCTGGGTATACATAATGCGAAGCATAAGGTTTATTATAGAGTGGGGACATCATGAGGGGGACAGTGAAGTGGGGGCTGCATGGAGAGGTGGGGACGGTGGAGGTCATAGTTCATAAGTGAGGAAGGTCTGGAGGGTATAATTCGGTGGGGAGGACAGTGGGATTTCATGTGAGGGGTCAGTGTAGTGGAAATGTTATAGGAGAGAATGTGGAGGCTGTATGCTGTAAGTGACACGGTGTGGGGTCATTCTTTGTGCTGTGAGATCAGTGATGGGCAGTTATTTATTCTTGGGCACAGTCTTGGGCTTACTTCGGGTGGCTACTCTTTAGTGAGAATTATGAGTCTGTCACCAGGTTTTTGCCACCTAATTTGAGAGCAGCATAATGTAGGGGCAGAGATCCTGATTCCAGTGTTGTCACTTACTGGGCTGCTTAATGTAGTTTTGATAACATCACTGTTTAATCAGCAGTAGTTATCATTACAGGACTACTTGGTGTGCTGCAGGTAGTCCAGCATATTCATGAGCTCTGTATAACTGCGAGATCTGCAGCAGAGAAAACGACAGCAAACAGCTCAGTAAGTGACACATCGCTGGAATCAGGGGCTCTGTCTCTACATTATGCTGCTCTCAGATGGGGGAGCAAAACCTGGTGACAGATTCCCTATACGGGCACCATTGCAGTATGTGCTGCAGCAGACCAGACAAGAGGGGAGTCTTGGGAGACGCAGGACAATGTGTTGCTAAGAGCGATGACATTTTACTTTTACTCCCAAAATGGCAATTAATCTGCAGACACATTTATACAGGGGACGTCGCTCTGGCATGTACAGTTTTACCTTAATATTATATATATGCAAACTGTTCTGTCCCCCCTGGTGCGGCCGATGTCTTGGTGCAGATGTGCATCCTCCTATTTGCATATTAAAGACAGTCCCTCGTCCTTAGGTGAGAGTCAGTGCTGTCTAAAATCACTTAGCATTTCTGCATGTGTCCTGACACTGGAGGAGCAGAGTAGCACTCCAAGTGTCAGTGTGGGTGCGCCTGCAGTGTCCGCGTGGGTGCGCCTGCAGTGTGACTGCAGTGTCCGCGTGGGTGCGCCTGCAATGTGACTGCAGTGTCCGCGTGGGTGCGCCTGCAATGTGACTGCAGTGTCCGCGTGGGTGCGCCTGCAATGTGACTGCAGTGTCCGCGTGGGTGCGCCTGCAATGTGACTGCAGTGTCCGCGTGGGTGCGCCTGCAATGTGACTGCAGTGTCCGCGTGGGTGCGCCTGCAATGTGACTGCAGTGTCCGCGTGGGTGCGCCTGCAATGTGACTGCAGTGTCCGCGTGGGTGCGCCTGCAATGTGACTGCAGTGTCCGCGTGGGTGCGCCTGCAATGTGACTGCAGTGTCCGCGTGGGTGCGCCTGCAATGTGACTGCAGTGTCCGCGTGGGTGCGCCTGCAATGTGACTGCAGTGTCCGCGTGGGTGCGCCTGCAATGTGACTGCAGTGTCCGCGTGGGTGCGCCTGCAATGTGACTGCAGTGTCCGCGTGGGTGCGCCTGCAATGTGACTGCAGTGTCCGCGTGGGTGCGCCTGCAATGTGACTGCAGTGTCCGCGTGGGTGCGCCTGCAATGTGACTGCAGTGTCCGCGTGGGTGCGCCTGCAATGTGACTGCAGTGTCCGCGTGGGTGCGCCTGCAATGTGACTGCAGTGTCCGCGTGGGTGCGCCTGCAATGTGACTGCAGTGTCCGCGTGGGTGTGCATGCAATGTGATGCAGGTACGTTCTGACACCTGGTTGCTGCCTGTATTTGACTGCTGATTCAATGAGGAAGGTTGTTGAAGTGAGCAGAGAGCACATCACAGCGCCGTGTCCCCCTCCTCACTGTGCTCCTCCTGTGTTGGATGCACACATGCACTGACGCTTGGCGTGTGCCGCTGTGCTTCTCCTGTGTTGTGTGCACACCCGCACTTGACGCTTGGTGTGTGCCGCTGTGCTCCTCCTGTGTTGGATGCACACATGCACTGACGCTTGGCGTGTGCCGCTGTGCTCCTCCTGTGTTGGATGCACACATGCACTGACGCTTGGCGTGTGCCGCTGTGCTCCTCCTGTGTTGTGTGCACACCCGCACTTGACGCTTGGAGTGTGCCGCAGTGTTGGGTGCGGTGCAGCAGGAGATCTGGTGTTACGGTGCTCACTCTCACCAATGGATCACTATTAAGATAAAGGCCTGGCTCGTATTTTCCTACATTCGGTGGTATCGGTGCACCCAGGCTTAGGCCGCGCAGAAATGTCCTCATTTTCATATCAAATAAATGTGGCTTTTTCAGTGAACATTAAAGGGAACCTGTTACACCCTTTTTCAATTTTAAACTGCCCCCCCTCTTGTTAGTGATGCACATTTTCTGACTAACAAGACAATGGAGCAGTTTAATATTAAAGGTCGTGACCAGTTCCTTTTAAGCTGAACTCTATGGGTGGGTTTATTTCTCCACAGATCATGTCCCCCATATAAATATTTCTGCGGTCTAGGTGTCATTTTGGGGTGACAGATTCCCTTTAAGTCAGCTGAAAAATCATCTCACCTGACGAATGAAAGTTTTGCTCGTGCATCGGGTGATGGACACTGTTTAGATAAATCAGTTTCCCATCTTTGGCTGCAGTGTGAATGCTGCTTTTAAAGGGGTTTTCTCACATTGGGATCTTACCCCCAATCCTTGGGATGGGGAATAACTTTCCAATCGCTGAGGGTCCGACTACCGTGGCCCCGAGTGTTTCCCAGAACCAGAACATGCAGACCGAATGGATTCCGGGAGTAAAATTTCATAGTCCTGTCTCCTGAGCTGTGCACTTAAAAGGTCTTTTGAGCAATTGGTGGGGGTCTAAAGTCCCACCCCATGATGCCCCTTCTCCCTACTGAGCCCACCTCTGCCCTACTAATCTCCTCAGAATTAATGGACCTAAACCTATAAGATCTCGTCCAAAAGTTAAGTCTACTGCCTGGGACTAATCAGTATTGTGGTTCTTATATGGTCCACAGTCTAATGATGTCTGGTAACAACTACCAGCATCTCCTTACCATTGTTAAGGACATACTGAGAGTTGTACGTTAATGCAATACATAGATGTATATGGGTCTAACCTGACACTGCACTTGATTGCTGTGTGAAGTTGGCAATGTATTCATGTACTGATGGTGGTTTTGGCGATGTATTGTCTTCAGGGTGGGTTTGGTGATGTTATTGTGTTTAGGGTGGTTTTGGTGATATTACCGTATTGACAGTAGTTCTGTTGATGTATTACTGTACTAACTGTGGTTTTGGTTACGTATTATAGTATGTAGTGTGGTTTTAGTTATGTATTACTGTACTGATGGTGGTTCTGGTGATAGTCATGTGGCTGTTGTAATCTTTACCTTATCAGTCTTGATCCTAAAACATAGGGTCAGCGTGCTGGACTAAAATACAGCTATCTGCATGTCTGTCAGCCGAATAAGTAATAGACTAAAGCCCCCATACACTATAGTCTGATTTTTAGGCCGGCAGCTATCTTGCTCGGCTCTCCAATATACAGGAGCACTCATTCTGCCAAGTGTTTCTGTGTTCTTTATTAGAGCCGCTGCTGGACATCTCCGACAGCAGCTTATCATTTAGAGGATAATAGGATCTACACTCCGTAATTGGACATTCTGGATCCTTATTCCCCTGACAATCAGAATTGAGAGCCCCTGTTCACATTGGGCTATCAGCAGAACCTGTCAATATTGGCGGGTTTAGACAACTTTAGGTTAATGTGTATGGAGGTCTTAACTACTATCTGAAGGCTCTGGGCTCTATCAGGGAATGTGCACACGTCTTGTAGATGTCTGTGAACCCCCGGAATTATTCAGACAGAATACACTTCAGGACAGTCATCATTTTATCCTGAAGCAAATATTTATTTTTTTTTGCTGTGGCTTCTTGGTTGTTTTTTCCAACATCTTTTAGCTCCTGGATTTTACTTATTTTTTTAAATGAAGTAGTAAGCGGCATCCAAGCAGCAGCCGCTATATAATGGCCGGTCACAACTAGTAAGCGGCATCCAAGCAGAAGCCGCCATATAATGGACCGGTCACAACTAGTAAGCGGCATCCAAGCAGCAGGCGCCCATATAATGGCCGGTCACAACTAGTAAGCGGCATCCAAGCAGAAGCCGCCATATAATGGACCGGTCACAACTAGTAAGCGGCATCCAAGCAGCAGCCGCCATATAATGGCCGGTCACAACTAGTAAGCGGCATCCAAGCAGCACCCGCTATATAATGGCCGGTCACAACTAGTAAGCGGCATCCAAGCAGCAGCCGCCATATAATGGCCGGTCACAACTAGTAAGCGGCATCCAAGCAGAAGCCGCCATATAATGGACCGGTCACAACTAGTAAGCGGCATCCAAGCAGCAGCCGCCATATAATGGCCGGTCACAACTAGTAAGCGGCATCCAAGCAGCAGCCGCCATATAATGGCCGGTCACAACTAGTAAGCGGCATCCAAGCAGAAGCCGCCATATAATGGACCGGTCACAACTAGTAAGCGGCATCCAAGCAGCAGCCGCCATATAATGGCCGGTCACAACTAGTAAGCGGCATCCAAGCAGCAGGCGCCATATAATGGCCGGTCACAACTAGTAAGCGGCATCCAAGCAGCAGGCGCCATATAATGGACCGGTCACAACTAGTAAGCGGCATCCAAGCAGCAGGCGCCATATAATGGCCGGTCACAACTAGTAACCAGCATCCAAGCAGCAGGCGCCATATAATGGCCGGTCACAACTAGTAAGCGGCATCCAAGCAGCAGGCGCCATATAATGGACCGGTCACAACTAGTAAGCGGCATCCAAGCAGCAGGCGCCATATAATGGCCGGTCACAACTAGTAAGCGGCATCCAAGCAGCAGGCGCCATATAATGGCCGGTCACAACTAGTAAGCGGCATCCAAGCAGCAGGCGCCATATAATGGACCGGTCACAACTAGTAAGCGGCATCCAAGCAGCAGGCGCCATATAATGGCCGGTCACAACTAGTAACCAGCATCCAAGCAGCAGGCGCCATATAATGGCCGGTCACAACTAGTAAGCGGCATCCAAGCAGCAGGCGCCATATAATGGCCGGTCACAACTAGTAAGCGGCATCCAAGCAGCAGGCTCCATATAATGGACCGGTCACAACTAGTAAGCGGCATCCAAGCAGCAGCCGCCATATAATGGACCGGTCACAACTAGTAAGCGGCATCCAAGCAGCAGGCGCCATATAATGGACCGGTCACAACTAGTAAGCGGCATCCAAGCAGAAGCCGCCATATAATGGCCGGTCACAACTAGTAAGCGGCATCCAAGCAGCAGGCTCCATATAATGGACCGGTCACAACTAGTAAGCGGCATCCAAGCAGCAGCCGCCATATAATGGACCGGTCACAACTAGTAAGCGGCATCCAAGCAGCAGCCGCCATATAATGGACCGGTCACAACTAGTAAGCGGCATCCAAGCAGCAGGCGCCATATAAAGGACCGGTCACTGTCAGCCGCTTCATGTCTGAGGAAACCTGACGCGCTTAAAAAAACTCCAAAGACTGAACATATGAACAGCAAGTCGTTTTACATTGCAGTGTATGAGTTCATTTCTTTAATATTTAGAGTTTGGGTTTTTTGGGCGGGTTATAGGGCGGATCTGTCTGGAAAAAAAAAAAAAAAGCTGTGTGCATATAACCGTAATCTGACTGATCAGAAGGGGGCGCCACCACTGACAGTGCCTAGGGCAGCAAAAACCCCAAATACGGCCCTGGCCTTTCCAAATCAAGTCTTATCAGTTTAATTAAAAACAGCTGGACTCTAATGATGGAGTAGAACCATCTCAAGGAGGATCACAAGGAAATGGACAGCATGTGACTTAGCGTCTGAGCAAAGGTCTGAATACTTATGACCATGTGATATTTCAGTTTTTCTTGTGTAATAAATTTGCAAAAATTTCTACATTTCTGTTTTTTCTGTCAAGATGGGTGATGGGGGCAGAGTGTACATTAATGAGGAAAAAAATGAACTTTTTTTGACTTTACCAAATGGCTGCAATGAAACAGAGTGAAAAATGTAAAGGGGTGTGAATACTTTCTGTACCCACTGTAACTATTTCTACAGAGTCCGTAAAAAATGTATATTACTATTCTATGTAAGTTGTATTACACTATCTGGATCCTGAACCATCTCTTTATCTGGATATTTGTATTTGCCTGCTCTGTCGCTGTATGACAATAGTTTGAGCGCTGTAAGGCACTAAATGAGTCTGGAATCAGACAAATTGAACTATTCACGGTTCCTGCATTGGTCTGAAATGTAGTTTTTATATAAGAACAATGGATTCAATTTGTAATAATCACATTTATAATAATTCATTTTATTACCTCCTTCCTAATGTAAAGGATACAGAAATCACAGAGATGATACGGACATTCGGCCTCCTGGTGTCATCCTTTAAAAAGTGACAATTATTCCCAGTATCACGGCTGAAATGCAATAATCTGTGGTAACTGCACCCGGCGAGATATAATTCTATTCAGAAAGTCAGGTAATAATGTAATAAAACCTGTCAAAATATAGTGTGCCAGGGACGTCGTGACCACTGGGAGTCCGGCACAGAAGGAACAAGATTTCTTAGTAATGAACAGAAATTTATATCCCTATAGATTCCATAGAGAAATCTGAGGGTTTTTTTACTTTATTTTTTTTTTTGCAAAAAGTTCTATCCATTGTCCTTCTAACCCCTTAATAGAGTTTTCTGACAATAAGTCTTTTTTATATATATATATATATATATGTATATATAAATATATATAGATATATATATATATATATATATATATATATATATATATATATATATACTGTATATACTAGCTGTAGTGCCCGGGATAGTAACTATCTCTCTGTTTCTCTCCCAGTCTCTGTCTGTCTGTATCAGTCTCTTTGTCTGTCTCTCTCTATCTCTGTGTCTGTCTGCCTCTCTCTGTCTGTCTGTCTCGTTCCAGGTCTGTCTCGTTCCAGGTCTGTCTCGTTCCAGGTCTGTCTCGTTCCAGGTCTGTCTCGTTCCAGGTCTGTCTCGTTCCAGGTCTGTCTCGTTCCAGGACTGTCTCGTTCCAGGTCTGTCTCGTTCCAGGTCTGTCTCGTTCCAGGTCTGTCTCGTTCCAGGTCTATCTCGTTCCAGGTCTGTCTCGTTCCAGGTCTGTCTCGTTCCAGGTCTGTCTCGTTCCAGGTCTATCTCGTTCCAGGTCTGTCTCGTTCCAGGTCTGTTTCTCGTTCCCCGTCTGTTTCTCGTTCCCCGTCTGTTTCTCGTTCCCCGTCTGTTTCTCGTTCCCCGTCTGTTTCTCGTTCCCCGTCTGTTTCTCGTTCCCCGTCTGTTTCTCGTTCCCCGTCTGTCTCGTTCCCCGTCTGTCTTGTTCCCCGTTTTGTGGGGTTTCGTTTTTCTAGCATTCATTGTGCAGTAAAAATTACCTGGTTACATGATTCTCCAGGTCAGTGCGGATACGGCGATACCAAACGTATAAGGTTTATATTTTTGTATTTTAGTGGTTAAAACCTCTTCAGAATTTAGAAAGAAAAACAATTTTGGTTTATGTCACAGTTTTATGATGCATGTAACTTTTTTGCTTTCCACTGATAAAGCTGTGCGCATATACAGTATATATATATATATATATATATATATATATATTTATTTTATAATTTTTTTATTAGTTATATTAGTTATATTTTGGAAAAAGGAGGGTAATAATTTAATTATGTAGGGGGGAAGAGTTACAGGTTTTAATGATTAATATTTTTTTATATTTTTAATCCCATCTGTTGGGACTTGAACCTACAATCCCTTGATCAGCTACACAATACACAGGAGTCTTCAGCAGCCCTCCAGTTGCCAGATCAGAAGAGACAGTTGATAGTAGCATTTAAGGTGTTAAACTTATGCTGTAACTCTAGCTATGTAACGCTGACTATGTAACACAGACTGTAAAGAAGAAGAACATTTAGCTTTTTAGACTGACTTTAGTTCATAAGAGTGGACAGTGTAGCAGTGTTAGCTCATAAAGGCGGAAAGTATGGAGACAATTCACCTTCGGGAAAGTGGACCGCAAACGCTGTAAAAGCATCGCTGCTGGGAATCACTTGCTGAGGTTAGCGGTTTTCTACAACGGTGAAGGCCAGAGCAGATCGGTGACTTGGCGATGAACCTAGTGAGGGTGAGTATCTACTATGTTTCTTATTTTAGGTATTTTACTGCATTTGGGGTCTACTTTCCTAAAAGTGGAAAACCCCTAAAAGGGGCAGTGTATGGGAGACATGTTTTCTGCAGGGAACACAGTGAGGGACAATTATTTATTCAAGGGCACAGTGTAGGTTAGATATTTTTATTCAGGAGGCATTATAATGACACTAATGTGTTTAAAGACACCATACTAGCATGTTCTGTAGAAGACCAGAGAAATCTATATTGGATTGACCTGACTTTACAAATTATTGCTGTACTAAGCTTGGCAATGTATTAATGTAGTTATGAAGATTCTGGTGCTGTATTCATGTATTGATGAAGGTTTTAGTGCAGTTTTCATATACTGATGATGGTTCTGGTGCTGTATTCATGTAGTAATGATGGTTCTGATGCTTTATTCATGAGCTAATGTTGTTTCTAGTTATATATTCATGTATTAACAGTGATTCTGTTGCTCTTATCATTTAGTGATGATGGTTCTGCTGATATATTCCTATACTGATGTGACAATGGTGCTGTAATCATTTACTGATGATGATTCTAGTTATGTATTCATGCACTAATGATGCTGTATTCATGTAATAATGGTTGCTCAAGTTCTGTAACCGTGTATTGATGATGGTTCTGGTTCTGTATTCTTGTTCTGATGGTGTTTCTGGTGATGTGTTCATGTACTAATGTTAGTTTTGGTGCTGTAATAATGTACTGATCATGGCTTTGGTGCTATATTCTTATACTGATGGTGATTCTTGGAATGTGTTCATGTACTGATGGGGTCCTGGTGCTATATTCTTGTATCAATGATGGTTCCGACAATGTAGTCATGCACTCATGGTGGTTCTGGTGACATATTCATGTACTGTTGGTACTTCTGGTGCTATATTCATGTATTGATTATGGTTTTGGTACTGTAATCATGTACTGATGATGGCTTTGATGCTATATTACTCTACTGATGGCGATTCTTGGAATGTATTAATGTACTGATAGGGGTCCTGGTATTATATTCATGTACTAATGATGGTTCCGATGATGTATTCATGTACTGATGGTGGTTCTGGTGATGTAGTGAAGTATTCATGTACTGATGGTGGTTCCAGTGTTATATTCATGTACTGGTTATGTTTTTGGTAATATATTCTTGTACTGATATTGATTCTGGCTTGGTATTCATGTTTTTTTTCTTTGTATTCCTGTGGTGATTGTGATTCTGGTTCTGTATTCCTGTAGTGATATTGATTCTGGTTATGGATGGATTTGTGCTGTATTACCGTACCGACAGGTTCTGTTCCTGTATTCATGTACTGATGATAGTTCTGGTGGTGTATTTCTATATTATATACTGATATTGCACACATGTAGTAATTCATACTTTTTTATGTTAAAGTATTATGCTGACTGACAAGGTAAGGAAAACTATATTTGTGTTTAGAATTGCTATAATGGTCCAGAAACACATGTGAATTAAGATAAGGTAACCACATCATGAAATATTAAGGAGAAAATATATAAAGATCAAAGATAAAGGAGGAAAAGGAGTATATATATATGTGTGTATATATATATATATATATATATATATATATAAAATAGAAAATGTACAGACACATAAAGGGAAGGCGGATATAGAAACAAATCACAGAATTGCGTTTATTCACTCATTTTTTTGCCTTAGGCAACAGGAAAGAAAGAATGATAGAATCGACCGTCGTCATTATTTTTTATCTAGAACATTCTATGTGTTACCAATGGTAAATTAGCAGAAAATATCTCCTTTTGTAACACGTCAATGGATAAATCATAGTGATATGTAGCGTCTTAATAGTATTATCCATTGTTTTATCAGTTTTAATTGAATGAGGAAAATAATTTGGGGAATGTGAGTGAGGGTCTCGGCCCCTGAATGGTTCACGCGTCTGAAGGGATTCTGTCTGGTTGTGGGGATACCATTCCAGCTATGAGCTCCTATGAAAGGATATGGCAGATTCACACGTAAACGGAGCAGATTCGTATGAGAACTGGATTAATGAACGCCACAAGGAAAAAAAATAATAATAAAATCTTTGAAATGAGACAAAGCATGTCTGTGTCTGTATGTTCCGGCATAAATCACAATTACGGCCTGTATAATCTCTGACCTTCACACAGGCTCCAGGGTTCAAAGGTGACGCTGCTTTGTGTATTTATTGCTTGGCGCTGGGTATTCATCATTTTAGCTTCAATTTAACTCTTTGTTTCCTACAGTTGACTGGTACAAGACTGGGTATTTAGCGTGCCAACCCGGGTCGGACTGGACTACTTCGCTTCTGCTTTAGGAAATGAAAGTTCCAACCTCCAGAAGTTATACAGAACAGGTGCACATCCCCAATAAAGAAGATCTGTCAAAAGCCCAAAAATGTCCAGTTTTGGTTCTCACTTTATTCCCGCCGCTCCACTGAGCATTTCGATTTTTTTCTTTTTTAAATCCGCCATACGGTTCTAGAGATATGGCCTTTTTTTATTTTGTGCTGATTTTAACCAAGGGGGAGGTGGCTCACAGCATAATAATGCATAGCAGCCTGAAGATACCCCCCCCACGGAACATCCCATGAGCCACGCCCTCTTGGTAAAGACCATAAAACTTAGCATTAAATAAAAAGGTCCATATCTCTGGAACCGTTTGGCGGATTTTAAGGAAACAAAAAACTGAACGTTCAGGAAAGCAGCGGGAATAAAAGAAGAGAAAAAAATGGCTACTATTGACTTGATGATAGGCTTTCTTAAAATGCTGGACTTTATAGGCTCGCTCGCCAGACCCTTCATCTAGTAATGGTCTTGGCCCACCTCCTGTCCATACTAGGTCCTCTACAGCAGTGTTCCCCAACTCCAGTCCTCAAGGCCCACCACAGGGCATGATTTTAGGATTTACATAATATTGCACAGGTGATAATTTAATAATTTTCACAGGTGATGATTCCAACACCTTTGCAATGCTAAGGAAATCCTGAGAACATGCAGTGTTGGTGGTGTAGCGCCCCTGAATCACTCAGGGCTCTACGAGGTACTGCATCCTCACCAGGATGCAGGGCCTACACCCCTGGGGCCTGGAACACCAGTGCCAGCAACACCTAAACACACTAAAATCCCAGTTTCCACTCCACACCAGGGGTCATTGGCTAGTCGGACACAAGGGGATGGCCACCTAGAGAGCAGAGCCAGACCAGGGGGACTGGACAACCTGGTGGGAGGGGACAGTAAGTTGAGACAGTAGTAGAGAGTGAAGGAGAAAGAGGTGCCTGAGAGATGGGTCGTCTAGACAGTGACCCGGGGGCACAGGAGAGTGGTCGCCAGGGCAGGTACACCCGAGTACCGCTGGGACCAGAGCACCAACGGGGCACAGGGCCCTAGGTCAGGCGATTAGTTTCAGATGGCCTCGCAAATACCTGCACAGTGAGAAGACCTTCACGGACCTCACTGACCCACAGATCTGGTGGCACCAGCAGTAAAGCAAGGATCAGGGTTCGGGACACAGACCAGCCCTACAGGGTCCACACTGCCCACCATATGGACAAGGAGACTGCCACAAAACCAGGACAGTCGGGGCCCCCAAACCGTTTCAAGCTACGGGGACCCAACCACACTGACTGTGCCGGGGACAGGTCAACTGAGTCATCAAGCTGGCACTGGACTTACAGGGACCAGAACCGTCTGTCCGTGGGTCAAGAGTGAGTAGAGTCTGTTAACTGCAACCACGGTGTGGCCTCCTTTATTACCGGCGAAAGTCTCCTTTATACAAACCCCCTGGCTGAGCCCTACCTGCGGAGGGCCTACCATCATAGCTGCCATCACCACCAGCCCTAGGGGTAACCAGCGGCGGTTCCCCCATATTAACCGATACCTGCAGGTGGCGTCACACTAATGACTTTAATCTCCCCTTTAAATACTCCCTATTAAAAAAAGCACCCAGGGCACGGGAGTGGGCAACGGCCAAACCACCAAACGACCAAAGTGACATTCCCCAGTAGTAAACCACCCGGGACCGAGTATCTCATTCCTTGGGCGACACAGTGGGCCTTGAGAACTGGAGTTGGGGAACACTGCTATACAGAATTAGAAAAACCTTGCTGCTTTTTTTTTCTGGAAGCAGTGCCCCCCATCTCTACAGGTTATTCCTGGTATTGCAGCTCAGCTCTATTTCCTTTTAAAGAGTGGCATCTAATCGCACATTCAGGGAGGCAGTAAACTGGGCTAAAAAAGAGACAGGGAAAGCGTGAAAATCCTTAAAAAAAAAAAAGAGGAGCATTGGTGTGACTTAGAGAGAGGTTATCCACTGTTATCTACTACTTTTTCATTGATGGCCCATCCTTAGGATAGGTCATCAATGTCTGATTGGCCAGGGTCCAACACCCCACCGATCAGCTGCATTCAGTGCAGGCGTCCAGAAATGCTCAGTTCTGGAGCTGACTCGTCTTCTGATGGCGGCTGCGGTCAGGTACTGCACATCCGCCTCCCATTCAAATCAATAGGAGGTGGATGTGCAGTACCCCGCCGTGGCTGCTATCAGTTGATGGTGCAGCTCCAGAGTTGACCATTTGTGGCCACCTGCTGCTGGCTCCGAGGACAGATGATCATTGGTGGTGCGGGGTTTCGGACCCCGGCCGATCAGACATTGATGACCTATCCTAAGCATAGACCATCAATGTAAAAGTAATGGACAACCTCTATCATTTTCAGCAGTGCATTTGGGCCACTGCCAAACCATTACTCTCTTAAGTCCAACATTGGGTGCATCCTATACCGGAAAGCTTACAAGGCGCTGCTATGTGTTGTCAGTTTTGATTTCTTTTTCCATTTTTTTTGTTGAAACCTTTCAGTGTTGATTTTTATGTATTTGCTTTTTTAGGGGGTAAATTATCAAGTGGAAATCCAATTTTGCCTAATGACATTCATTCTGGATGTATTTCCTGGACCTAATTAAAACAGTATGGCTTTGAAAGTTTGAGCTCTGAAACACTGCTGGTTATCAACTATCATTACTTAAGTTTTTTATTATTATTATTATTATTATTATTATTATTATTATTATATTTCAAGATATATATTAAAATTAAATATAAAATTATTTAATATAAAAATCATTAATAAAATGTATAGTGATATAATTTACTGAGAGTGAAAGTCCACCACTAGGGGGAGCGCAAAAGCTTGCTACAGACAATATATACATTGAACAGTATGCAGTAAGCTCCTGAGCTCCCCCTGGTGGTGGCTGTAGGTAAACAGGATTTTATTTCAGATTCAAAGTTCTAAATTAAAAGAACAGAGCTTTGGCCACTATAATAATACTTGTAAAAATTAATCAGCACAGATTTATGGGCCTGAAACATTATGATTAAGGCTGGGGGGGTTCACATGGGTTCATCTAATTCTAACTTGGCCCCCTAGTGGAAACTCCAGAGAGGCATAACCCAACATTCCTGGCTCCAGTGTAAAATTAGAGCCCCCCCATCTGCCAAATAATATTTTTATACTGGTGCTTGGGTAACCTTTGAACTCCCTTAGGTTTCGGATGACCACTCCTACCTCTGTATCACTATAGATGCCATCCTGGCTCCAGGTAATGATAGTGCGCATGCGCCAATTCTGCTCCCTTCAGAAGTGGTGGCTGCTGCTCCCATAAACCTATAGATATGACTGCACTTTTTTTTGCTCCATTCACACTGGGACCCCAGGACCCTCATTTTTGTGATTGGCAGAAACCCCAGTGGTCAGACCTTCATCGATATTTATGGAGCAACACTTTAAAGGATTAACCCAATGCAAAAAATATGTCAAGATTTTATTTTATTTTTTTGCAGACCCTCCTTGCCGTGCACCCTAATGCCCGCCTGGTCTTTTTACCCCTGGACAATGAGATTTTTAAGGCTAAGTTCACACATTGTACTGTAAATGGATTAATATGTATTGTAAGAATTTGGGAAACCAAATGCAGGTGTAATGGAAAATCCTCGGATTTTATTTGCGGATTTAACCCATTCAGTATATAGGGTGAAATTTGCAATGAATTTGCAGCAAAATGGACCCTATGTGTATTTTTCTGCGGATTTGTACCCAAAAGTACAGCAGAATTTTTCTTCGACATTTGGATGTCCTTTGATAACCTCTTTAAAATCGTCTACCCCGTATTACAAAAAAAAAAAAAAAAAGATCCGCGTCTCCTTTATTCGTTAAAATTCATCCGCTCTCACATTCATTAAACTATCGAACATAAGGAAGGAAGATTAAAAGAAAACCAAAAAGAAAAAAAAAATCTCACCTCGCTCGTCCTGAATAACCCAGCGTGACATTGGAGAAAATATTTTTAAAAAGCTAAGTGATCAAATAATTTCCTGTGATGACGGCGCGCGGCTAATCCTCGAGGAGACACAGTAAACGCTTTATTATGTGAACATGAAAGTGGGAGAGTACATGACAGCTCCGGACGGACAAAGTAAAGTGCAGCCAGCGGGGGCGGCCATTAATGATCTGAACCTACGAAATCTAAAGAGAGAAGCGTATCCAGAATATGCCCATTCACACACATGCCGGCACCTTTGTTGGGTTGGGGGTAACAGTAATGACTATGGGGTCCAATAAACTACCAAGACCAAATGATTTGGGGTCTGGAAAGACAATATTGAGCCTTTGTGAATACTTACGACCAACATTCTTATATTAAATCTCTACTTTTGAATACAATGTCAGTCCTTCTTTTAATAGTCTGCGCCAAATAATTTCTTACTATATCTTTAAAAGACCAGTGATTCATTTTTCTGATATAGAACTCCCATGGAAATAACTGATAAAATTCTCACCACTAGAGGGAGTCTGTTGAATTTTGTAGACAGTGAGCTCCCTCTAGTGGTGGTTGCAGGTAGCTAGAATTGTATCAATCAATCGATGTCAATGAAGATTTGAATCTCTGCATAAAAAAACTGAGAAATATTAGATGGAAAGTGTAACGCCTGCCTGGATCAACAGACTCAAGGGGGATGTAATGGACAGACTAGAGGGAAGCCACTCACCAAGCAGGACCCCCAGAACCCTGAAACCCTTTAACCCCTATACAGGGATTTGGAATTACACAGGTCCCTGGTGATCACTACCTGTGGAAGGCTGCAGTGCGATGAGAGTAGTCGCCAGGCAGGGTCAAACCAGGAATAGCAGAACAGGGACAGAATCGTCAGGCAAGGACGTAATCAGAAAACAAGCAGAGGTCAAATCCGGATCGGGCAGCGAGGTACAAAAACAGCAGGCAGGAGGGTAGTCAGAAAACACGCAGAAGTCAGCACACAGGAATCACAAAACAGAATAGGGCGGACCAGGAGCCAGGAAATCAGAACTATCTCTGGCAGTGGTCATGTGACAGGAAGGGGAATAAGAAAGGTGTGGTGTCTTCCCATTGGCTGTAGCTGAACGCTGGCAACTTCAGCTGGAAGACACACGCCACCCACAGTCAGCCAGCGGTACTGCAGATCCCAAGATAACCCAGCCCAGTGGATGATCGGAGCCTGCGCCCACCGGTGCCGCTGGCATCGACTCCTCTCCCATCACCAGCACCATCCACAGCAGGAACACGGCGTCGCCTGGCGATTGGAGCAGAAGTCGCTGGAGCAGACTCCGGCGGTGACGTAACAGAAAGATACGTTTATGTAAATATATTTCTAAAGGTGCTATTGACATCAATTTTTCATTAGAAACCCATCCAATCTACACAGGCAATGAAATCAGACCATAGATGTCCAGAAATTTAGCGATGATGTGTAATAATGAGAAATGACACAGAGAAAAAGTATTGAACATGTTACTGAAATTTAATATTTTGTAAAATAGCCTTTGCTCGTGATGAAGCTTCCAGATGCCTCTTGTATGGAGACACTAGTCGCCTGCATTGCTCAGGTGGGATTTTGGCCAATTCTTCCACACACACACTCCTCACATCCTGCAGGTCCCGGCTCCCTCTATGAGCTTTGAGCTTTAGTTCCCTCCATATATTTTCTATTGGATTTAGCTCCGGTGATCGGCTCGGCCATTCTAGCAGATTTTTTTTTTTCCTCGGTTGTGTGTTTGGGATCATTGTCTTGCTGAAATGTCCACCCTTGTTTCATCTGCATCATCCTGGTAGATGCATCAGATTTTTATCAATAATGTCTCAGTACATTCGTCCATTCATCCTTGCTTCAATTACATTAAGTTTTCCAGTGCCGTGTGGAGAAAAACAGCCCCACACCATGATGTTACTTCTCCACACTTCAATGTTGGCATTTTTGGGGGTGATTAGCCTTTTGGCCTCCAAACATGGTGTGTATTATGGCCTCCAAAGAACTCAATTGTGGTCTCATCTGACCAGACTGTTTTCTCCCAGTATTTCACAATCTTGTCTAACTGTTGAGCAAATTTTAAACGCTCTTGAACATGATTTTTATTTATCAACAGAGTGTTGCGTGGTGAGCGTGCCTACAGGAGCGTGCATACAGGAGCGTGCATACAGGAGCGTGCATACATGCCATAGAGGGGGAGCGAATTACTTATTGTTTTCTTTGAAACAATTGCACCTGCTGATTCCTGGCCTTTCTGTTGCTCTCCACAGGTGGTTCTTGGCTCTTAGACAACTCTTCTGATAATTTTTTTCACTCCTCTGTCTGAATTTTATGGGGAGCACCTGGTCATGGCTGCTTTATGGTGAAATGATGTTCTTTCCACTTCTGGATTATGGCCCTACAGTGCACACTGGAACCTGGAGTAGTTTAGAAATACTTCTGTAACTAATGCCATCAGTATGTTTTTGCAACAGTAAAACAGCAAAAGACTTCAGACAGTGCCTGATAAAACTTCTATATAGCGCAGATAACTCAATATCCACATTTCAGAATAGGCGAAGGCACAGCTCACCTCCTCCCCTCCTGTACAATGACTGATAACCCCTCTATATACAGTAGATAACACAGGATCCAACATTCACAATAGATGTCACAGCTCACCTCCACCGCCTCATGTACAATGACTGATAAGACTTCTATATACAGTGGATAACACAGGATCTACCTTTCACAATAGGTGATATCACAGCTCCCCTCCTCCTGTACAATGACTGATAACCCCTCTATATACAGTAGATAACACAGGATCCACCATTCACAATAGATCATGTCCTAGCTCACCTCTACCGCCTCATGTACAATGACTGATAACACTTCTATATACAGCAGATTAAACAGAAGCCATCATTAACTATAGATGCCACAGCTCACCTCCTCCTCTTGTACAATGACAGCTAGCATCTCTATATACAGAAGATAATGCAGGATCCATTATTCACAACAGGTGATGTCACAGCTCACCCCCTCTCCCTCCTGTACAATGACTGGTAACACCTCTACATATAGCAGATGAAACAGAATCCATCATTTACTATAATATAAGACTTCTTCCTGTTGGACAGATGGACATTAGCAGCAACGGGCGCTGTCTTCTGTAAAGAGAATGTTTTGTGCTGGAGTATGTCTAATCTGAGAAAGGTCATTGAGAAGTTGGAGGAGGAGGTGAGCTGTGACATCACCTATTGTGAATGGTGGATCCTTTGTTATCTGCTGCATATAAAGGTGTTATCAGTCATTGTACATGATGTGGAGGAGGGGAGCTGTGACATCACTGATTGTGAATGGTAGATTATCTACTGTGTTATTATTATTATTATTATTATTATTATTATTTAGAATAGCACCATTTATTCCATGGCGCTTTACATGTGGAAAGGGGTATACATAGTAGGGACAAATACAATAATCATAAACAAAACAAGGCACAGACAGGTACAGGAGGAGAGAGGTCCCTGCCCGCGAGGGCTCACAGTCTACAGGGGATGGGTGAGGATACAGTAGGTGAGGGTAGAGATGGTCGTGCGGTGCTATATCAGACAGGGTTACTGCAGGTTGTAGGCTTGTTGGAAGAGGTGGGTCTTCAGGTTCCTTTTGAAGCTTGAGGAGGAAGAAGGGGAGCTGTGACATCAATTATTGTGAATGGTGGATCCTGTGTTATCTACTGTATATAGAGGTGCTTGCTGCTCCTCCTTTTCTACAGTGACTGATAACGTCTACTGTATACACAGTAGATAACACAGGATCCACCTTTTACCAAATAGCTAATGTCACAGCTCACCTCCTCCTACAATGACTGATAACACCTCTATATACAATGGATAGCACAGGATCTACTTTTCACAATAGGTGATGTCATAGCTCACCTCCTCCCCCTGTATATCCAGTAGATAACAGAGGATCCACCATTCACAATAGGTGATACAATATAATAATAATAATATTTATTCTTTCATATAGCGCTATTAATTCCACAGCGCTTTACATACATTGGCAACACTGTCCCCATTGGGGCTCACAATCTAAATTCCCCAACAGTATGTCTCTGGAGTGTGGGAGGAAACTGGAGTACCCAGAGGAAACCCATACAAACACGGGGAGAACATACAAACTCCTTGCAGATGTTGTCCTTAGTGGTACTAGAACCCAGGACCCCAGCGCTGCAAGGCTACAGTCCTAACCACTGAGCCACTGTACCACCCTGACTGATAACCCCTGTATATCCAGTAGATAACACAGGATCCACCATTCATAATAGGTGATGTCACAGCTCACCTCCTCTCCCACCTGTACAATGACCGATAACCCCTCTATATACAGTGGATAACACAGGATCTACCATTCACAATAGGTGATATCACAGCTCACCTCCTCCCCCTCCTGTACAATGACTGATAACCCCTCTATATACAGTGGATAACACAGGATCCACCATTCAAAATAGGTGATATCACAGCTCACCTCCTCCCCCTCCTGTACAATGACTGATAACCCCTCTATATACAGTGGATAACACAGGATCTACCTTTCACAATAGGTGATATCACAGCTCACTTCCTCCTGTACAATGACTGATAACACCTCTATATACAGTAAATAACACAGGACCACCATTCACAATAGGTGATATCACAGCTCACCTCCTCCTGTACAATGACTCACAACACCTCTATATACAGTAGAAAACAAATGAGATATCACAGCTCACCTCCTCCCTCTCCATGAACTATGACCTTGGCAAAGGTTACTTAGCATGCCCACAAGTCTATTGCTATCTGGTGGCTATACATTACATAGGGCTGTATCTATAAGAGGTGCCGTTGATTCCGGTCTCCTCTGCTGCATAAGACCACACCAGTATTATAGATGGAGGCTGTGTACAGATATTGCGCCTTCTCAGTATGGCTGGTGTTGGGGCCCAGGTCTTTTTGGGCTTCACTCCAAGGCTTGGGTAGATATTGCCCGTCATATATCCTAATTCCCCAGTACTCTGGGTATAAATATACCGGGTTTATCCATGCATACTTTAATTAAGGACATAAATTGCATCTCCGCATCGCCTTAAAGTGACAAGAAAACATATTTCCAAAATTAACCACCACAATTTTGTAGGAATAAGGATATTAATTAGCCGTTTTGCGCCATACTGTACTAGAATATAACGTCTAAGTAAATCTAGGGAGCAGATTAATGGTGGCGGTGATATTCTGCGTGGGTCCGGGGAATACGCTCATATTTCCTGGGTTATTAATCTGTGTATTTATTCGTGGATTTTCCCTTTAAATCAATTCATTGTGCAGCAGGAGGATGTTTATATGGGGTATATACATCGTGACCTCCGGGGATACAGACCAGTAAATGCAAACACAAATTAAGCCGGTGATATTCACAACATGGCAGAATAAAATCAATAGTTTTAATTTTCGCATCGAACGTCACGATCTCCAGTTGACAGTCTCAGCAGGTTTTAATGGACACAAACAATTTTGCTTTCACGGTTTTAATTGTTTTTTTTTTTCTTTCTTAGATAATTTATTTTCATTGTCATGTGATAAATTCTATACAGCCTCCTCCATCACTGTATGAATGGTATCTGCAATGCTCATATGGCCATTACCTCTTAAAATTAACTTATCAGCTGATTTCTTTTGTCCCCAAATTTCCCCCTCCCCCCAAAGTCTGGTATTTTACCTTTTATGCTTTCGTTAAGTATCCTCATATGCAGGAATAGGCAGGATTGATAAAACAGGTATGCAAACATTTGGGTTTATAAAAAACTAGCTGTACTGCCCGGCTTCGTCTGGGTTAATAACTGCTGTTAACAAAATAGAATGTATTAACAAAAATGTATTCTGCACACAAAAACCACAAAACAAATAGAAATAAATGTAATTATAATGTCTGTCTCCCCCTCTGTATATATCTCTGTCTCTCTCTCTCTATCTCTTTGTCTGTCTGTCTCTTTCCCTGTCTGTCTCTGACTGTCTCTGTCTCTTTCTCCGTCTGTCTCAATCTCTTTGTCTGTCTGTCTATCGATCTCTTTCCCTGTCTTTCTATCTATCTCTGTCTCTTTCCCTGTCTCTTTCCCTTTTTCCCTCTCCTTCCCTGTCTGTCTCTTTCCCTCTGTCTGTTTCCCTGTGTCTGTCTCTTAACCTGTCTCTCTCTTTCCCTGTCAGTCTGTCTCTTTGTCTGTGTCTGTCTCTTTGTGTCTGTCTCTTACCCTGTCTATGTCTGTTTCTTACCCTGTCTGTGTCTGCCTCTTTCCCTGTCTGTGTCTGTCTCTTTCCCTGGCTGCATTGTGACACACCAACATTCCATTTAAGGGCGTGGCTGCACATTCTTCTGAAGTTCTGGCTGCACTGTGCCTCCCAGCTCCATTCGCTTTAATAGAGGCAGGTTTTTTGGTGAATAACACTTGGCAAATGAGATTTAATGTTGATAAATGTAAAGCAATGCACCTGCGTATACATTAAATGGAAGTACACTCGGGACTCTTCACCTCCTGCCACCACCAACTCTAAAATATTTCCCAGATTTGTACATTCCTTTCTCAAGAAGTGGCAAAAAAACTCGTGCATGCCCTTATTGTCTCCCTCCTGGACTATTGCAACCTCCTGCTCTGTGGCCTCCCTTCTAACAGTCTCGCACCCCTACAATCTATTCTAAACTATGCTGCCCGGCTAATCCACCTGTCCCCCCGCTACTCCCCGACCTCTCCACTCTGCCAATCCCTTCACTGGCTTCCCATTGCTCAATGATTCCAGTTCAAAACATTAACCATGACCTACAAAGCCATCCACAACCTGTCTCCTCCTTACATCTGTGACCTAGTCTCCCGGTACTTACCTGCACGCAACCTTCGATCCTCACAAGATTTCCTTCTCTACTCCCCTCTCATCTCCTCTTCCCACCATCGCAATCAAGACTTCTCCTGTGCCTCCCCCATACTCTGGAATGCTCTGCCACAACACATCAGACTCTCACCTACCGTGGAAAGCATCAAAAGGAACCTGAAGACCCACCTCTTATGACAAGTCTACAACTACCATAACCTTCAGTCCGCTATAGCACCGCACCACCATCTCCATCCTCACCTACTGTATCCTCACCCATCCCCTTTAGACTGTGAGCCTTCGTGGGCAGGGTCCTCTCTTCTCCTGTACCAGTCTGTGCCTTGTATTGTTTATGATTATTGTACTTGTCCCTATTATGTATACCCCTTTCCACATGTGAAGTGCCATGGAATAAATGGCTTTAATAACAAATAATAATAATGACTACAGAACAGGAGAAAGACTTGGGGATTCTGTTTACAAATAAGCTGAGCAGCAGTTCTCAATGTCAGGCAGCAGCTGCAAAAGCAAACAAAATTTTAGGGTGCATAAAAATAGAGATTAGATCTTGGGATCCCAACGTACTGTTACCCCTGTATAAATCACTTGTAAGGCCACATCTGGATCCAGTTTTGGGCTCCACATGTTAAAAATGATATACAGAAGTTAGTCAGTTCAAAGGCAGCAACTGGATTATTGCAAGGAATGGAAGGCCTTCTATATGATGAGAAAAAGTTGGATTTATTTAGCTTAGAAAAAAAGACGACTCAGAAGAAATCTCATTGATATGTATAAGTACATGTGTGGTCAATATAATGGCCTGGTACATGAAAACAATACTAAGGACCAGGTGACACTCACTGCGAGTGGAAGAAAAGCGATTCTGGCAGCTAAATAGGAAAGGGTTCTTTACAGTTAGAGCAGTCAGACTGTGGAATGCCGACCACAAGAGGTAGTAATGGCAGATACTATAACAGCTTTTATATCAGGGCTGGATGATTTCCTCAGTATACACAACATTGTCAGTTATAGATGACTTAATGACAAAATGTATAATTGGTGGAGGGAGGTTGAACTAGATGGACTTAGGTCTTTTTTCAACCTATGTAACGATATTATTTTTGGGGAAACACGGTAATATAAATTTATTGAACGTTCATTCTGCAACTTTATTGGAAATTAATTCTTGCACCTTTTCCTTCTCTCTTGATCTAGTTTCTCTTATAGAAGGCTTCCAGATCTTCTCAGTGAAGCATCCAGCAGTCGTCCCCCATCATGGTGACCTTCCATCTACCCTGTTATCGTTGTTCCATCTCCTTGATATCCTGATGAAATCTGTCTCCTTGTTCTTTGCTATCCACGCCAAGGTTTTCAGGAAAGTCGTCAAAATGGTAATGTAAATAATTTAACTTCAAAATCATCAGACAACCCAAGGCTTTGAAACGTTTTGTTCTCCACGATGGACATTAAATTTTGGATCTTTGTTGTTAACTTGAAATTTCTTCATGACTTCAAAATAAAAGCCCTTTTCTCAACAGGTTTCATTTTCATTCTTCATGAGTTTCCGAATATACGAACCCATAATAATGCTTTTCTTCAGTTTTGCTTCGGACAGGTCCTGAAACTTGGTACACCGGAACTAAAAAGGCTCTCCTTCTTTCGGTAGATCTTTCACAAACTGCTTCATCAGTCCAAGCTTATTGTTGAGTGGTGGCAGGAGAACTTTAGTGGCATCAACTAAACTTTCCGCACCTAGGTTCTTGAGTCCAGGTTGCAAAGATATTCTTGTTGGCCAACATTTTTTGCTCCACTGATGAGCCCCATCCTGGCTCTTCAATTCACACAAAAAGAATGGGAACTTTGTGTACCCTCCTTCCTGACCTAGGAGCAAACAGAGTACTATCAGTGGGTAGTCTCTCTCACTCAGCACACTGACTGCCTTCTTTCTCTGTGGCATGGCCCCAGATACCACTTGGCACCATACGTCTGTACAGAAAACAACGGCTCACAAATACAGTCCTCCGCTAGCACCAGGTCGTCTCTTGGATCTGGTCAGGGATCTTCTCCTGTTACTGGTCTCAGTCTTCTTCAGTAACTGGTTTCAATCTGCCCCACAAACTGGCCTTGGTTTTCCTCTGGAATCCGTCTCTGTCTTCTTCGGAAACTGGTCTTGGTCTTCCTCAGAAATGGTCTCGATCTCCCATAGAAACTGGTCTTGGTCTTCCTCAGAAATGGTCTCGATCTTCCATAGAAACTGGTCTTGGACTTCCTTGGGAATTAGTCTTTGAATTCCTTGGGAACCTGTTTCGGTCTTCCTCAGAACTGGTCTTGATCTTCTTTGGAACTGGTATTTATCTTCCTCAGAAACTGGTCTTGGTCTTTCCTGCGAACTGGTCTCAGTCTTCCTTGGGAACTGGTCTTGGTCATTCTCTGGAATTGGTCATGGATTTTCGGCTGTAAACCTGTTCCGCTACTCACACGACCTTCCTGCTACAAATTCAGGTGCCAGCTCCTCTACCACTATGCTTTCACATTACCAAAGATTTGGGACTGTTGGAATCTAGTTGTCTTTTAGTTCTGGTGCATTTAAGATGAAACTGGGTCTTGTAGGTACACTGCGAATGCACAGGATCTAGAAGATTGTAGTGCAAAATGGCTCATATACAAGACATGACATAAATGAAGCCAGAATGGGTAAGTTTTGGATAAGTCCATCTGCAACTCTTCTCCCGAACAGTTCCATCTCCTTGACTCCAAAAAGTTAATCTATATACCGGATGTACAAGGTTAGAGTGTCTTTTTTTTACTCAGTATTGTACATTCTATAAGCACAGATAAGGAGAAAGGGAATTTTGGGCAATGTTCCCTTACTTACAGAGATAGCGGAGTTATGGGAATGCCAAAAACAAGCAGAAATGCCCACTTTTGGGTAGAAGTTACTCAATGGTGTACTTGAAGCTCATGGGCGCCACTGCAGAAGCTCCAATGGGTCCCCTAATTATTTCAAGTATTGGTCTTTTCTTATAGGCCAAAGGGACTTTTTGGGCCTCCAAGGCTCCAGAGCCCGGGTGCAATTGCAACCCCTGCATTTATTGTAGTTAAGCATCTGGGGTCATTCTAGGTCTTTATTTGTTTGATCCCTGTAAGCATAAGAAATGATCTAAATAGTTGGGTTAAAAGCCCTATCCAAATATTTTTGGATTTTTATTTATTTAATTTTTTTCATTTTTTTTAGGTGCCTAAGTATTTAATTACATTTTTATAATTTTATGTATGTGTTCTATATATTTTATGTAGTTTTATTTCATGAAATTACATTTATTTTTTTTTGCAAAATTGGGTAAATATTAATCACACATTGCAAATTCCTATTGGCTTATCTGGCTCAATTTCTGGATCATTCTTCCACAGCCGAATGTTCACAGCCCGAAAGAAAGCCCCAGCAGAGAGCAGAAAAGGGCAGTTTATTAGACAAATGTCTGGTCCCCAGCTAATTTTCTGGTATGGTAAGTAAGGATGAGCGCAGCTGTCCTCCAGTCTCGTGTCTGGTAATAGGCTCTATTTGGCTTCTGTGGAAATGTCATGTCAGTGGATGAAGCAACCTGTGTTTGATGATCTGGCCCCCCAGGGCCCTTGTTTGTTGCGGGGTGGCCCCCAAAAACTAATAAACCAGTATAAAATTAACATAAACCTCTGGTAACGATGTTCAGAGCGAGCAGTATTCTGGCATCCATCAAACGGGTCACAATGTAATCAGACAACACGAATGGCGTCACCTGCTGGGAATGTGCCACAATCTTTATTCATAGATACCGTAATGTGCCGGCGTGCTGAAAGATGATAAACTTCCCATGAAGTTCTGTAGCTCTATGGAGGGACCACGATCGATAATTGGGGACTAAAACCAGAAGTGAAACGTTTCATGTTTATAGAGCTCTCTTGGCTCATCCTTCATGCTATATTTTTATAGACAGCATTTTTGCGGTTTTTAGAATTTTTATTATTAATTTATTTTTTAGCTTTTTTGACATTTTGGCATTATTCCGGTAACTAAATATTAAAAATGAACTTTTATTTAATGTTTATTAAGATATATAACATGTCCAAGGTAGGGTAATATGCAGGGGGCGTACATAATAATCATTGGCCCCCATTCACCGCAAAGAAAAATAATTTGGTGGGCCCTACAGGGGCACGGCATATTAGTGCAATCATAAAAGCGAATATCTCCGAACTTTTAAAGACAGATACACAGCGCACATAAGGTAATAGTGCGTCTCCCTAGTTTTTCCAGCCACAAGACCTATTTCATGGCCACCGTACAGTATGATGCCCCAACGATATGCCCAGAGTGAATTTCCCCACACCATACATCCTCATAGTGACCCATACATGCCCAGTATGATGCCCCCTTAATTGCTTTATTAGTAATATATTCTCAGTGCCTCCAAACAAAGTATGATGTCCCCCCACACTACCCTAACACTGTATGTTGTCTTCACAGTGCCCCCCAACACTGTATAATGTCCCCATAGTGCCCCAACTCAGTATAATGCCACCACAGTGCCCCCTAACACTGTATGATGCTTCCATGTTGCCCCCACAGTGCCTCATAAACACAGTAAAATGCCCTCACAGTGCCCTCAGCACAGTATAATGCAACCACATTGCCCCCTAACACTGTATGATGCTCCCATATTGCCCCCACAGTGCCCGATACCCCTATGGTGCCCCATAAATGCAGTATTATGCCCTCACAGGGCCCTTGACAGAATATGATACCCCCATAATATTCCCATAATATTCCCAATATTTGCAATCGGCAAAGAAAACGTCAATTTGTTTGATTTTTTCGGAGATGGAGGAAGGGGAATTTTATATATATATATATATATATATATATATATATATATATATATATATATATATATATATATATATATATATATATATATATATATATATATATATATTAATATTACAGTATGAGGGGGTTTTTTTTTGTTATTTTTCGGGGTAATCTACCCCTTAGCAACATCTGCCTCTGTTAGAACAGTGCTGGATCTGCTGCAGTTAAACTTGGCAGAATTTTCCTGCTAATGGCATCCCGGCGATCAGTTGACCAGCCACATGCCCACCAGGATAGGAAGAGGCAGCAGCGGTGCATGTGTTTTTATACTGCAGCCTCATTAGGCCTCACTAGGCCTCATCTATTAAAACTGTCCTGGTTGTCCATAGCAACCAATAAGAGCTCAGTTTTCATTTTTCAAAAGCAGTTACAGAAATGAAAGTTGAGCTGTGATTGGTTGCCATGGACAACAGAGACCATTTTACAGTTTTAATAGCTGAGGCCTAGTGAGCGCTGTGTATGTGAGGAAAGAAACAACACAATCAGTGAAAAATGTCTGGACAACCACAGAAAACTGGCAAAGTAAATGTAAAATTGCCTGGCAAATTCAGACTGTTGGCAAATGAACTGTTCTGGTGTCTTGGAGGCGGCATGTCATATCAAGCAACAACACGGTCCACTTTTGGGCAGGGATTGCGTGAAATGTCCGTGCAGGAAAGAGAAGCAGCTGCGGGATAAATTCAGACGGATTAAATCTTAGCATACGCCTAATAAAATGACAACCTCCATTACCGAGTGTCACTGTGCCCCAGGCCAATACATGACCCCCATACCCTCTGTCCAAATTCTGCCTTTTTAGGCCCTCTGTTAAGCAAATAAAGGTGCATATCACCCCAAGGTGTAATAGTCGGGGTCCTTTGTTTGGTGTACATTTATTTTCTTGTACGTGGACCCTTAAATGGCTACTCCCATCTTCATATAGGGGTATTGTTGGATAAATTCAAGCAATTTTGCCATTTACTGCTAATTAAATTTTTCAGCCGTTCTTGAGATATTAATTTTTTTTTTTATTATTTACAGCTTGTTACCTTGGAGACCGACCACCACTGCAAAAGATATACAGTAGTTCAGCATAGCGCTTCTAAGCCAGACCGCAGCGGTGATCGGTCTCCTAGGCAACAAGCTGTAAATAAAAGTGTTAATATCTCGAATATGGCTTCAAATTTTAATAAACAAATTTCATAAGAGCATTTACAAGCACTATCCGCCAAAAGCCAACTATGAAGATGAGAAAAACTATTTAATGCACCAGGGTTTGTTTTTTTTCAGCGCAGGAGGGGTGCTTTAACTGTAAGCCCTCTGCCGCCTGTCATATAATCAGCCACTGGGGGTCTTCACTTTTTTCATCGTTGCTACAGTCCCGTGGCGCCATCTTGTCCCTGTAACGTTTGACTGGCCGGAAGTCACAACTCTCTCAATACAACTCTATGAGAGCCAGAATGAGGCTCTCGTAGACTTGTATTGACTTGTGATCTCCAGCGCGCTCTATGAAAACTCGAGCATGCTGGCAAGTCACATATCACTAGATGGTCAGCAAGTTAGGGGTTGTTGGGGTTTACTGTGATCGATTAGGTGGAGTGGGGGTAAATTACCACAGACATTCAAGAAATATAGAGACATAATCGGTTGCAAAAGTATGGGGGCCAATGGCTTCATGTTACCCTTCTTCCCTACTTCATGACATTTCCATTAGGTGATGGTGATAATGGTGGACGTGGACCCCATTACATGTTTGGCTATGGACCCCATAGATATTTCCAAGGTCCCCTATAGACCGCAATCGTTTATTACTTTACTCTAAATCAACAATTTAAAAAATCTCGCTGTGTCGACTTGAAAACTTCACAAATTTTAACACTTCGGTGTACAACTGATAAAACCCAAGAATGGTGGTTCCCGAACCCTTTAAGAGGGGAACACATGGCATTACTATAGCGTGTGTTTCATTAATTGGTGGGAGATTTCCAGCCATTCTGGCCTCTACACCATGGACAAACTTGCCCATGTTGTGATGGTTGGTTAAAAAATGGGCCAGTCGCAGAGCGTTGCTGGGGAAGAAGCATATGGAGTGGTGCAGGTGAAAAGGTGACATATCACGATGACTTGGGATAGTGGAGAACCGGGGCTCCTAAGCTGTCCCTCAAGCTAGGGGGCCCCTTTGTTGTTTGTTCCTAATCTCAGGGATACTCCTGATGGTGGAGAGGCCTGAGTCTCCTTGCTGGCCCTGCTCCTGACCAGTCCTGATCTGATTCCTCCCTTCAGGACAGGAATGTGTTGAATACCACAGATAAAGACAGACAAAGGGAAAACCAAAAATCTGTCACACAACACACACACACAGAAAGGTAAAGACAAGAAGAGATTCAGTAGGAAAACCAAGAGAAGGAAGGAAGTACAAAACAGGGGTAAACTCCACAACCGCACCAAGCAATAGGCACAACTTAAGCACAACTTTCACCTGAGGTCTGGGATGCCACGCCTCACAGACCAACATAGAATAAACTATAGCTGGCATGGGTGGAAGGATTCCACCAGCATAAATAGGAGGCGATAGGTCTCTCCACAACATGTGATTAACGGAGCAAGCAGACTAGCAGAGATTCACTCTTGCCACTCCCACCCTTACTATATACTTGTCACGGCCTTTGGGTTACGATGGTACATAGGTTGGTTGGTTACCAGGCTTCAGCGTATTTTGCTAAGCTGCGTTTAGTGAGCTTTTATGGTTATACCTTAAAGATGGTTATTGAAATATAAGTTCTATACAGTAATTATGTTTATATGTTTTAACATTCTTATAAAAGGCCGGGGCCAATATTTATCCACCAGAATCAACGTTTTGGTTTTATTTATAGTTCTATTTAATAGAAGGCAATTTGTAATAGTAATGTGTAATACCATGAGATCCATCAGTTGTAAAATAATGAAGATGGGATACATGGCGGCCGAGAAATGTCATGGTTGTGAGGAAATCAATATCGACCATTGCATTATCTCCTCGGCAGATCCTAAGTCATTGTGAGGGCCCCATGAAAATAAGGTGAATCTTTGTGTCCGATCTGCTGACCTTCCCACTGCATGAAATGTCAAGAAACTTAAATGAGGAGATGATGTTCTCCAGGCAGGTACAACGTGACACATCCGAGGTCTCCAAACACAAGGAATATTCCCCAGTCTATCAAGAGTCGGAATCAAGGAGGACAGAAGTAATGGAGGTTGAGGATTGAGGTGACAGCACAAGAATGGAGGGACATCTGGAGTAAATACATGTATCTAATGTATGAGTCTCCAGGAGGCTGCCACTACGAGGCGTTTACTAAGACAATAACGTAACAATAATGTAACAACAATGTAACAATTATTTAGATAACGCACATAAAAGTAATGTACAAACAGGCTCGAACTGGACCACAAAACCCCCAATACACTATGTACAAAGAAGTGAAGGAAGGAAGAGAAGAAATAAATGAAAGAAGGGAAGGGAGGGAAGAAAGGAAGAGAAGAAATAAATGAAGGATGAAATGAAGGGAGGGTGTGAGGGAGTGAAGGCATAGAAGAAATGAAGGGAGGGAAGGGAGGGAAGGAAGGGAGGAAGGAAAGGAAAGAAGAGAAGAAATAATTGAAGGAGGGGAAGGGAGGGAAGGAAGAGAAGAAATAAATGAAGGGAAAGAAGGAAGAGAAGAAATAAATGAAGGATGAAATGAAGGGAGGGTGTGAGGGTGTGAAGGCATAGAAGAAATGAAGGGAGGGAAGGAAGGGAGGAAGGAAAGGAAAGAAGAGAAGAAATAATTGAAGGAGGGGAAGGGAGGGAAGGAAGAGAAGAAATAAATGAAGGGAAAGAAGGAAGAGAAGAAATAAATGAAGGATGAAATGAAGGGAGGGTGTGAGGGTGTGAAGGCATAGAAGAAATGAAGGGAGGGAAGGAAGGGAGGAAGGAAAGGAAAGAAGAGAAGAAATAATTGAAGGAGGGGAAGGGAGGGAAGGAAGAGAAGAAATAAATGAAGGGAAAGAAGGAAGAGAAGAAATAAATGAAGGATGAAATGAAGGAAGGGAGAGAGTGAGGTAAGGAAGAGAAGAAATGAAGGAAGGGAAGGAAAGGAGGAAGGAAGAGAAGAAATAAATGAAGGAAGGGAAAGAAGGAAGAGAAGAAATAAAGGATGAAATGAAGGAAGGGAGGGAAGGAAGAAAGAGAAGAAATAAAGTATGAAATGAAGGAAGGGAGGGAAGGAAGAAAGAGGAGAAATAAATGAATGATGAAATGAAGGAAGGGAAAGAAGGAAGGAAGAGAGGAAATGAATGATGAAATGAAGGAAGGGAAGGAAGAGGGGGAGAGAGGGAAGGAAGAGAAGAAATAAATGAAGGAAGGAAGAGAGGGAGGGAGGGAAGGAAGAGAAGAAATAAATGAATGATGAAATGAAGAAAGGGAGGGAATGAAGGAAGAGAAGAAATAAATGAATGATGAAATGAAGGAAGGGAAGGAAGAGGGGTAGGGAGGGAAGGAAGAGAAGAAATAAATGAAGGATGAAATGAAAAAAGCAAGGATGGATGAAAGTAAGGAAGAAAGGATTAAAGGAGGGAAGGAAAGAAGAGAAGAAAAGAAGGAAGAGATGGATGGATGGCTGGATGGATGGAAGGAGGAGAAGGAAGGAGGGAAAGCAATGAAGGAACAATGAAATCAAAGAAGGGAAGGAATTGAGGAAAGTGAAGAAAAGAAAGTAAAGAAAGAGGGGAAGGAAGGATGAATGGATCAATGAAAGAAAGGATGGAAGGGAAAGAAAGATGGATGAAAATAAAGAAAGATAAGGAAGTAATGGAAGGAGGAGAAGGAAGAAGGTGAAGTAATAAAGGAATGATGAAAAGAAGGGAAGGAATTGAAGGAAAGGAAGTAAAGAAGGAGGGAAGGAAGAAGGGAAGGGAGGATGGATGAAATGAAAGAAGGGAGTAAAGGAAAGAAGGAAAAGAAAGAGAGATGGATCGAAGAAATGAAGGAAGGAGGAGATGAAAGAGAAGGAAGTAGGGAGAAGGAAGACAGGAGGAGACGGAAGGGAGGAAGGAGAAGAATAAACAAAGGAAGTTGTGCCAATGTTGGTACAAAACCTCCGGATCCACTGGCAATCATATCCCAAGATACAAGTAGCTAAAATGGAAGAGGCATGTCCTTCAATAAAATGTAGATATTTACTCCATGCCCAGGGTATGCAAAATTTTGGCTCTAACCGCTTTTCTCAAGTGAATGGATATGAGAGATAGATAGATAGATAGATAGATAGAGGGAGAGATAGATAGACAGACAGACAGATAGATAGATAGATAGATAGATAGATAGAGGGATAGATAGACAGACAGATAGATAGATAGATAGATAGAGGGAGAGATAGATAGACAGATAGAGGGATAGATAGATAGATAGAGGGAGAGATAGATAGACAGATAGAGGGATAGATAGATAGATAGAGGGATAGATAGATAGATAGAGGGATAGATAGATAGATAGAGGGATAGATAGATAGAGGGAGGGAGAGATAGAGGGAGAGATAGAGGGAGAGATAGATAGGGGGATAGATAGAAGAATAGATAGATAGAGGGAGAGATAGATAGAGGGATAGATAGATAGAGGGATAGATAGAGGGATAGATAGAGGGATAGATAGATAGAGGGATAGATAGATAGAGGGATAGATAGAGGGATAGAGGGATAGATAGATAGATAGATAGATAGAGGGATAGATAGAGGGATAGATAGAGGGATAGATAGATAGATAGATAGATAGATAGATAGATAGATAGATAGATAGAGGGATAGATAGAGGGATAGATAGAGGGATAGAGGGATAGATAGATAGATAGATGGATAGATAGATAGATAGATAGATAGATATGAGGTAACAAGATAGATGAATAGATTTTTGTTTTTATATATTTTAAGGCTTCCATGTAATTCTCCTATTGCCCCAGGAAGGAGACCGGTTATTTCACATCACGCTTTCTCTTTAATTTTCTATTAAAGACTGAAGAAAATAATCTCTCTGATAAGAAAAAACGTCTGATTGCTCTGGTCTTGATCATTTCTCTCCACTCCGCTGTTATCTCTGAGCATCTTTTTATTCTTAAAGTGTTTCCTGAAACATTTTCTTAAATTCAATTTCCTTTCATTGCCTTTTAAGCCGCTCACCCCGTCCTAAGATCCTCCATAAACCAGCGGCGTGCAGCGCTCTGCATCCAGCCACACGCACTGCACATCATCCTATCGCTCGCCTTGTGGCCGCAAGCAAACATGTTTTTATGGAAGAAAAAAGCCATTCTTGCATAATTTTCTAATATTTTGTAACGGCTGACTATTTGTTTTTAAATATCATTACAAAAAATATTCAAAGGTCTGGGAAAAATATTCAATATTAATCTTGAAAAATAGTATATATAGGACATGTAGACGTTGCATTGCGTTGTGTGACGGATGCGTTTCATATAATGGCACAACGGATGCTACGGATCGTACAACACAACAGAAAGCTTTTTTTTTTATTTTTTATTTTTTCTTCTTTACAATTTTACCGGCAGCAGACTATTGTGAACGATCAGCTGAGCGCTCTCACATGCCGGCGGCCGGGCACTCAGCTGAGCGCTCTCACATGCCGGCGGCCGGGCACTCAGCTGAGCGCTCTCACATGCCGGCGGCCGGTCGATCAGCTGATCGTTCGGCCACCGAGAATGTGTGCGGGGGGGCGGAGTGGGTTGAACCGAGCGGGCCATGGCGCTGAGGACAGGTGTGTGTGTGTGTGTATGTGTGTGTGTGTGTACATACATGCGGAGTGGAGCGGGAGGGGGCGGAGCCAAGCAGGGAAGTGTCGGGCTCCCTGCACACGTAGCGAGGGTAAATATCGGCAAAGCACTTTACTCGGTTACCCGATATTTACCTTGGTTACGGGTGCAGGGAGCCAGAGAGAGCATGCGCAGTGAAATCCTACGGATTGCGCTGCTCAAAAAACATTACATGCTGCGTTCCTCCCGCCCGGCGCAGCGTCAAAATAACGACGCTGCGCCGTCCAGCGGATGCAATGCTGACACTTGCGTTACAGTGCGTCGTCCATACAAGTCTATGGAGAATAGCGCAGTGCGTTAACGGAACGCTGAACGCAAGTGTGAAAGTACCCTAACTTATCTCCAATCAGACTCAGGGAGAGGAACAGCAACAAAGTATCTTCAGTTGAATCCTTGCATCCTGTATAGGAATATAACCCTATCACCAGCAAACACCAAGGGGAAATGTGGGTATTTAACACTAGAACTACTGAGGTAATCATTTTGACTACTTTGCACCATGTATTTCTATATAGGTGTCACGAGTCCAGTAGTTCTAGTGTTAAGGACACAAGGGGAAGTGATGGTGATTAACAGCTGAAAAGTGAGGATATCCGCAGGGTCCCAAAAGGAAAGGGATTAACTTCAAGCAGAGAAGATACAGCTGAAAAGTGAGGATATTCGCAGGGTCCTAAAAGGAAAGGGATTAACTTCAAGCAGAGAAGATACAGCTGAAAAGTGAGGATATTCGCAGGGTCCTAAAAGGAAAGGGATTAACTTCAAGCAGAGAAGATACAGCTGAAAAATGAGGATATGAACAGGGTCCTAAAAGGAAAGGGATTAACTAGAAGCAGAGAAGATACAGTACATAGGATACCATTGACAAATCAGTGGAAGAATAGAAGGTCAGGGAGCAGATTGTGCAGCCAAACGTTGCGACATTCTACAGCCGGACACCACAGGACTGCCTATCAACCGTGACAATTACAGGTTACAAACATACCATGTGTGTAGTTTGATGCCAGCCACTCTTCTACTATCTGTAGGTTAACTACCTGGATTGCCCCACTTCCTCTGACCCCGTTCATGGTTGGACAGAGGCAGATAGAGCAGACTACATGATCATCTATGTAAGGTCTGCTGGTATATATTGATATATATATATATATATATATATATATATATATATATATAGGTAGGGGTTTAACCAGGCGGTGCTAACTGCCCCCCCCCCCCAAAAAAAAACCATTATGCCTTTTCTCATAGATCTGCATTAGAGCTGTGTACACACTTGTAGGGTATTGTTGTATGAAGGATATTTGCAAAGAAGGGAATTTTGTTACTTACCGTAAATTCCTTTTCTTCTAGCTCCAATTGGGAGACCCAGACGATTGGGTGTATAGCTACTGCCTCCGGAGGCCACACAAAGCATTACACTAAAAAGTGTAAGGCCCCTCCCCTTCTGGCTATACACTCCCCGTGGGATCACGGGCTGCTCAGTTTTAGTGCCAAAGCAAGAAGGAGGAAAGCCAATAACTGGTTTAAACAAATTCAATCCGAAGAACATCGGAGAACTGAAAACCGTTCAACATGAACAACATGTGTACCCGAAAAAAACAAAAATCCCGAAGGAAACAGGGCGGGTGCTGGGTCTCCCAATTGGAGCTAGAAGAAAAGGAATTTACGGTAAGTAACAAAATTCCCTTCTTCTTCGGCGCTCCATTGGGAGACCCAGACGATTGGGACGTCCAAAAGCAGTCCCTGGGTGGGTAAATTAATACCTCATGTTAGAGCTGCAAAAAACAGCCCTTCCCTACGAGGAGGCAACCGCCGCCTGCAGGACTCTTCTACCTAGGCTGGCGTCCGCTGAAGCATAGGTATGCACCTGATAATGTTTGGTGAAAGTGTGCAGACTCGACCAGGTAGCTGCCTGGCACACCTGTTGAGCCGTAGCCTGGTGTCGTAATGCCCAGGATGCACCCACGGCTCTGGTAGAATGGGCCTTCAGCCCTGAAGGAACCGGAAGCCCGGCAGAACGGTAGGCTTCAAGGATTGGTTCCTTGATCCATCGAGCCAGGGTGGATTTGGAAGCCTGCGACCCTTTGCGCTGACCAGCGACAAGGACAAAGAGTGCATCCGAGCGGCGCAGGGGCGCCGTGCGGGAAATGTAGATTCTGAGTGCTCTAACCAGATCTAACAAATGCAAATCCTTTTCATACCGATGAACTGGATGAGTACAAAGAGAAGGTAAGGAGATATCCTGATTGAGATGAAAGGAGGATACCACCTTAGGGAGAAACTCCGGGATCGGGCGCAGCACTACCTTGTCCTGGTGAAATACCAGGAAGGGGGCTTTAGATGACAGCGCTGCCAGTTCGGACACCCTCCGAAGAGACGTGACCGCTACCAGAAAGGCCACTTTCTGTGAAAGTCGAGAAAGTGAAACATCCTTCAGAGGCTCGAAGGGCGGCTTCTGGAGAGCAACTAGTACCCTGTTCAGATCCCATGGGTCTAACGGCCGTTTGTACGGAGGGACGATGTGACGAACCCCCTGCAGGAACGTGCGTACCTGAGGAAGTCTTGCTAGACGCTTTTGAAAAAATACAGATAGCGCTGAGACTTGCCCTTTAAGGGAGCCGAGCGACAAACCTTTTTCCAACCCAGACTGCAGGAAGGAAAGGAACGTAGGCAATGCAAATGGCCAGGGAGAAACTCCCTGAGCAGAGCACCAGGATAAGAATATCTTCCACGTTCTGTGGTAGATCTTAGCAGACGTGGGCTTCCTAGCTTGTCTCATGGTGGCAACAACACCTTGAGATAATCCTGAAGACGCTAGGATCCAGGACTCAATGGCCACACAGTCAGGTTCAGGGCCGAAGAATTCCGATGGAAAAACGGCCCTTGTGACAGCAAGTCTGGTCGATCTGGCAGCGCCCACGGTTGTCCGACCGTGAGATGCCACAGATCCGGGTACCACGACCTCCTCGGCCAGTCTGGGGCGACGAGTATGACGCGGCGGCAATCGGACCTGATCTTGCGTAGCACTCTGGGCAAGAGTGCCAGAGGTGGAAACACATAGGGCAGCTGGAACTGCGACCAATCCTGCACTAAGGCGTCTGCCGCCAGAGCTCTTTGATCGCGAGACCGCGCTATGAAGGCCGGAACCTTGTTGTTGTGCCGAGACGCCATTAGGTCGACGTCCGGCATTCCCCAGCGGTGACAGATTTCCTGAAACACGTCCGGGTGAAGGGACCATTCCCCTGCATCCATACCCTGGCGACTGAGAAAGTCTGCTTCCCAGTTTTCTACGCCCGGGATGTGAACTGCGGATATGGTGGAGGCCGTGGCTTCCACCCACAGCAGAATCCGCCGGACTTCCTGGAAGGCTTGCCGACTGCGTGTCCCGCCTTGGTGGTTGATGTATGCCACCGCTGTTGAGTTGTCCGACTGAATTCGGATCTGCTTTCCTTCCAGCCGCTGTTGGAAGGCCAGTAGGGCCAGATACACTGCCCTGATTTCCAGAACATTGATCTGAAGACTGGACTCCTGCTGAGTCCACGTACCCTGAGCCCTGTGGTGGAGAAAAACTGCTCCCCACCCTGACAGACTCGCGTCTGTCGTGACCACCTCCCAGGAGGGGGGTAGGAAGGACCTTCCCTGTGATAATGAGGTGGGAAGAAGCCACCACTGAAGCGAGTCTTTGGCCGTCTGGGAGAGGAGGACTTTCTTGTCTAAGGACGTCGACCTCCCGTCCCATTGGCGGAGAATGTCCCATTGAAGTGGGCGCAGATGAAACTGGGCAAACGGAACTGCTTCCATTGCTGCCACCATCTTCCCCAGGAAGTGCATGAGGCGTCTTAAGGGGTGCGATTGACCTTGAAGGAGAAACTGCACCCCTGTCTGTAGTGACCGCTGCTTGTCCAGCGGAAGCTTCACTACCGCTGAGAGAGTATGAAACTCCATGCCAAGGTATGTCAGTGATTGGGTCGGTGCCAGGTTTGATTTTGAAAAGTTGATGATCCACCCAAAAGTCTGGAGAGTCTCCAGCGCCACGTTTAGGCTGTGTTGGCATGCCTCTTGAGAGGGTGCCTTGACAAGGAGATCGTCTAAGTAAGGGATCACCGAGTGTCCCTGAGAGTGCAAGACTGCTACCACTGCTGCCATGACCTTGGTGAAAACCCGTGGGGCTGTCGCCAGACCGAAGGGCAGGGCTACGAACTGAAGATGGTCGTCTTCTATCACGAAGCGTAGAAAGCGCTGGTGCTCTGGAGCAATCGGCACGTGGAGATAAGCATCTTTGATGTCTATTGATGCTAGAAAATCTCCTTGAGACATTGAGGCAATGACGGAGCGGAGGGATTCCATCCGGAACCGCCTGGTTTTTACGTGCTTGTTGAGCAGTTTTAGGTCCAGAACAGGACGGAACGAGCCGTCCTTTTTTGGCACCACAAACAGATTGGAGTAAAAACCTTGACCTCGTTCCTGAAGAGGAACAGGGATCACCACTCCTTCTGCCCTTAGAGAGCATACCGCCTGCAGAAGGGCATCGGTTCGGTCGGGATGTGGGGAAGTTCTGAAGAACCGAGGCGGAGGACGAGAACTGAACTCTATCCTGTACCCGTGAGACAAAACGTCTGTTACCCACCGGTCCTTGACCTGTGGCAGCCAAATGTCGCAAAAGCGGGAGAGTCTGCCACCGACCGATGATGCGGAGGGAGGAGGCCGAAAGTCATGAGGCAGCCGCCTTGGAAGCGGTTCCTCCTGTTGCTTTCTTTGGGCGTGAGTGAGCCCGCCAGGAATCTGAGCTCCTCTGCTCCTTCTGAGTCCCCTTGGACGAGGAGAATTGGGCCCTGCCCGAGCCTCGAAAGGACCGAAACCTCGACTGTCCTCTCCTCTGTTGAGGTTTGCTTGATCTGGGCTGGGGTAAGGACGAATCCTTACCCTTGGACTGTTTAATGATTTCAGCCAATTGCTCACCAAACAGTCTGTCACTAGACAATGGCAAACTGGTTAAGCATTTTTTGGAAGCAGAATCTGCTTTCCATTCCTTTAACCACAAGGCTCTGCGCAAAACCACAGAGTTGGCGGACGCCATTGAGGTACGGCTCGTGGAGTCTAGGACCGCATTGATAGCGTAAGTCGCAAACGCAGACATTTGCGAGGTTAAGGACGCCACTTGCGGCACTGATGGACGTATGAGAGAGTCCACCTGTGCCAGACCAGCGGAAATAGCTTGGAGTGCCCACACGGCCGCGAATGCTGGAGCAAACGACGCGCCGATAGCTTCATAGACAGATTTCAACCAAAGGTCCATCTGTCTGTCATTGGCATCTTTTAGTGAAGCCCCATCTTCCACTGCAACTATGGACCTAGCCGCAAGCCTGGAGATTGGGGGGTCCACTTTTGGACACTGGGTCCAGCGTTTGACCACGTCAGGGGGAAAGGGATAACGTGTATCCTTAAGACGTTTGGAGAAACGCTTGTCTGGACAAGTATGGTGTTTCTGGACTGCTTCTCTGAAGTCAGAGTGGTCCAGAAAAGTACTCAATTTACGCTTGGGATACCTGAAATGGAATTTCTCCTGCTGTGCAGCTGCCTCCTCTGCTGAAGGGGCTGGGGGAGAAATATCCAACAGTCTATTGATGGCCGCTATAAGATCATTTACCATAGCGTCACCATCAGGAGTATCCAGATTGAGAGCGGTCTCAGGATTGGACTCCTGATCAGCTACCTCTGCCTCATCATACAGAGAAGCCTCTCGCTGAGACCCTGACCAGTGTGATGACGTCGAGGGTCTTTCCCAGCGAGCTCGCTTAGGCTGCCTGGGACTGTCGTCCGAGTCAGAGCCTTCAGCCTGTGATGCCTGAGACCCCCTTGTAGCCTGGACTAGTTCCAACTGAGGGGGACCGGGGAACATTGCATCAACAGTGTCCATGGTCTGAGTGACCGGCCTGGACTGCAAAGTTTCAAGGATTTTTGTCATAGTCACAGACATCTTATCAGCAAAAACTGCAAACTCTGTCCCCGTCACCGGGGCAGGGTTCACAGGCGTCTCTGCCTGGGCCACTACTAGCATAGACTCCGGCTGACGAAGTGGCACAGGGACCGAACATTGCACACAATGGGGGTCAGTGGAACCTGCCGGTAGATCAGCCCCACATGCGGTACAAGCATATAAAGCCTGTGCCTTGGCACCCTTGCTTTTTGCGGATGACATGCTGTTGTCTCCTCAGAGCAATGGGGTATAAGCCAAGAAGCGACCGTACAGTGCAATATATATAGGTACAGACAAAAAGTACACTAAAGAACACTGTGGCACTAGTGGGGTCAGCACTTTTGTGCTGCTTACCGCCCGCTTAACAGCGGGTGTGTGGTCGCCAGAATCCCTTGTCTGGGTCTCCCAGGGCTATGTCCGTTCTCCAGCTCAGACTGCATGCAGGAATGGCTGCCAGCGTCCTGTGAAGAGGGGCGGGCCGTGGGCGTGCTGCAGACAAGAGCGGGAAACTGGCGTCCCACTGTGCCGAGGGAGAGGGCTGGAGTATGTAAATAAGACTCCAGCCCTCGGCGCTGACTGATTGTACAGCGTCTCTCCCCTTCCGTGATTGACAGGGTTGGGGGCGGGAACGAAACGGAGCTAGGCCGCAAAAGCCGGGGACTAGATTTATGAGCGCTGCCGTCGTAAAAGCGCGGTCAGCGCGAGTCCCCGGCGCACTACAAGTCTCAGCCGCGCCGCCGCTCCAGGGGCGGTCGGCGCGGTAGTTCCCAACACAGAAAATCACTCAGCTAAGCTGTAGTGAATAAGACCCAGGCGCGCAGCGCTACTGTCCCCGGCGCACTAGAACACCCAGCAACTCTGGCGTGTGTCTGTGCCTGTCTGTCCGGGGACACAGAGTACCTGAATGTTGCAGGGCCTTGTCCCTGACGGCACTCAGCTCCGTATACAGCAGGATCTCCGGGTCTGTGGATGGAGCCCGGCCTCAGAGTCTGGAGGCCGGTAAGATCCCACTTCCCCAGAGCCCTTCAGGGGGATGGGGAAGGAAAGCAGCATGTGGGCTCCAGCCTCCGTACCCGCAATGGGTACCTCAACCTTAACAAACACCGCCGACACAGAGTGGGGTGAGAAGGGAGCATGCTGGGGGCCCTAGTATGGGCCCTCTTTTCTTCCATCCGACCTAGTCAGCAGCTGCTGCTGACTAAAACAGTGGAGCTATGCGTGGATGTCTGACCTCCTTCGCACAAAGCTTGAAAACTGAGCAGCCCGTGATCCCACGGGGAGTGTATAGCCAGAAGGGGAGGGGCCTTACACTTTTTAGTGTAATGCTTTGTGTGGCCTCCGGAGGCAGTAGCTATACACCCAATCGTCTGGGTCTCCCAATGGAGCGCCGAAGAAGGGGCTTTATTTTTTATTCTGCTTATATTGCCACATTAAGGCAGCATATAATCTATAAAGGCTAGCACATCGCTCTGCAGAAGAGCTGTGTACACAAAACAGTAGGGTATTTTTAATCAACTTGCAAAGTTGTTTCCATTGTTATTTTGCTTACACTTGCACAATAACAAAAGAAGTATCCTTATAACAACATTATGGGTTACTCCTCATTCAGGCAACATGTACTATAAAAACCATGAAGCGGCACCGTCCAATTTGGCATGAAGCTCGATGGCTGGCAATCCCGGCTACGGACGTAATGTAAATAATTTGCTGCATTTGCAGGATTACAGGACTAATAGTCATTAAGAACAGATATGTGGCCTCATAACTGGATTAACCCCTCACATCCCCTATAATTGCACATGACAGTATGAGGAGGGTTGTGCTCAGCCCTCGGAGCGAGCAGAAATTAGGAAGCATCACTATTATATTAGCGTGCGCTATTTCTTTTTTTTGGGGACTCCACATGGAGGAAGAATGATTTGGGCTCAAGATTGACATTACTTATCCATAGTATAGGTTATAAGTGAAAAACAATAAGACCCCCTCCCCCCCCACCAATAATCTGATATAGAGGAGTACTGTGGGTATTTCCACACCAGAAACATGTAGAGATCAGAAAATAGATGCAGATAATTTTATGCAGAAATTGGGGAAATGCAGTTTGGAAAGCCATAGTATAATCTGCACCAAATACGCAACATGTGAACTCATCCTAAACAGACACCCTAGCAGATGCTAATTAGGGCTAATACAATGTATTTGAGGTCCACAAGTGTGCCACTAGGTATGGGGAAGTACCACGCATACGGCGACAGGGAAGGGAAACCCTGTGTCTAGGGAAGGGGGAGATGATGACCCCTGACCAAACCTACCGCAAGCTCCTAGCTGCCCTGACCCTCCTACATAGGTTGCGCACTTATGCGCTAAGCTGGATACCTGGCCCTATCTGACCCTGAAATAGGCCCTAGCTAACGAGTGGATGGGATGAGCACTTAGTCAACCCCACTAAGTTTGAAAGAAGACACTGGGGGAAGTAAACAAATAACTTATCTCCAAGAAGACTCAGGGAGAGAAACAGCAACAAACGACAATGTTTCTTCAGATGAATATGTACCGCCCCGGGGCTCGGCCGGCCGCCGAGCCGCTCGGATCCGGGCTCGTCGGTGGGTGGCTTGAGCTCCTCCCGGACCCGGGGGTCACGTCGCTCTGAAGGGATGCTGGCGCTACGTAAGGGGTGATGTTCGGTGAGGAGGTCCACGGCCGAGGCCGCGGTTGTTTTTGGGGGTTAAGTTCGTGACGCCACCCACGGGTTGTGGTGAATGGATGGACACCACCGCTGCCGTTGACTAGGCTCCCGGGGACAGTGTTGCGCAGCTTGGTGTTGACCCCTCCGTGGGTAGGGGGTGATGGTCCCAGGGGGCCTGAGGGAGGTGCTGAGGTGGGGGGATGGATGCATGCTGGCGTGTCGGTGCGGTGCGGCCCGAGGGCACTGTTGTACTCTCTATTACAGACACACTGGAGTCTCTGGTAAACCAAACAAGATGATGAACGGGGCCCGCAGCCGGCTGCGCTTTTCCCCTTTTTCAGGTTGGTGGTTTCCGCCTTTCTCCTGCACCTCACTTTTAGTAGTATGGTGACTCCTATGCCTGAGCAACGGTATTCCGCTCCCCAGCTTTGTGTGTGCTGGTAGAGCCCGTTTGCCCGCAGATGCTGGCCCGTGGGATCTTGATGCCTGGGGGGTGGTTTTCTATCCCTCTGGTTGGGCTGTTGTCTTCAGTCGGGTCTTGGGTGGGAAAGGACCTAGAGTCCAGACCCCAATCAGTGAATTCGACTCGGTCCAGTGGCTTCTGGGCCTTGTACTGGGTCTGAGTACCCCTCCTGGTGCTCTGGTTTCCAATTGGTTCCCCGGTTCAGTACCGGCGGGCCACTACCCGGTCCCGGTCCCTTACAGTTCCACCGGCTGTAATCCCAGCTCCTGCAGGCGGCCACCACCGTCTGCCTCCTGGCCACAGGGTATCCGGACTCCAACCCAGATCCCTGACAGACGTCCAAACTTTGCTACCACTCTCCTCCACTCATGTCACTGAACTCTCTGTTTTTCCCGCCTCAGGCTCTCCGAACTCCTCGGTGGGCGTGGCCAACCACCTGGCTCCGCCCCCCGGGTGTGGACGTCACGTTCTGAGTGGGGTGACTCAGGGTTTTAAGGTTGGCTGCTGGTACCTTTTTAGGGGAAGGTGTTTGTGCAAGGGCCTACCTGTGACTACCTGGCTAGTCCAGGGCGTCACAAATACATGCCGACTGCTTGCATCCAAGACCTGTATCGGAATATAGCTCTATCACCAGCAAATACCACGGGAAATATGGGTATTTAAGGACACCAGGGGAGATGATAATGATTAACAGCTGATAGGTGAGGATATCTGCAGGGTCCTAAAAGGAAAGTGATAAACCCCAAGCAGAGAAGATACATAGGATATCATATACACCACAGCAGGAAGTATAGAATGTCAGGGAGCAGTTTGTGTAGCCAAACGTTGCGACCTTCTACAGCCAGACACCACAGAACTTTCTGTCAACTCTTACACACCCATGACATAGAGGCGGTTGGATGAGGACTGGATAATTGTGAAGAAGAGAAGGCGGTCTTGGGAGATTGCGTGTTTGACTATATTGGGAAATTAGTTTGGAGATATATGGAGGAGACAGATTATGGACGGCTTTGTAGGTTAGTGTTAGTAGTTTGAATTGGATGCGCTGGTGAATTGGGAGCCAATAAAAGGATTTGCAGGGGAAAGAAGCGAGGACAAAGGTGGATTAGTCGGGCAGCAGAGTTAAGGATGGATTGGAGAGGTGTGAGAGTTTTAGCAGGGAGGTCACAGAGGAGGATGTTGCAGTAATTGAGGTGGGAGATGATGAGGGCATGCACTGGCATTTTAATAGATTGGGAGTTAAGTAAAGGACGGATTCTGGAAATATTTTTAAAATGGAGGTGGCAGGGGGTAACGAGAGTTTGGATGTGCAATATGAAAGACAAAGCAAAATCAGGGGTTACTCTGAGACAGCGGACTTCAGGGACTGGGTAGAGCGTGGGGTCATTTATTATAACAGATATTGTAGATCAGGTAGAGGAGACAAGTGAGATGGGGGAAAGACGTGGAGCTCAGGTTTGTCCACATTGAGCTTCACAAAGTGGGAAGAGAAGAAGGAGGATATGGCTGATAGACACTCCGGGATTCTGGACAGCAGAGAAGTGACGTCTGGGCTAGAGAGGTAGATGTGAGAGTCACCAACGTATAGGTGGAACTGAAAGCCATGGGACATCGAGTGGTCCTAGGGCAAAGGTAAAAATAGAGAAGAGTAAAGGTCCCAAGACAGAGCTTTGAGGGTCATGAGGGTGGGATGAGAAGGTTGTGTGCGAGAGGGAGGCGCTAAACGTGCGGTTGGAAAGGTATGAGGAGATAGCAAGGTCTGTGACACTGAGAGAAGAGAGGAGTTGTGGTAGGAAGAAGAGGTGGACTGTGTCTAAGGGTGGCTTTACATGCTGCGATATCCGGCCCGATATCGCTAGCATGCGACCCACCCCCATAGTTTGTGCGAAATGGGCATATCGCTGCCCGTCGCACACAAAATCTGGCACCCCCGTCACACATACTTACCTGTATAGAGACGTCGCTGTGACCGGCGTACCGCCTCCTTTCTAAGGGGGCGGTCCATTCGGCGTCACAGCGACGTCACTAAACGGCCGCCCAATGAAAGCGGAGGGGCGGAGATGAGCGGGACGTAACATCCCGCCCACCTCCTTCCTTCCGCATTGTGGCCGGAGGCAGGTAAGGAGATGTTCCTCGTTCCTGCGGCGTCACATGTAGCGATGTGTGCTGCCGCAGGAACGAGGAACAACTTCGCCCCTGCGACAGCAGCGATAACTGGCAGCGGACCCCCATGTCAACGAGGAGCGATTTTGGACGTTTTTGCAACAATCCAAAATCGCTCCTAGGAGTCACACGCTACGACATCGCTACAGCGGCCGGATGTGCGTCACAAAATCCGTGACCCCAATGAGATTGCTGTAGCGAAATCGTAGCGTGTAAAGCCCGCTTAAGTCCTCTTTCACACGTCAGGGATTCTGGAACGTTTGTGACAGTTTTTATACGTACCAGAATCACTGACATACACAGACCCATTAAAATCAATGGGTCTGCGCACACATCAGTGATTTTTCACTGACCATGTCTCCATGCAGCGTACACACGTGTCCTTGATTTCTGCACGGAGACATGACCATTTTTTTCTGGCATCACTGATGTCCCATGGACCACACTATGGTGTGATCCATGTAACACGTACCAGGAAAACACGTGCATTTAAAATAAAAAGCTTTTTAAACTCACCCGTCTCCAGCGACGCTGTCTCCGGCCGCTGCTCTCTCCTGCTTCCAGCCTGGCTAGTAAGGCTCATAAATATGCAGTTATGCAGCGCACAGCCGACCCAGAAATAGCTGCAGAGGGGAGACAGCGGCGGCCGGACACAGGAGAACCGAAGATTCAGCACCACGGACAGCAGGAGTGGGGACAGGTGAGTGTGGAATACCTGATCTCCATGTGCTATCACGGATAGCACATGGAGAACACACGTGTGCTGTAAAATCATGGCACACGGAGGGACATATTCGTTTTTAACACGTCAGTGAAAAACATCTGTGGTTTTTACTGACGTGTGAAACAAGCCTAAAGCAGAGGACAGGTCTAGAAGGAAGAGTATGGAGAAGTGTCTGGTAGCTTTGGTAGTAAGTATACCATTAATAATTTTGGTCAGGACGGCTTCGGGGGAATGATGGGGACAGAAGCCGGATTGTAGATTGTCAAAGAGTGAGTTAAACGAGACAAGGGAATAAAGTTTAGCATGGATGTGCTGCTCGGGGAGTTTGGAATTGAACGGTAGGGGCGATATAGGGTAACAGCTGGTGGTAGAGGTTGGGTCTAGGGAGGGTTTCTTTCGGAAGGGTGTGATTGTGGTATGTCTAAAAGCAGAAGGGAAGATACCAGAAGTTAATAAATGGAGAGATGGGTGAAGGCTGGGATAAGTATGGTGGTGAGGGTCGGGGGTAGGTGGGATGGGGGCCAGTGTACAAGTGGTGAGGTGTGCTTTGGAGAGGAGGTGAGTAAGCTCTCAATCAGTGATGGTGGGGAGGAATATTATAGGGCAGGGCAGTGGTCTGTTAGATGGAGGGGCTGTGGTGGTGGAGCAGAAAATGACTTGAATTATTTGATCTTATCTTTGAAATGAGCGTCAAAGTCTTCTAAAGAGATGAGGGCGGTCAGAGGGGGGCAGTGGTGGGCGGAGGAGGGTGCTAAAAGTGTTCATTAACTGGGGTTATGGGATAAAGAGGATACGAGGGTTTTGAAGTAATCCTGTTTAGCAGAGGTGAGGGCCGACCTGGAGAGGAGCAAGCGTGGCATGGTAGAAACCGGTGGTTCATGGAGTAAAGATATGGAGGACAGCGGTAAAATAGAGTCAGTGTCTGAATGTTAGGATGTGAGGTTTCTGCGGGGACGCACAAGTGGGTGGACATGAGGGGGCAAGTGAGGACAGGAATGAGAAGGTGAGTGTGGTCAGATAGGGGAGGTTATGAGGTTAGATGTGGAGCAGAAGCAGGTGAAGATAAGGTCTAATGAATGTCCATCTGTGTGGGTGGCTGAGGAGGACACCAAGACCAAAGGATGAAGTGATGGACTGGAGTTCAGAGGCTGCTGAGTGGCGGGTGTCAGTCGGGATGTTGAAATCACCGATGATGGTGGGAATGTCAGCAGAGAGAATGGTCAATAAAGGCAGCGGCTGGGCCCCGGGGGAGTCAATATATGATGGCCACATGGAGGTTGAGTAGATAGCTAGATACCTTCTAGAAATGTATGAATACGCTGACAGTGGAGTGTTACTACTTGCTCTGTGTCCCTCCACAGTCCAGGACTGATAGGACAATGACTAAAGGTCCAGTCACACTAAGCAACTTACCAGCGATCCCAACTACGATAGGGATCGCTGGTAAGTTGCTAGGAGGTTGCTGGTGAGATGTCACACTGCGACGCTCCAGCGATCCCACCAGCAACCTGCCCTGGCAGGGATCGCTGGAGCGTGGCTACACGAGTTGCTGGTGAGCTCACCAGCAACCAGTGACCAGCTACACATGCAGAGAGCAGCGCACACTGAGCGCTGGCTCCTTGCTCTCCTAGTTACAGCACACATTGGGTTAATTACCCGATGTGTGCTGCAGCTACATGTGCACAAAGCAGGGAGCAGCGCACACTGAGCGCTGGCTCCCTGCTCTCCTAGCTACAGCACACATCGGGTTAATTAACCCGATGTGTCCTGCAGCTACATGTGCACAGAGCAGGAGCCGGCACTGACAGTGAGAGCGGCGGAGGCTGGTAACAAAGGTAAATATCGGGTAACCAAGGACAGGGCTTCTTGGTTACCCGATGTTTACATTGGTTACCAGCCTCCGCAGAAACCGGCTCCTGCTGCCTGCACATTAGTTGTTGCTCTGTCGCTGTCACACACAGCGATCTGTGCTTCACAGCGGGACAGCAACAACTAAAAAATGGCCCAGGACATTCAGCAACAACCGGCGACCTCACAGCAGGGGCCAGGTTGTTGCTGGATGTCACACACAGCAACATCGCTAGCAACGTCACAAAAGTTGTTCGTTAGCAGCGATGTTGCTAGCGATGTTGTTTAGTGTGACGGGGCCTTAACTGAACAGGGACATTCCCAAACCGATTTCCAGGAGGAATAACAGAGGATGGACATAATACAGAGTTGCCAGATGTTCTAGAACGGTTATGTAAACATAGACAAGTCAAGAGACGGAGGCTCTTCAAGACGTTGAGAAGTCCTACTGAGTCCCTTCTCGTCTAGTCTTCAATTTGCTGCCGCGTCCCCAATATGTGACTATTGGGGATCATCTACTGTTGATGGGGAGTGCAGCCGGTGCATCCTCAGACATCAGCGCTGCAGCACCTATCCCTGTTATGTGCGAGTACCTAATACCTCCCCTATACAGCAGGCATTGGCCATTTACAAACCCACAGCTCCCCCTAGTGGTGCTAATAGTGCAGCACTAGAAAACGATGCTGGTTGCTGTATTGCCCACTTTATTTTCATAAAATTGATAGTGTTAATTGAATCACGCAGGGATCATACAAATGCCGCCACTTCTGAACACGTGAGATCTAAATAAATATATATATATAAATATATATATACACAGTACAGACCAAAAGTTTGGACACACCGTCTCATTCTAAGAGTTTTCTTTATTTTCATGACTCTGAAAATTGTAGATTCACATTGAAGGCATCAAAACTATGAATTAACACGTGTGGAATGAAATACTTAACAAAAAAGTGTGAAACAACTGAAAATATGTCTTATATTCTAGGTTCTTCAAAGTAGCCACCTTTTGCTTTGATTACTGCTTTGCACACTCTTGGCATTCTCTTGATGAGCTTCAAGAGGTAGTCACCGGAAATGGTTTTCCAACAGTCTTGAAGGAGTTCCCAGAGATGCTTAGCACTTGTTGGCCCTTTTGCCTTCACTCTGCGGTCCAGCTCACCCCAAACCATCTCGATTGGGTTCAGGTCTGGTGACTGTAGATGCCAGGTCATCTGGCGTAGCCCCCCCATCACTCTCCTTCTTAGTCACATAGCCCTTACACAGCCTGGAGGTCTGTTTGGGGTCATTGTCCAGTTGGGAAAAAAAATGATGGTCCAATTAAACGCAAACCGGATGGAATAGCATGCCGCTGCAAGATGCTGTGGTAGCCATGCTGGTTCAGTATGCCTTCAATTTTGAATATATCCCGACAGTGTCACCAGCAAAGCCCCCCCCCCCCACACCATCACACCTCCTCCTCCATGCTTCACGGTGGGAACCAGCCATGTAGAGTCCATCCGTTCACCTTTTCTACAAAGACACGGTGATTGGATCCAAAGATCTCAAATTTGGACTCATCAGATCAAAGCACAGATTTCCACTGGTCTAATGTCCATTCCTTGTGTTCTTTAGCCCAAACAAGTCTCTTCTGCTTGTTCCCTGTCCTTAGCAGTGGTTTCCTAGCAGCTATTTTACCATGAAGGCCTGCTGCACAGTGTCTCCTCTTAATAGTTGTTCTAGAGATGAGCAGGTGTTTCCAAACTTTTGGTCTGTACTGTATATAGATAGATACACACACAGATTACAGACAGGGTCACATTTGACAGGGATACTTAAAGGGCCCCTACACTCAGGGTCCAGCTTTGCTCTGATGAGGGGCAAGAATCCCAGCGCAGCAGTCTGCACACAGAGGACTTTTCCTATCGGTTTGGTCAGTGCTCGCAGTCATCGTGTAAGGATAGTTAGAGCAGTTGTGCCCATTAGGTGGTACTAGAAAGTTTTCTTTCCTCTAAGAAGAGCTAATTTGCATACCTTTATACCCAAGGAGCTTTGTCTGTCCGGTAAGGCTCCCTCTACCAACAGACAGTCTCCGCAAAGAAAACCAGTATCCCCAAATAGTTCTAAAAGGGAAAACAGACACCAAGCAGTCAGCGGATATTATTTATGTAAATTGATCTGTTCAGGTCTCTCCTAAAAATTTTTTGCAGAAGTACTGCCAACTGTTCCACTTGATTTGGCCAAGCCTGGAAAACCCCTTTAAATACCCTCCAAGGTAAGAGTTTTGCATCCTTCAGTTCTTTAGCTGTTGCAGAACTACAACTCCCAGCATGCATGTATCATTAGAAACAGTCGCAGATGTCCTTTAGAGAGGCAGTAATTGCATCTGCACTAAATATTTATTGCTTGGTATTCACTATTCCCCCTCCCAGCAGGGGAATTCTATTTGACAAGGACATTATCTGCCTTAAACTGCAAAATCTGACGATGCAAGGATGAAAGCCCTCACCATACACTGCTTTACCTAGGTAAAGTTTCATTTAAACATGATAAAAAGTGCAGGTGGATCTGCCCTTTAAATTGCTGATCGGGCTATACTAAAATTCTAGGCTACAATGTGCGGCAATACCCATCGTGGCCACTAGGTGGCAGTGTTTAGCAAGAAATCTATGAGCAGTTTCCAGCTCTATATCGGCCCATATCCTACGGTTGCAAAGATGGCACGAGGGCTCCCTGACCGGCAGATGATGCGTGATCATCACAACTAACGATAGGCAAGTAGTCGCGCTGACCTCCATCTTTCTTCGATAATGTATAGGCGGCAACACAACTACGGTACTTGAGACGTTGCGATCTTACACCAAGTCACCGCATAGTCTTCCGGTATCAGGATTCTGGCATCTTCTCAACCACTGGAAAGTCAATGCGAACGGAAACTAACAACCAAGTCACTGCACTGGCACAAGAGCTAGCAATCTATAACCCCGTATTGGGACTTACTTTGTATGTATTTCGAATTAAATATACATTTTTGCAATTGGGCTTCAAGAAAAATTTGCTTACGATAACCTCCATGTTGCGCTATTACTGGTTCCAGAATGAGCTAACTGAGGATCTGTCAGTGAGCTCTTTCTAATTCGGCATTCATAACTCTTACCGGACTCTCCCTGAGCTGATCTTAGCTAAGGGTGCGTACACACATCAGTTTTTGGCCATCAGGCGCAATCCGGCAAAAACATGAAAAAAAACGCATCCGGCGTCCGACGCTAGATGCGTTTTTTCCCCCATAGACTTCTATCAGCGCCGGTTGGCCTTGCATTCCATCCGGCTTTGCTTGGCAGGCGGACGGAACAAACGTTGAGGTGGACGTTTTTTGTCTGCGGCGAAAAAACATAACGCTCCGGGTCTGGCGCCGTACGGCGTGTTTTATAATGCAAGCCTATGGACGCTGGATCCGGCGTAATATGGCAAAAACAGATTACGGCCGCCGGATCCATTTTCTTGAACTGAGCATGCTCAGTATCACAACGGATCTGTCAAAAAACTGAAGGAACTGATGCAACTGATCCGTTTTTTCGCCGGATTCGTCGCATCAGTTTTTTCACCGAATTTTGCTTGATGCCAAAAAACTGATATGTGCACTTACCCTAGTATATGAGCATAGACCACATCCAATTTGAACTTGTCTTGGCCGATTTAGGACATCAAAAGGTTAAGCTCCAAGAAAGAAAAGAAAAAAAAAAAAAGTTAAACGCCCCCCCCCTCTGAACAAGTTCACTGATGGATTCAACTGAGAATTGGTCAGCAAGCTCGCTCTATCGGGAGTTTGTAACTTATTTCTGTTCCGGAGCTCTTTTAAGCCGATTTATAACCACATCAAAGTTCAATTGAACTTTGATGTGGTCGGTTTTCATAAATCGAATGAGAAGAGGTCAGAAAAAGATAAGTAGTTAGGCGCCGCTCACATCAGCGGTATTTTGGCGGAAAAGAAGGGAATTTTGTTACTTACCGTAAATTCCTTTTCTTCTAGCTCCTATTGGGAGACCCAGACGATTGGGTGTATAGCACTGCCTCCGGAGGCCACACAAAGCATTACACTAAAAAGTGTAAGGCCCCTCCCCTTCTGGCTATACACCCCCAGTGGGATCACTGGCTCACCAGTTTTAGTGCAAAAGCAAGAAGGAGGAAAGCCAATAACTTGGTTAAACAAATTCACTCCGAGTAACATCGGAGAACTGAAAAACCGTTCAACATGAACAACATGTGTACCCGAAAAAACCCAAAAATCCCGAAGGACAACAGGGCGGGTGCTGGGTCTCCCAATAGGAGCTAGAAGAAAAGGAATTTACGGTAAATAACAAAATTCCCTTCTTCTTCGGCGCTCCATTGGGAGACCCAGACGATTGGGACGTCCAAAAGCTGTCCCTGGGTGGGTAAAGAAATACCTCATGTTAGAGCTGCGAAGACAGCCCTCCCCTACGGGGATGTCACTGCCGCCTGCAGGACTCTTCTACCTAGGCTGGCGTCCGCCGAAGCATAGGTATGCACCTGATAATGTTTGGTGAAAGTGTGCAGACTCGACCAGGTAGCCGCCTGGCACACCTGTTGAGCCGTAGCCTGGTGTCGCAATGCCCAGGACGCACCCACGGCTCTGGTAGAATGGGCCTTCAGCCCTGATGGAACCGGAAGCCCAGCAGAACGGTAGGCTTCAAGAATTGGTTCTTTGATCCATCGAGCCAGGGTGGCTTTGGAAGCCTGCGACCCTTTGCGCTTACCAGCGACAAGGACAAAGAGTGCATCGGAGCGGCGCAGGGGCGCCGTGCGGGAAATGTAGATTCTGAGTGCTCTCACCAGATCTAACAAATGTAAATCCTTCTCATAGCGATGAACTGCATGAGGACAAAAAGAAGGCAAAGAGATATCCTGATTAAGATGAAAAGAGGATACCACCTTCGGGAGAAACTCCTGAATGGGACGCAGCACTACCTTGTCCTGGTGGAAGACCAGGAAGGGAGCCTTGGATGACAGCGCTGCCAGCTCAGACACTCTCCGAAGAGATGTGATCGCTACCAGAAAAGCCACTTTCTGTGATAGTCTAGAAAGTGAAACCTCCCTCAGAGGCTCGAAGGGCGGCTTCTGGAGGGCAACTAGTACCCTGTTCAGATCCCATGGATCTAACGGCCGCTTGTACGGGGGTACAATATGACAAACCCCCTGCAGGAACGTGCGCACCTTAGGAAGTCGTGCTAGACGCTTTTGAAAAAAGACGGATAGCGCCGAGACTTGCCCTTTAAGGGAGCCGAGCGACAAACCTTTTTCTAACCCAGATTGCAGGAAAGAAAGAAAGGTAGGCAATGCAAAAGGCCAGGGAGACACTCCCTGAGCAGAGCACCAGGATAAGAATATCCTCCACGTTCTGTGGTAGATCTTAGCGGACGTGGGCTTCCTAGCCTGTCTCATGGTGGCAACGACCCCTTGGGATAATCCTGAAGACCCTAGGATCCAGGACTCAATGGCCACACAGTCAGGTTCAGGGCCGCAGAATTCCGATGGAAAAACGGCCCTTGGGACAGTAAGTCTGGTCGGTCTGGTAGTGCCGACGGTTGGCCGACCGTGAGATGCCACAGATCCGGATACCACGCCCTCCTTGGCCAGTCTGGGGCGACGAGTATGACGCGGCTGCAGTCGGATCTGATCTTGCGTAGCACTCTGGGCAAGAGTGCCAGAGGTGGAAACACATAAGGGAGCCGGAACTGCGACCAATCTTGCACTAAGGCGTCTGCCGCCAGAGCTCTGTGATCGCGAGACCGTGCTATGAAGGTTGGGACCTTGTTGTTGTGCCTGGACGCCATTAGGTCGACGTCCGGCCTTCCCCAGCGGCTACAGATTTCCTGAAACACGTCCGGGTGAAGGGACCGTTCCCCTGCGTCCATGCCCTGGCGGCTGAGGAAGTCTGCTTCCCAGTTTTCTACGCCGGGGATGTGAACTGCGGATACGGTGGAGGCCGTGGCTTCCACCCACATCAGAATCCGCCGGACTTCCTGGAAGGCTTGCCGACTGCGTGTCCCTCCTTGGTGATTGATGTATGCCACCGCTGTGGAGTTGTCCGACTGAATTCGGATCTGCTTTCCTTCCAGCCACTGCTGGAAGGCTAGTAGGGCAAGATACACTGCTCTGATTTCCAGAACATGGATCTGAAGGGTGGACTCCTGCTGAGTCCACGTACCCTGAGCCCTGTGGTGGAGAAAAACTGCTCCCCACCCTGACCGACTCGCGTCTGTCGTGACTACCGCCCAAGACGGTGGTAGGAAGGATCTTCCCTGTGATAATGAGGTGGGAAGAAGCCACCATTGCAGAGAGTCCTTCTGTGAAAAGGATACTTTCCTGTTCAGGGATGTTGACTTCCCGTCCCATTGGCGGAGAATGTCCCAATAAAGAGGACGCAGATGAAACTGCGCAAACGGAACCGCCTCCATTGCCGCCACCATCTTCCCGAGGAAGTGCATGAGGCGTCTTAAGGAGTGCGACTGACCTTGACGGAGAGTCTGCACCCCAGTCTGTAGTGACCGCTGCTTGTCCAGCGGAAGCTTCACTAGCGCTGAGAGGGTATGAAACTCCATGCCAAGATACGTTAGTGATTGGGTCGGTGACAGGTTTGACTTTGAGAAGTCGATGATCCACCCGAACGTCTGGAGAGTCTCCAGCGCAACATTCAGGCTGAGTTGGCATGCCTCTTGAGAGGGTGCCTTGACAAGTAGATCGTCCAAGTAAGGGATCACAGAGTGTCCCTGTGAGTGCAAGACTGCTACCACTGCCGCCATGACCTTGGTGAACACCCGTGGGGCTGTCGCCAGACCGAATGGCAGAGCTACGAACTGAAGATGGTCGTCTCCCATCACGAAACGTAGAAAACATTGGTGCTCTGTAGCAATCGGCACGTGGAGATAAGCATCTTTGATGTCTATTGATGCTAGGAAATATCCTTGAGACATTGAGGCAATGACGGAGCGGAGGGTTTCATCCGGAACCGCCTGGCCTCCACGTGCTTGTTGAGCAGTTTTAGGTCCAGAACGGAACGGAAAGAGCCATCCTTTTTTGGCACCACAACCAGATTGGAGGAAAACCGTGTCTTGTTCCTGAAGAGGAACAGGGATTACCACTCCTTCTGCCTGCAGAAAAGCATCGGCTCGGTGGGGAGGTGGGGACGTTCTGAAGAATCGAGTCGGAGGACGAGAACAGAACTCTGTCCTGTGCACGTGGGCACAATGTCCCTCACCCACCGGTCTGTGACCTGTGGCAGCCAAATGTCGCCAAAGGCGAGCGAGTCTGCTATCAACCGCGGATGCGGAGAGATGAGAGAGCTGAGAGTCATGAGGAGACCGCCGTGGTAGCGGTTCCTCCGGCTGCCTTCCTTGGGCGTGATTGAGCCCCCGGAAACTGAGCCCCCCTGAGGCTTTTCAGCTCTTTTGGACGAGGACAATTGGGACCTGCCCGAGCTTGGGAAGGATCGAAACCTCGACTGTCCTTCCAGGACAGCATTAATAGGGTAAGTCGCAATGCAGACATTGCGAGGTTACGGATGCCCCTGCGGCACAGATGTACATATGCTCAAGACCAGCTGCGCAAGAACAGCTGAAAAGCTTAGGGTGCCCATACGGCTGTAAATGCCGGAGCAACCGACACGCCGATAGCCTCATAGACAGATTTCAACCAGAGTCCATCTGTCTGGCATCTTTAAGTGAAGTCCCTCCACTGCAACTATAGCTCTAGCCGCAAGCCTGGAGATTGGAGAATCCACCTTTGGACCCTGGGTCCCGCGCTTGACCACGTCAGGGGGAAAAGGATAACGTGTATCCTTAATACGTTTGGAGAAAACGCTTATCTGGTAAGCGTGGTGTTCCTGGACTGCTTTTCTGAAGTCAGCGTGGCCAGAAAAATACTCAATATACGTTTGAGCTACTGAAATGGGACTTCTCCTGCTGTGAAGCTGACTCCTCCGCTGGGGGAGCTGAGGGAGAAAGATCCAACATTCCATTGATGGACGCTATAGGATCATTCCTTATGGCGTCACCATCCGGTGTATCCGGATTGAGAGCGTTGAGCTACGTCTGCCTCATCATACAGAGAGCCTCCTGGGACCCCCCCCCGGAGCACCGATTTTCTTCCCAATGAGGGTGGCCAGGGAGCAATGATCCAGATTGCCCATGGCCTGTCCGGACTGCAAGTCTCTATCCCATTGCAACTCCATCCCTGTCCTTGGACAGGGTTGACAGGTGGTTCCTTTGGCCACGTCTAGTAGAGACCCCGGCTGACCAAGTGCTCCAGGGGAGCATTGCACACAATGGGGTTCAGTGCCGTGGAACAGCATCGAAAGCCTGTGTTGCTTATATGCTGCTGCCGACTAGCCATCTAGGACATAGAGCCAAGAATGGCGACCGTACAATGCAATGTATAACATACAAGCATAAAGTACAATGAACACTGCAGCACATGCAATACAAGCAGCATAGAAAGCCTGTGCCTTGGCACCCCTGCTTTTCTGCTGCTGTAGACTAGCCATCTAGGGGAATATAGCCCAGAATATCGACCATACAGTGCAATGTATAGCATACAAGCATAAGTACAAATGAACACTGCAACCCCTGCAATACAAGCAGCATAGAAAAAACCTGTGCCTCAGCACCCCTGCTTTTCTGCTGCTGTAGCCTAGTCATTCTAGGCGAAAATAGCCCAGACTAGCGATCGTACAGTGCAATGTATAGCATACAAGCATAAATACACATGAACACTTCAGTACATGCAATACAAGCAGCATAGAAAGCCTGTGCCTTAGCACCCCTGCTTTCCTGCTACTGATGTGTCGCCATCTAAGAGGGCATATAGCCAAAAATAGCGACCTATGCAGTGTAAGCATAAAAATACAAATGGACAACTGCGGTATTTAGTGGGGTCAGCACTTCAGGTGCCGCTTACCGCCCGCCTATAAGCGGGTGTGTGGTCGCCCTAGTCCTGTGCCTGGTTGCCCAGAGTCCGATCTCTCAGCTCGGACTGCAGGAATGGCTGCCGGCGTCCTTCTCCAGCTCGTGTGAGTAGGGGCGGGCCGTGGGCGTGCCCCCAAGTCAGAGCGGGAAACCGGCGTCCCACAGTGTCCAGTGAGAGGGCTGGAGCATGTAAATAAGGCTCCAGCCCTCGGCGCTGCTGATTGTACAGCGTCTCTCCCCTACCCTGATTGACAGGGTGGGGGGCGGGAACGAAGCGGAGCTAGGCCGCAAAAGCCGGGGACTGGATTTATAAGCGCCGCCGCCGTAAAAGCGCGGTCGGCGCTAAGTCCCCGGCGCACTACAAGTCCCAGCCGCGCCGCCGCTCCCGGAGCGTCCGGCGCGGTAGTTCCCCATACATAAAGTCACTCAGCTAGGCTGCAGTGACTGTAACCCTTTACTGTCCCCGGCGCACTAGCACACCCAGCAAGTCTGGAGTGTGCTGTGCCTGTGTGTACGGGGACACAGAGTACCTGAATGGTGCAGGGCCATGTCCCTGAACGGTACCCAGCTCCGTATCCAGCAGGTTCAATGGGTCTGTGGATGGAGCCCGGCCTCAGGGCTTTGGGGCCGGTAAGATCCCACTTCCTCAGAGCCCCTCAGGGGGATGTGGAAGGAAAACAGCATGTGGGCTCCAGCCGCCGTACCAGCAATAGGTACCTCAACCTTACAAACCACAAGCGGGGTGAGAAGGGAGCATGCTGGGGGCCCTATATGGGCCCTCTTTTCTTCCATCCGATATAGTCAGCAGCTACTGCTGACTAAACAGTGGAGCTATGCGTGGATGTCTGACCTCCTTCGCACAAAGCAGAAAACTGGTGAGCCAGTGATCCCACTGGGGGTGTATAGCCAGAAGGGGAGGGGCCTTACACTTTTTAGTGTAATGCTTTGTGTGGCCTCCGGAGGCAGTAGCTATACACCCAATCGTCTGGGTCTCCCAATGGAGCGCCGAAGAAACTGGATGTTACAAATGCATTTGGACTCGCAGCAAGATGTGGTCACATGCGGTTGTGTATGATGCACACGACCGCACCTTGCCTTGATTCCATTGGAAATGAATGGAATTGAAACGCATTTGAAACAGGTCTGGCTTTGCGGCAAAATACCGCTGATATGAGCGGCGCCTTACAAATGCCCCATCAGAAGGAGTTCACCGATACTCAAAATACAGGAGTTATCTGAGAATCTGTCAGTGAGTTCATTCTGATGGGGGCATTTCTAACTTTTCCGATTTATGAAAAGAGACCACATCAAAGTCCAATGTCATAAATTAGCAGAGAAGTCAGAAAAGAACTCAAAGAGTTACAAATGAAGTGTGCGAGTGAGCTCACTGACAGATTCTCAGATAACTCCTTCTGCAGTCAAGAATATATAAGCCTGTAAAAGATGAACGGTGCAAAATTTGTAATTAAACTCAATGGCAAAAATGATTTTAAGCCCAAAATACATTTAAAAAAAAATTTCCCAAATGGTCTATACCCTTTTATTTCATCGAACTCCTTTAAGGTTCGTCCACATCTTCATAGAAAGCAGCCTACACGCTTAAAAAAAAAAAATTCATTTTTTTTATTTTTCGGGTCATATATATTTGATAAAAATTGTACTCCGTCACTTATAACATAAATATTTATTGCTTCATATGAATACTGTATTGAAAGCCCAAAGCATTCAGTTTTACACACAGAAATTATACAATTAGATAAACGTTCCACAAAAGGCAGTGAACACTCGTCACATCCTACAAAAAAAACCTACGGAAATTTAAAAATTTCTAAATATATCAAAAAAGCTAAATTACGTCTGAAGAAAAAACAGGTAGAAACTCGGCAGCCGGGGATCGAGACGCTCGGACGGCGCGATGTTACGAGCCAGCGGCGGCGGAAGGGGCAGAAGTTGTGCTTTGAAAGCTGATCG